>NC_052146.1:13284937-13652348 GCF_902713615.1 Scyliorhinus canicula
GAGCATCCGTGTTCTTGATTTCTTGCGTTGTCTGATGAAACTTTGGGCACAACATTATTACTGTCTTCAGAAAATCATCTTTTTAGTCAATGACTCCAATTGGAAAGTCAGTTGCAAAGTTAGAAGATTGTGATGAATGCACGGGAAACAATATTTACTGTATGAGTCGATTGTAACTGAAGAATAATTATTTGCACATTTTTACTGAAGTAATCCTACTTATTATAAGAGATTCTTTTAAAAAAAAATTTTTTTTTTTTAACCCCCCCCCCCCCCCCCTTTCCCACTGCGACGAACAGCTCCTCAAACACGGTCACAGACATTCCCCAACTTTTCTCAAATCTCCCTGCAGAGCCTCTTAACTCACACTTTATCTTCTCTAACCGCAGGAA
This sequence comes from Scyliorhinus canicula, assembly GCF_902713615.1. NCBI lineage: Eukaryota > Metazoa > Chordata > Chondrichthyes > Carcharhiniformes > Scyliorhinidae > Scyliorhinus > Scyliorhinus canicula. The sequence goes on from NC_052146.1 coordinate 13,285,330, forward strand.
GTCATACAGGTCACCCAACCATGCTGCTACCCCCGGTGGCGATGCTGACCGCCACTCCAGCAAATTTCGTCGCCGGGCAATCAGAGAGGCGAGTGCCAAGACATCGGCCTTCCTCCTCTCCATGAGCTCCGGCTTCTCTGAAACCCCAAATATCGACACCACTCCACTCCCTCCTCCACTATCCTGGCTAAGACTGCGAGCACTCCCGCCCAGAATCATCTTAATTTTTCACAACCCCAAATCATGTGCGCATGATTCGCTGGCCCCCGCCCACACTTCTCACACTCATCTGCTACCCCCTGAAAGAACCCACTCATTCTCGCCCGAGTCTTTTGCACCCTGGGCACCACCTTAAACTGTATCAGGCTCATCATTGCACAAGAGGAGGTCCCTGTTTATCCTTCGCAGTGCCTCACCTCCATACTCCCCAATTGATCTCCATTCCCAATCCGCTTCCCATTTCTGCTTGATCTTCACCAACCGCTCGCCTTCCTGCTTCCCCAGCCACTTATATATATCCCAATTCTTCCCTCCCCTTTCCACATCCGGAAGCAGCAGTCGCTCCAGAAGGGTGTATCCCAGCAATCTAGGGAACCCCTCCCTGACCTTTTCGTGCAAAGTCCCCTAACCTGTAGATACTGAACTTCACTACTCCTCGGCAGCTCCTCACCCCTCTCCCTTAGCTCCTCCAGATGGTGAACCCTTCCGCAAATACAAATCCCTCACCTTGACCCGCCCCCACTTCCCTCCACCTCCTGTAAACGCTATCCATCCCACCCGGCTCAAACCCCTGATTCTCGCATGGCCCTCAAAACTAGCCGTTACAATGATTCCTCCTCCATCCTAACCCACTCAACCCTTCTCCTTCCCACCCAACCGCGCTTGTCCACATTCGCTGCCCAATATAATGGAAGCATGTTTTGGCAACGCCAACCCCTTCTGCTGCCTCGGCCTGCTGCTTCTGGGTCCTCCCCACCCGAGGCACCTTCCCCGCCCATACAAGTCAAAGATGATTGTGGCCACATTCCGAAAAAAGGGCCTTTGGTATAAAGATCGGGAGAGCCTGAAAGATAACAAGAACCTCGCTAGAATATTCATTTCACCACTTGGACCTCCCAGCCAACATTAAGTGCAGGTGTAGCTCACCTCTTAAGAGCTCCCTGCCTCCTCCCCAGCTTCGTTAAGTTCACTTTGGAGCCCCGTGCATTCCCCTCGCTACCTGAATCCCCAGACCTAAACCTATCCCTCGCTAACCGTAATGCATCCCCCCTAAATTAGGGCCGCTGTGCTAGCTTATTCAGTGGGAATACCTCGCTTTTCCGCTGTTCAGCTTGTATCCCGAGAACCCTCCAAATCTTCCCAGCAGCCATTACATCCCACACTCTCCAACGGATTCCGAAACATACAGCAAGGAGGTTCATCGGCAATAGAGCGACACCCGATGCTCCCTCCGCTCCCTCATTATCCCCTGCCGCTCTGCCGCCCCCTGAGAGCCATCGCCAATGCTCTATAGCCCGCAAAACAGCAGTGGCGACAGCGGGCACCCCTGTCTCGTACCCCTGTGTAAGTCAAAGCTTCGTGAGCTCATAATCATTCGTCCTCACCCCTCGCACTTGGCGCCACATACAGCAACCGCACCCATGCCACAAATCCCGCCCAAACCCAAACCTTCCCAAAACTTCGAACAAGTAGCGTCCACTCCACCCGATCAAATGCTTTCTCCTGCGTCCTAGGACAACCATCCCCTCCGGTACCAGAGCTCTCGACTGATTCATCACCGCATTCAACAGCTGTCCTGTGTTACTTGCGAGCTGCCTGTCCTTTCACGAAGCCTGTTGTGATCTTCTGCACCATCCCCGGGACACGATCCTCCATCCTTCCCGCCAACAACATTAGCCAACCTTTCACATCCGTGTTCAATAGTGGATGTGGGTCTCTAAGACCCACATTCCACCGGATCCTTCCATTTTTTTGGGATTAGTGTGATTACTGCCTGCTTCATCGTCTCCGGCAACTCCCCCTTCTCCAGTGCTTCATTAAACGCCCCCAACTGATGTGGTGCCAGGTCCGCCGCAAATAATTTATAAAATTCTGCCGGGTATCCATCCGGCCCTGGGGCCTTCCCCGACTTCATATCTCTGATACTATCCAGCACCTCCCTGTGCCCCAGGGGCTCCTCCAACACCTGCCTCTTTGCTTCCTTCACCTGGGGAAATTCCAGCTCGTTCAGAAACCACCCCATGTCCCCCTCCTTGCCTCCTGGGTCTGCCTCATTAAATCCCTGGTAATACTCTACATGCCTCATTTATCTTCCCTGGCTCTGACACCACATCCCCAGACCGGATCTTCAATATTTCCCCGGACGCAGTCTGCCTCCGCAGCTGGTGTACCAGCATGCGGCTCGCCTTCCTCCCCATACGCGTATTGCACCCCTCTTGCCCTACGCAGTTGCCCTACCGCCCTCCCTGTTGTCAGCTTGTCAATTGGCCCCTGCAACTTTTTCCCTCCTCGCCATCCTCTCCACGTTGGGCCCCTCGAATATTCCCTGTCCACCTCCACTATCTCGCTCACTAGACGGTCATGTTCTGCTCTCCCTTCCTTGATTCGCATGAACCGTAAATGAGATAATTTCTCCATGGACCACTGCCTTCAGTGCTTCCCAAAAAATGCCCTCTGACACCTCCCCATTCTGACTGAACTCCACATAATCCCTTATCGCCAACCACACCTTATCACAAAAACCACCATCCACCAACAACCCCGAGTCAAACCTCCACCCCGGCCTCTGCTCTCGTCCCGTGCTAAACAATATCCAGCCCAGTGGGGTGAATGGTCCGAGATAACTCTCCCCACATACTCGGCCCCCTCCACCTCAACCAAATCTCCCGACTGACTACAAAGTAATCAATCCTCGAATACACCTTATAAGACGGTGAAAAGAAGGAATACTCCCTTCCCACTGGGTTTCTGAAACCACCATAAACCCAGCTCTTCTCCATAAACCTCCAGCTCCCTTGCCATTCGTACCCTACCCTATGACCTGGGCTCGATCTATCCACCCTCGCTCTCACGAGCGCGTCAAATCTACTCCTCCCGTGATCAACTGGGTACGTGGCCAAATCCGGGATTGCCTGCCAGCAACCTCCTCATAAACTCACATCATCCCAATTTGGGGCATACACATTTACCAACACACCGTGCCCCCTTCCAATACCCCACTCACAATCAATATCCCCAACCCGATCCCTCACGCCTTTGCACTCACAAATCCCATTTTTTTTTCTCTTTAAATTCGCCATAGCCCACAATTTCAAAACAAACCCCGTGTGAAGAACCTGCCCGACCCACCCCTTCCTTAACCTAACCTGGTCCTTCACACGGAGGTGTGTCTCCTGCAAAAAGACAACCCCGCTTTCAAGCTCCTGAGGTGCACGAACACCCGCGACCTTTTAACCGGCCCATTCAGTCCCCATTCAGTTGCCAACCTTACCGGAGGCTTGCGCCTCCAATCCCCTCGCGCCTCCAATCCCCTCTACCGTCCGTCATTTTCCCCACTTAACTCCTGCCCCATTAATTCCACTTTGTACCTCGCCCATCCCCAGATGGCCCCTTTCTTCGCCCTTGACCATGTATGTCATCTCTCACCCCCTGCTGCGTCGCAGAACTCCCCCCCCCCCCCTTTCCTCTTCTTCGCCCCCCCCCACTTCCCTTTTTCCCCCGGCCACCCCTCTTGGCCTTCTCCGGCACCACCTCACTTCCGTTCACCAGCATAACCTGCTAGCGCGGCTGCCCCTGCCCAAAAGCACATCCTAATGACACCCCCCCCAACTCCTCAGCTCAAAGAAGAAGGCTTCCTGCTGGCCTTACCTTCCCCCACCCTAACAAGGACTTCTGAACTCCAGGTAGCCTTTTCCAAAAGCAAACAAACAGATGTTAAACACAAACAGTCCCATAAAACAGGAGGGGGAATTGGAACATCCATCCCCACATCAACTTTCACCCCTACAAGCTCCTTACAATCTCAACATTGAACAGAAACCCTCCCTGCAAAAAAAAAGGTGTAAATCCCCAATCTCTACACCCACTTCCAGACATGCTCCTGCCCATTAGTAAGTGCCAGCACCCTGGTTCCCAGCATTGTCCAACTCAGTTCATCCCTTGGTTTATGCTCCTATAATGAAGTCTTCGGCCGCTTCTGGGGTCTCGAAATAATACTCCTGGCCTCCGAACCTCACCCATAATTTCACCGGGGAAAGCACCCCATACCTGGGGCGAAATTCTCTGACCCCCAGTAGGGGGCCGCCAAAAATACCGCCCCCGCCGTGGCAGAGATTCTCCGCCACCCGGGAAGGGGCGGGAATCACGACACGCCGATCGGCGAGGCCCCTGCGGCGATTCTCCGGCCCGCGATGGGCCGAAGTCCCGCTGCTGGGAGGCCTCTCCCACCGCCGAGGTTTGAACCACCTCTGGTGGCGGCGGGATCGGCGGTGTGACCGGGCCCCTGAGGTCCTGGGGGGGACGCGGGGCGATCGGACCCCGGGGGGGGTGCCCCCACGGTGGCCAGGCCCGCGATCGGGGTCCTCCGATCAGGGTGCGGGCTAGTGCCCTGGGGGCACTCTTTCTCCTCCGACGCCGCCACGGCCTCCGCCATGGCGGAAGCGGAAGAGAAACCCACAGCGCGCATGTGCCGGTGGTGATGTCAGCGACAGCTGGCCGCTGACGTCACCTCCGGCGCATGCGCGAACTGGCGAAAACCTTTCGGCCAGCCCCACTGCTGGGCAGCAGGCCTGAAAGGCCGCTGGCGCCGGATTTTGCGCCAGTCGTCGTGGTGCCAACCGCTCCGGCGCGGGGCTAGCCCCCAAAGGTGCGGAGAATACCTTGTCCGGAGAAGAATTGTCCCGACCCCGGAGTGGTTGGCGCCACTCCCCTACGCCGGGACCCCCCCGTCCTGCCGGGTAGGGGAGAATCCCGCCCCAGATCTGCCGCCGGTACAGCACCAGCCTTGGCCTTGTTGAAACCTTCACGCCATTTTGCCAACTCGGCTCCAATGTCCTGATAAATCCGGATGTTTACTTCCCTCCCAGTCACAGCTACACTTCTTTTTTTAAAAATGTATTTATTCAAAGTTTTTCAAAAAGTTTTACAGAAGAAATCAGCACCCCGCCCCCAGTTGCTGCTGCTGTTGACCTCCACCTAACGTTCTGCAAAAAGTCAAGGAACGTTTACCACCGCCTGGAGAACCCCTGCAAGGACCCTCGCAAGGCAAACTTTATCTTCTCCAACCTGAGAAACCCAGCCATGTCATTGATCCAAGCCTCCACGCTTGGGGGCTTCGCGTCCCTCCACAATAACAAGAGCCTTCTCCGGGCTACCAAGGAGGCAAAGGCCAGAACTCCGTCCTCTTTCGACTTCTGCGTTCCCGGATCCTCCGATACCCCAAATAACGCTATCCCCCAACTCGGTTTTACCCGAGTGTCCAAGACCTTAGACATAACCTTTGCAAAGCCCTTCCAGAACTCCGCAAGCGCCGGGCACGCCCAGAACATATGGGCGTGGTTTGCTGGGCTCCCCGAACACCTTGCACATCTGTCCTCCACCCCAAAAAATGTACTCATCCTCGCCCCTGTCATATGCGCCCTGTGTACCACTTCAACTGGATTGACCCTGCCCAGGGCGTCAGCCCACAGGCCCTCATCCAGCTCCTCACCCAGCTCCTCCTCCCATTTGCCCTTCAGCTCCTCCATCGAGCCTTCCTCCGCCTCCTGCAGCTCCTGGTATCTCTCCGAGATCTTACCCTCTCCGACCCTCACACCCAAAATCACCCTGTCCTGTATCCTTCAGACAGGCAGCAACGGGAATTCTCCTACCTGCTTCCTAACAAACGCTCCAACCTGCATGTACCTGAAGGCATTTCCCGGGGGTAACCCGAATTTCTCCTCCAGTGCCTTTAAGCTGGCAAAAGTCTCGTCAATGAATAGATCCCCCAGTCTTCTAATTCCCATGATACTCTTGCTCACACGCTTGAAAACCACAAACAAAAACCGAAGGAGGACTGTCATCTTGACAGACTGCACCCTACCCGCTAGGGAGAGCGGAAGCATGTTCCACCTCTTAAAGTCCTCCTCCATCTGGTCCACCAGCCGCGCCAGATTGAGCCTATGCAAGACCCCCCAACTCTTGACCACCTGAATACCCAAATACCGAAAACTCCTCTCCACCATCTTGAGCCTCCTGGCCCCGTGCGTGTGCCACAAAGAGCTCGCTCTTCCCAACATTAAGCTTATACCCCGAGAAGTCTCCAAACTCCCCGAGGGTCTGCATAACTTTCCCCATCCCCTCCACTGGGTCTGTAATATATAAAAGCAAATCGAGGTCATAATGATCACATTCAGAAGCCTCCGCACATTTGCATTCAACTGCCTGCCCTTCACAAATCCCGTCTGATCCTCGTATCACTCCCGGGACATAATCCTCAATCCTAGTGGCCAGGGACCTTCGCCAACAACTTGGCATCCACATTAAGGAGTGAAATCGGCCTATACGAGCCACACTGCAGCGGGTCTTTGTCCCGCTTGAGAATAAGCGAGATCAGAGCTCTCGACATCGTCGGGGGAAGACTTCCTTTTTCCCTCGCCTCGTTAAATGTTCTCAACAGCAACGGAGCCAACAGTTCCGAAAACTTCCTATCAAATTCAAGTTGGAACCCATCCGGTCCTGGGGAGTTGCCCGTCTGCATACTCCGCAACCCCTTAACCAGCTCCTCCATCCCAATCGGGGCCCCCAAGCCCTCTACCTGCTCCTCCTCCACCCTCGGAAACCTCAATTGGTCCAGGAACCGCCGCATATCACCCCCCCCCCCCCCCCCCCCCCCCCCCCGCCTCCTCCAGGGGCTCCGATTTGTACAAGTTCTCACAATAGTCCCTAAAGACCTCATTTATTCTGGCTGGACTCCGCACCGTATTCCCTCCCTTGTCCCTGATTCCCTAGCCGCCTCCTTCTTCCGCAGCTGATGCGTCAGCATCCGACTCGCCTTCTCCCCATATTCATACACTGTTCCTTGTACCTTCCTCCACTGGACCTCAGCTTTCCCCGTCGTCAACAAGTCAAACTCCGTTTGGAGGCTCTGCCGCTCTTTCAACAGCCCCTCCTCGGGGGATTCCGCATACCTCCTATCCACCCTAAGTATCTCTCCTACCAATCTATCCTTCTCCCTCCTCTCCCTCTTCTCTCTCCTCTCCCTCTTCTCTCTGTGAGCCCTGATGGAGATCAGCTCCCCTCTAACCACCGCCTTCAGCGCCTCCCAGACCACACTCACTGAGACCTCCCCATTGTCAGTGGCCTCTATAAACCTCTGTATACACCCCCGGATCCGCCCACAGACCTCCTTATCCACCAATAATCCCACGTCCAAGCACCACAATGGGCGCTGGCCCCTCTCTTCTCCCAACTCCAGCTCCACCCAATGCAGGGCGTGATCCGAAATCGCGACGGCCGAGTACTCCATCCCCTCTACTCTCGGGACCAATGCCCTGCTCACCACGAAAAAGTCTATCCGTGAATAGGCCTTGTGCACGTGGGAAAAGAAGGAGAACTCCTTCGCCCTTGGCTGAGCAAACCTCCACGGATTCACTCCCCCCATCTGATCCATAAACCCCCTCAGGACCTTGGCAGCAGCCGGCCTCTTACCCGACCTAGACCTAGACCGATCCGTTTCCGGGTCCAGTGCCGTGTTGAAATCCCCCCCCCCATAATCAGATCCGGGATCCGGCTTAGCATCCGCTTCATGAACCCTGCATCGTCCCAATTTGGGGCATATACATTCACCAGCACCACCCGGGCCCCCTGCAGCCTACCACTCACCATCACATACCTAGCCATCCTCTTTTTTGGGCCAGCCACGTGCACACGTCTCCCGCTCCTCCCAGCCCCCCAGGCGGAGGCTCCCCGCCCCGACTCATCCTATTATCTCCATTTTGATATTCCCCATTCCCCCTTTGCACTCCCGTAAGTCAGCTGACTCCTGCTGACCCCCGCCGCTCCCACCGATCCCCGCAGAATTCCCTCTTAAAACCCAAGTCCCCCCCCCTCCACACCCCCTGCAAACCAATGTGGACTGTAATCCAATACCGCCTCCCTGCATCCGGCCCCGCCTCCTCTCTTTCCGCGGGAAAGGAAAACCCACGCTCCCAGTCCGGGCTGACCCCGCCCTCTATGGCGCAGCTCCATTCTCCTACAACCTCACCCCCATCCCCAGAGGCCCAGAGTTCCCGGCCCCTTCTCCCCCCACTGATAACGGGGAGCAACCCCTCCCAGATCAGCGCCCGCACAGACAAAAAAGAAACACAAATATCACCCTCTCCCACTCCACAGCATTCCCCAAAACATGCTACAGACCAGTAATATGAGTCCAACTTCTCATTTTTGATAAAGGTCCACGCCTCGTCCGGCGTATCAAAATAGTGGTGACGGTCCTGATATGTGACCCACAGTCGCGCGGGCTGCAACAGCCCAAACTGCACCCCCTTTCCGTGGAGAACCGCCTTGGCCTGATTGAATCCTGCCCTCCTCTTGGCCAGCTCTGCACTCCAGTCCTGGTAAATGTGAATTTCAGCATTCTCCCACCTGCTGCTCCGCTCCTTCTTCGCCCATCTCAAGACGCACTCCCTGTCGGTGTAACCTGACCACCACAGCTCTCGGCGGCTCATTCGCCCTCGGTCTCCTCGCCAGGACTCTGTGCGGCCCATCCAGCTCCAAGGGCCTCAGGAAGGCTCCCGCGCCCATCAGCGTGCTCAGCATTGTGGCCACATAAGCCCCAGCATCCTACCCCTCCGCACCTTCAGGGAGACCCAGAATCCGCAAATTCTTCCTTCTCGACCTGTTCTCCAGATCCTCAAATTTCTCCTGCCACATTTTATGGGGCGCCTCGTGCGCCTCCACCTTCACTGCCAGGCCCAGGATCTCGTCCGCGTTATCAGAGGCCTTCTGCTGCACCTCTTTAATCGCTGTCCCCTGCATCCTCTGGGTCTCTCCCAGCCTTTCTATCGATGCCTTCATAGGGGCCAACATCTCTGCCTTCAATTCTGCAAAGCAGCTTCTCAGAAACTCTTGCTGCTCCCGCGACCACTGAGCCCACGCTGCATGGTCCCCGCCCGCCGCCATCTTGCTTTTTCGCACCCGTTCTCCTCTCTTCTCGAATGCCCGTTTTTTAACCGCGCCGCTCCTGGTCCACTCCATATAGTGCTGGGGGGACCTTACTGCCGTCTTCCCACACCGGGAATCGTCAACCAAGTGCCGCTGGGCTCCTCAAAAAGGCCCAAAAGTCTGTTTTCGGCGGGAGCTGCCGAACGTGCGACCTACCCAGGCATAGCTGCAACCGGAAATCCGCAGCTACGCTTCTCCCTGGCCCACCGTAGAATTTTCTCTTTCTCCACAAATTTATGGAGTCTCACGATCACCGCCCGCGGCGGCTCCCCAGCTCTAGGCTTTTGCCTCAGAGGCCTATGCGCTCAGTCCACTTAAGGTGCCTTATCTAGCACCCCTTCTGCCATCAGTCCCGCCAGCATCCTCGAGGCTTCACACCTTTCACGCCTTCAGGCAGGCCCACTATTTGCAGGTTCTGTCTTCTCGAGGCATTCTCCTGCTCCTCAACCTTTGCTATCAGCGTTTTACAAAGGTCTCCGAGGGTCCCCACCTCCGCCTCCAGAGCCACCACATGATCGCTGTGCAGCCAAACCTCAAACTGTTTTCTGCCGGGTCCGGTAATCAGAAGACATACCATTCCAGGGGTAAACTATTCCTCTAACTGGGCAGCACGGTGGCACAGTGGCTAGCACTGCTGCCTACATCGCTGAGGACCCGGGTTCAAATCCTGGCCCTGGGTCACTGTCCGTGTGGAGTTTGCACGTTCTCCCCGTGTCTCAGCACCCCCACAACCCAAAGATGTGCAGGACAGATGGATTGGCTCCGCTACTTTGCCCCTTAATTGGAAAAGTAATTGGGTACTCTAAATTTAAAAAAAACGAAGTGATTTGTTTGTGTCATAATAAACAAAAAGGCGATAGAATGCAAAAGCTGTATTGATATATAAATAATCCAAAGCTATAGGGTGGCACGGTAGTACAGTGGTTCACAGCGCCAGGGACCCGGGTTCGATTCCTGGCTTGGGTCACTGTGCAGAGTCTGCACGTTCTCCCCGTGTCTGTGTGGGTTTCCTCCGGGTGCTCCGATTTTCCTCCCGTGTGTCCCGAAAGACGTGCTTGACAGGTGAATTGAGTATTCGGAATTCTCCCTCAGTGTACCGGAACAGGTGCCGGACTCTGACGACTAGGGGCTTTTCACGGTAACTTCATTGCAGTGTTTATGTCAGCCTACTTGTGACACTAATAAATTAAACAATTATCGTAGGATTAATATGTTGTTAAAAAGCTTGTGGCAGAATATGGGGTGTGAATTGGAAAAGAAATAAAACCATGAAAATCGTGACTTTGTACTCGAGATTTACACATCACGTTCAGTAATTTCACTTATCTTAGTGCCTCATTAGGTAGTTTCCCAGTTTATTTTCATAGAATTTACAGTGCAGAAGGAGGCCATTCGGCCCATCGAGTCTGCACCGGCTCTTGGAAAGAGCACCCTACACAAGCCCACACCTCCACCCTATCCCCATAAACCCAGTAACCCCACCCAACCCTGGGCAATTTTTGTCACTAAGGGCAATTTATCATGGCCAATGCACCTAACCTGCACATCTTTGGACTGTGGGAGGAAATCGGAGCACCCGGAGGAAACCCACACAGACAGGGGGAGAACGTGCAGACTCCGCACAGACAGTGACTCAGCAGGGAATTGAACCTGGGACCCTGGAGCTGTGATGCTAACCACTGTGCTACCGTGCCATCCCCTTGATGGAATAATTATAACTGATGACGCATCTTATACATGCATCATAAACATATAGAATCTTACAGTACAGAAAGAGACTTTTTATTTCTTTCATTGAGTCTATGCTGGGTCTTTGACAGACCCATCCGGCCCTGAAAAAAAGTTTATTTTTTTCCCCTCCAGTATTTATCCAATCCCTTCAGAAAGATCCTGGGTGGGATTCTTTGGTCCCCCAACTGCCTGTTTCCCGGTGACGCCGCTGATCGTTGGTGACGGGACTCTCTACTCCCGCCGCTTGTCAATGGGATTTCCCATTGCACCCACCCCACGCCGTTGGGAAACCTGCAGGCGGGGTTGTGCTGCCGGTGGGAGCAGCCACAGCTGGGGAATTCCAGCCACTATTGCAGTTGCCTCCACCACTCTTCCTGCCAGTGCATTTCGGCATGCTGCATGAAAAATGTCACCTCACCTCCCAGATTTTTGTTTCAGATTTGAGAAAAATGCAGGGATATCTTGGACATGAGATTGTTCGGTATTTTTTGTTGTTGCTTGATGCTCCTCGTTGAGACAGGTGAACTTGAATTAGTGTTTTTTGTTTCTTGCAGGTAGAGAAGTTATTATGTATGTCTCCCGTGGATTTTCATGGCATTTTTCAGCTGGATGAACGGCGCAGAGATGCAGTAATTGCTCTGGGAGTTTTTCTGACGGAGTCAAATCTGCAGGTAAGAAATTTTTGTACCGTAAGTAAGAGGGCGGCACGGTGGCGCAGTGCTTAGCACTACTGCCTACGGCACCGAGGACCCGGGTTCGATCTCGGCCCTGGGTCACTGCCCGTGTAGCGTTTGCACATTCTCCCCGTGTCTGCGTGGGTGTCACCCCCACAAACCAAAGAAGTGCAGGCTAGGTGGATTGGCCTCACTACATGGCCCCTTAATTGGAAAAAAAATTGGGTACTTTAAATTTATATTTTAAAAAAAGTAAGGATCTTGGTTGGCTGGAATCTCCTCGAGTTTGTATGTTGATATCTGGGATGATGTGTGCTGAAGGAGTTGCAGCAGTTTGTAGGATTGATTTGACCAAAGTCTTGAATATGTCTTTTTCCCAGAATTTGTTTCATTATTGTTGTCTCTTGTCTTGGCTTCGCTACCTGAAAAGCCCTTGAGACATGGCACCTCCTGCCACTGTTGAACTGGCGCTTACTTCTGTCAATCAACAAGGAATTAAAAAATATATATTTTTCTAATGCGTTCTGTAGAAGTGTCTGTGTTATTTTTTAAAAATAAATCTAAGCACCCAATTAATTTTTTCCAATAAAGGGGCAATTTAGCGAGGCCAATCCATCTACCCTGCACGTCTTTTTGGGTTGTGTGGCGAAACCCATGCAAACACGCAAAGAATGTGCAAACTCCACAAGGACAGTGACCCAGAGCCGGGATCGAGACTGGGTCCTCGGCGGCGCGAGGCAGCAGTGCTAACCACTGTGCCGCCGTACTTCCCACGTGCCTCTGTTATGCACAAGCTGGGTTCCTCCCAGAAAAACATTCCAAAAGAAATTTAAAAGTAGTTGAGAAGTGACCCATTGATGAATAGAACAAGTTGATGGAATACACCATAGGGGCAAGAATTGGACAGGCTTTGTGATGGCTGACACAGGAAAACTGAATGCAATACTGAAAACTGCTTCAGAAAGGTTGACGTAGCAGTTTCGTAATGGTAAATACTAACTGGAACAAGTGACCACACCGTCAGTAAGAACAGAAAGTTGTGTGCTGAGCAATGCTCAATCTTGTATTTGAGTGTGTGCCATTTTTTTTGTGAACCTTGCGACTGTCACATTATAATATTTTTGCTTGTACAAGCCATTTTTGTATCTGATCCTTTCAGATTAATTTTGTACAATGGCAGCAGGGTATGCATGATATATGTTGCCAGTCGTACTTTATTGACTTGGCTAACCCCCTGGAACTATAGGCAATTCTCTGATGCACCCTGACCCTCTATTGTTTTTGTCTGAAGCTGAAGTTTTTCATCCCTCATGCATATTGCACGATCTCAAACGACACTCAGCTCATCCCTTGGCTCCCAAGCTAATTGAGTCTAGAATTCCAACTTTGATCCTGCTGGAGAGAGAAAAGAAATGCCAAAATTGTACATCTTTTTCAGGAAGTCTTTGGCACGTGTACACTTTTTGGCTGGACACTTTTCCATGAACTGCCAGCTATTTTGTTGCCTGTAAGTTATATTTCCACATTAGAACCGTACAACGCAGAAAGAAGCCAATTGACCCAACTATATCTTTGTTGGAACAAAGTAAAAGTCATCTGCTCCCACTTTATTGCCATGTGTCTTCCTTTGATATAAATATTGACCCAGTTTTCTCCTTGGAAGGTGCAACACTGACTGCCTCAGCCCCTCTGGGAAACCATTCCACATCCCAGCAACCGTCTGCATAAACAAATGTTCACTGATGTTTTTCCTCACTCTGTTAGTGACCATTTCCATGTTGTAACCTCATGTAACCTGACTCCAAAACTAACAGCCTTTTTCCTTCCATCAAAACCTTTCAAAAAGAAAAAGACTATTCGGTGTTTACTCTTCGCCTTCTCTGACTCAGTGGAAATCGCCTCATTGCTGCAATTCTCCTCATAACTATTGTTTCTCACCCCTGGCATCATTCAGTTGAATCCTTCCGTGGCTTTAATGCCCTTTCAATAACGGGGTGCCAAAAACTGTTGGGCCACACCCGTCAATGTGTTCCTCATGAGTGCTTAGTTGCATTATACTCCCAAAATATGATCTCACCTGTGCCCATATTAAATTGCCTCCCCATTTCACTGAGCCAGTCTTAACGGGTGGCACACGGCGGCACAGTGGTTAGCACTACTACCTCACAGCTCCAAGGTCGCGGGTTCAATTCCGGCCTCGGTTGACTGTCTGTGTGGAGTTTGCACTTTCTCCCCGTGTCTGCGTGAGTTTCCTCCGGGTTCCTTTCACAGTCCAAAGATGTGCAGGTTAGGTGGATTGGCCATGATAAATTATGTGTCCAAAAGGTTGGTGGGGTTACTCAGTTACGGGAATAGGGTGGAGGCGTGGGCTTAAGTAGGATGCTCTTTCCAAGGGCCAGTGCAGACCTGATGGGCTAAATGGCCTCCTTCTGCACTGTAGATTCTATGACTCTTTCACTGTTGCTTTTAGGCCTTGCTAGATATTCAGCTTTGGTACTGTCAACTCATAAACTGATTGGATTTAGACAAATGTAACCAATTTGTTAATTTTTCATAGCATAAAGAAACAGTGGTCCCTTACCTGCTCCGGCTTCTTAAGGGATTACCCAAAGTCCAATGGATTGAAGACAGCTCAGGGAAAAAAAGTCGAGGTAATGTCATCTCATTTGTGTTCTCTGTTCTTCTTGATTTGCTTCCTGCAGATGGAGATGCAGTTGAAGCATATGCTTAAATGTCTGTTTCCGTGGCTAGTTTTGTCTGAAAGGGGTTGCTAGTTATCAGGCGAGGCTGTAGGTTGAATGGCACCACCCACGTCAAGCATTGTTGACCAGGATACACTGCCATCCTTACTGCCAGCCATAGGTGTTGTGGAAGGATTTACAGGCGGATTGATATAAACTTGTTTTGCCATGTTATGAATGCACCTTCAATGGCTATCACGTCCCAGAGTAGGACTTGAAGCTGGAAATTCTGGTTCAGACGCAGGGATGCTACCCACTGTGCCACAAGACCATGTGTTGTCTGTTGCAATTGACAAAATTCAGTGACACCTTCCATGTTTTACTTATTATGTATTGTCAGTCCTGCCCTGAATTTGTATTCACAGCGATCTTGAAGTAGGGCTAACTCACCTTCCTCTTTTCAATTGTTTGCTCAATGGTATTGTTGAAATGTTGTAGGTAATGAGGTGAAGATTTCAGAATGGTTCTAAATATTGGCAATACTTCAAATTAAGTACAAATTAACCTGCATGGAGCTGTACATGACTGTATCAAGCTGCATCAAGACTTTAGTCAAAATAGGGTTAGCGAGGGCAGTACGGTGGCGCAGTGGTTAGCACTATTGCCTCGTGGCACCGAGGTCCCAGGTTCAATCCTGGCCCTGGGTCACTGTCCATGTGGAGTTTGCACATTCTCTCCGCGTTTGCGTGGGTTTCGCCCCCACAACCCAAAGATGTGCAGGGTAGGTGGATTGAACACGCTAAATTGCCATAATTGGAAAAAATGAATTGGGTACTCTAAAATTATTTTGAAAAAAATATAGGGTTAATGATCATGAGAAATTGAGCCATGGTGTGTGCATGTAATTGGATACCCAATCTAAGGTCATAGAGTTTTTGTGTTTGTATTTCCATTCATTATAAATAACTCCTACACAATGGAAAATGCTTCTCTAAATTTGTAATTGTATCTTCTCCACCTACAGTGAAGGTGCTGCAGTGCTTATGGGTTTCCCCTGACTATCTTGGTCACTGGTATCAGCCCACAAATTACAGGGCTTATTGAATTGTCTTTCACAATTTGCCATGCGAGCGCGTGAACGTGTTCTCCGGGCTGATACTCGTAACCATAGGGTTACCAAATCCTTCTGGAATGTATGATGAAAACGGTTGAGAAAATGCGTGTGCAGGTGCCAGATATTTAAAAATGCTGTAATGTTCTTGTCTGCACACTTTCCACGGATGTAGATATTCTCGTTGATGTTAAAAACAGACAGACGGAAAATCTGCCTGGTGGTGCTCCGCTTCAATGGAAGAACAGCACTGGCCCTGGTGTTGCTCTGTGAGGCCTACAGAGTTGCTGGTGGCTATGCTTGAGGTTTCAGTCCTATTCTCGGGGGTGTGGAACCCTGTGGCACTTGCTGTTCCACTGGAAATAGGCGGCCCTGGCTGGTGAAAGCTGTGTGCTGGTGTTGTAATGGAATGGAGGTTGCAGAAGATGTGGCGAGATACAGGGTGGAGTTTCAGCCAGCTCAATAATGGGTATCAAGTGCAAGAGGCGAATCCTTTGCTTTAACAAGCTGGTGTTTGTTGTTACTTGTATAAATCAAGTTGCGGATGGGGAACTCATTGAACGATGACTTGAGCATTAAACAAAACGAAGGAGATTGTCATCGACTTTAGGAGGCATAGAGGAGACGATGCCCCTGTCTACATCAATGGGAACGAAGTAGAAAAGGTCGAGAGCTTCAAGTTTTTAGGTATACACATCACCAGCAGCCTGTCCTGGTCCCCCCAGGCCGACACTATAGTTAAGAAAGCCCACCAACGACTCTACTTTCTCAGAAGACTAAGGAAATTTGGCATGTCAGCTACGACCCTCACCAACTTCTACAGATGCACCATAGAAAGCATTCTTTCTGGTTGTATCACAGCTTGGTATGGAGCCTGCTCTGCCCAAGACCGCAGGAAATTACAAAAGGTCGTGAATGTAGCCCAGTCCATCACGCAAACCAGCTTCCCATCCATTAACTCAGTCTACAATTCCCGCTGCCTCAGAAAGGCAGCCAGCATAATTAAGGACCCCACGCACCCCGGACATACTCTCTTCCACCTTCTTCCGTCAGGAAAAAGATACCAAAGTTTGAGGTCACGTACCAACCGACTCAAGAACAGCTTCTTCCCTGCTGCCATCAGACTATTGAATGGACCCACCTCGTATTAAGTTGATCTTTTCTCTACACCTTGCGATAACTAACATTATATTTTGCAGTCTCTCCTTCCTTCCCTATGTACGGTATGCATTTTTTGTACAGCATGCAAGAAACAATACTTTTCACTGTATACTAATGCATGTGACAATAATAAATCAAATCAAATTAAAGACACTTATTGACACTGGTGGCTTGTCGAATTAAAAGTTAGATATTTGTAGTGTCTCGTTGCGAACAAAATTTTTTTTTTAACCAATTAACGGACAATTTAGCATGGCCAAATCCCCCTACTCTGCACATCTTTGGGTTATGCAAACTCCACACGGGCTGTGACCCGGGGCCGGGATCAAACCCGGCCCCTCTTGTCATGAGGCAGCAATGCTAACCACTGTGCCACCGTGCTGCTGATACTTTGTGAATAAATCTAAAGCTGACTAAAGCTTGACTTCTGGTCTCCACCTTCATACACTGGCAAAAAGAAGCTAAACATTGCTCCTTAACCCTTTAATTCCTGTCGAATGCTTCTGATTTCTGCATTTTGCTGGTGCATTTCATACTAGGTTGTGCGAAATGTTGGATTGTGGACATTTGGCATTTTAAGGGTTGAAAGCCTGGGTTAGTGTGTTTGACTGCAGTGGTCATGTTTTTTAAAATAATCTTGTTTTGTAAGACCAGAAAGCTTTTGGAAACCAGAGATGAAATCGATCAGAGTAAAAAGCTAATGCACTGTTTTATGATTGGGGGGAGTCAATGGGGAGTTGACGTGTTTTCAGCCTGAGGGAGTTCATAGATCATGGAATTTATGGTGCAGAAAGAGGCCATTCGGCCCATCGTGTTTACATTGGCCCTTGAAAGAGTTGATGTGTTTTCAGCATTGGGAGTTAATGTTGTAGTTGCGTGGAGCTAAGGTGTTCAGATATTTTGAGAAAGCTTCTGATTTGTGTTCGGCTCTGGCTACCCTTTTGACCAGTGTTCTTCAAAGCCGGGGGCGCGACCCATGGGTGGGTCGCGGGAGGGTCGTGGAGCCTTTGTCAGCGGCGCTCCCGATCGCGCAAATCCCCGCAGAGCAGCCGGCTGTTAATAACGCTGCTGCAAGGGGCCGTGAACATGTTTTTAAAAAAAAAGTCGGCCGCATTGCGCATGCACGCCGATCATCATGCACGCATGCGCAGTAAGGCTGCTATTTTTTTTAAACGGTTGCAACTTTTTGGTTTGCAAGTTCTGTAGTGGTTTTTATTCATTTATTTTATTCATTTTATTTTTTTTACAAGTTCAGGGTGGGTTTTATTCATTTTTTCCCCATTTATTTTACTCATTTTCTTTTCTTTTTTTTTACAAGTTCGGGGTGGGGGTTTATTTGATAAAATTTGCAGGAAAAATATGCAGAACTTTGGACAGATGAGACTCCATGCTTTGCAACACCGGAACACTTCACCTTCATCCAACAGGTTCCATTAGAGGAGCGTGTACGAGGGCCAAAGGGACCTAAAACCATTTCCTCCATTTTTGTCAGCAGCAAACATGGTGAGAGAAGATGGTGGGTCGCGCAGGTCGGCTGGCGTGGGTCGCGAAGGTCGGCCAGTTGGGTCCCGAAGGTTGGCGGGTTGGCAAAAATGGGTCCCCGGAAAAAAAGTTTGAGAACACTGCTTTAGACCACAAGTCAAGTCTTTTGCTCTCACAATAAGATAGTTAAAAAAGATTAATAGTATTTAAAGCAGTACATACTTGTCTGAGGACCAAAAAAGGAGCTGAAACAAACAAGTTGAAACCGCTTTTTGAAGACATCCAGCCAGAGTCTGCAGGGGTTCTAACAGGAGCCAAATATATTCTATAAAGCAAGTATTACTCTGTGTCATTGGGATTGAGCTGTTTTTTTTTCTTTTCCTTGTTGTTTAATTGGGAATAGAGATAGTAATTAAGGGTATTATTGTGTTTACTGTATTTAGTATTAGTTAAGTTATTTGTGAGATATTTCCGGGCTTGATGTTAAAGAGTTTAATATTGTGTTAATAATCAATGTTTTGTTTCAAAATACCAAATCCTTATTTCTTCGCGTAATCACTCCTGGGGCAAAATATTTCTGTTGGGGGTCTGGTCTGGGATCGAAGTAGTCTAAATACATTTATGAGCATCTGCGGTTACTTGTGCATGGGTAGTTCTGCTTCCATTGCATTGTCAACCTGGCTCAGTGAAGCTTCTGAGGCAGATGGTTAAGGGCCTGAATCCAATTTATGAGCTGTGGATGGGGTCAAATGTCATACATACATACAGATCAGGAGGAGTAGACTACTCGGCCCTTCGAGACTGCAACGCCATTCAGTAAGATCATGGCTGACCTGGTTGTAACCTCAACTCCACATTCCTGCTGACCTCCGACAACCTGCCACGCCCTTGTTGTTCAAGAATCTATCTAGCTCTGCCTTAAAAATATTTGCTTCCACTGGGCCTGATAGGATATCGGAGGTCGGCAGGAATGTGGGGTTGAGGTTACAACTGCTTCCACTGCCTTTTGAGCACAGTAAGAAGTCTTACAACACCAGGTTAAAGTCCAACAGGTTTGATTCAAACCGTGCTCCGAAAGCTCGTGTTTGAATCAAACCTGTTGGACTTTAACCTGGTGTTGTAAGACTTCTTACTGTGCTGACCCCAGTCCAACGCCGGCATCTCCACATCATGACTGCCTTTTGAGGGAGAGAGTTGCAAAATGTCACTACCCTCGCAGAGAAAAGATTTCTCATCATCCTTGACTTTGTGGGCAGCCACTTGTATTTAAACAGTGACCCCTAGTTCTTTTTTTTTTAAACGTATGTTATTCAAACTTGTATCAAAGTAGGTTTCAGCAAACATATACCTTGGGAAACATTCTTCCCAACGATCCACTATGCAGTTTGTACAGATTCTTCCTCCTCCCCCCCTCGCGCGATGAACAGCTCCTCAAACACTATCACAAACATCCCCCACCTTTTCTCAAACTCCTCTGCTGAGCCCCTTAGCTCATATACTTCTCTAACCGCAGGAAGTCATACAGGTGACCCAACCATGCTGCTACACCGGTGGCGATGCCGACAGCCATTCCAGCAAAATTGCATCGCCGTGCAATCGGAGAGGCGAAGGCCACGACATCGGCCTTCCTCCTCTCCATGAGCTCCAGCTTCTCTGAAACCCCAAATATCGCCACCAAAGGGTCCGGGTCCACTCCCTCCTCCACTATCCTGGCTAAGCCGCGAACACTCCCGTCCAGAATCTTCCCAATTTTTCACAACCCCAAAACATGTGTGCATGATTCGCTGGCCCCCGCCCACACCTCTCACATCTGCTACCCCCTGAAAGAACCCACTCATTCTCGCCCGAGTCGTATGCACTCTGTGCACCACCTTAAACTGTATCAGGTTCATCCTTGCACAAGAGGAGGTCCAGTTTACCCTTCGCAGTGCCTAACTCCATACTCCCTAATAGATCTCCATTCCCAAATCTGCTTCCTATTTTTCCTTGATCTTCACCACCCGCTTGCCTCCCTGCTCCCCCAGCCACTTATATATATCCCCAATTCTTCCCTCTCCTACATCTGGAAACAGCAGTTGCTCCAGAAGGGTGTATCCCAGCAATCTAGGGAACACATTCCAGATTGGGTTATGGAAAGTCCCTAACCTGTAGATACTGAACTCACGAGCCCTCGACAACTCTACCCTCTCCCTTAGCTCCTCCAGACTGGCGAACCCTTCCGCCAAATACAAATCCCTCACATTGACCAGCCCCACTTCCCTCCACCTCCTGTATTTACTATCCATCTCCCCCGGCTCAAACCCATGATTCTCACACAGCATGTTTAGCACTGACATCCCTTCCACCCTAAAATGCCTCCTCAGCTGATTCCATATCTTCACCGTGGACTGCACCACTGGGCTCCCTGAATGCCTATTCGGAGCAATCGGCAATGCTGCTGTCACCATAGTCCTCAAACTAGACCCCTTACAAGATTCCTCCTCCATCCTAACCCACTCTACCCCTTCTGCTGCCCACCACCACCGCAGCTTGTCCACATTCGCCGCCCAATAATAATGAAGCAAGTTTGGCAACGCCAACCCCTGCTGCTGCCTCTGCCTCTGGAGCAGGGTCCTCCCCACCCTCGGCACCTTCCCCGCCCATACAAAGTCAGAGATGATTGTGCCCACTTTCCGAAAAAAGGCCTTTGGTATAAAGACCGGGAGAGCCTGAAAGATAAACAAGAACCCCGGTAGAGTATTCATTTTCACCACTTGGATCCTCCCCGCCAATGTTAAGTGCAGTGTATCTCACCTCTTAAGATCTTTCCTGACCTCCTCCACCAGCTTCGTTAAGGTCTACTTATGGAGCCCCGTGCATTCCCTCGCTACCTGAATCCCCAAGTACCTAAACCTATCCCTTGCTGCCGTAAATGGCATCCCCCCTAAATTAGCCCGCTGTGCCAGCTCACTCACCAGGAATACCTCGCTTTTCCCTACATTTAACTAGTATCCCGAGAATCCTTCAAAGCTCCCCAATAGGCCCATAATCCTTCCCATACTCTCCAACGGATCCGAAACATAATCGGCATAGAGTGACACCTGATGCTCCCTCATTATCCCCTGCCACTCTGCTGACCCCCTGAGAGCCATCGCCAATGGCTCTATGGCCAGCGCAATTAGCAGCGGCGACAGCGGGCACCCCTGCCTCGTACCCCTGTGTAAGTCAAAGCTTCGCGAGCTCATATCATTCGTCCTCACCCTCGCACTTGGCGCCACATACAGCAACCGCACCCATGCCACAAATCCCGGCCCAAACCCAAACCTTCCCAAAACTTCGAACAAGTAGCGCCACTACCCGATCAAATGCTTTCTCCGTGTCCATGGACACCACCACCTCCGATATCAGAGCCCCTGACGGATTCATCACCACATTCAACAGTCGCCTTATATTACTCGCGAGCTGCCTGCCCTTCACGAAGCCTGTTTGATCTTCTGCAACCATCCCCGGGACACAATGCTCCATCTTCCCCGCCAACAACTTAGCCAAAACTTTCACATCTGTTTTCAATAGTGATATGGGTCTCTAAGACCCACATTCCACCGGATCCTTCCATTTTTTTGGAATTAGTGTGATTACTGCCTGCTTCATCGTCTCCGGTAACTCCCCCTTCTCCAGTGCTTCATTAAACGCCCCCAACAGATGTGCCAGGTCCGCCGCAAATTCCTTACAAAATCCTGCCAGGTACCCATCCGGCCCAGGGGCCTTCCCTGACTTCATACCCCTGATACTATCCAGCACCTCCCTCAGCCCCAGGGACTCCTCCAACACCTGCTTCTTTGTTTCCTCCACCTGGGGAAATTCCAGCTCGTCCAGAAACCACCCCATGACCCCCTCCTCTCCTCCTGGGTCTGCCTCAAAGTCCCTGGTCCCTCTCTAAATGCCTCATTTATCTTCCCTGGCTCTGACACCACGTCCCCAGCCCCAGTCCGGATCTTCAATATTTCCCTGGACGCAGCCTGCCTCAGCAGCTGGTGCGCCAGCATCCTGCTCGCCTTCTCCCCATAAGTGACCCCTAGTTCTGTATCCAACTGTTTCTTGAAACCATACAATGTATTGGACTCAACTGCTCCCTGTGGTAATGAATTCCACAGGCTCACCACTCTCTGGGTGTCTGCGTGGGTTTCCTCCACGTGCTCCGGTTTCCTCCCTCAGGTCCCGTACAGAACACACACGTAACTTCCCAACTTTTGTATTCAATTCCCCTCGCCATAAATGGTAACATTCCATTAGCTTTCCTAATGACTTGCTGTACCTGCATATTAACCTTTTGCTGTTTTGAAGAGCGCTTCACTTTGCACCACTCCCCGTGCTCCCTGTAACCCTGCAATTTCTTTCCCCATTAGGTATTTTTCCCATTCTCTTTTGAAGGCTATTAGTGAATTTGCATCTACCACCCTATCAGGCAGTGCATTCTAAACCCTAACCATTCGTTCTGTGAAAAGGTTTCCTCGTCACCTCCTGCCCGTCACCTTAAACCTTGCCCTCTGGCTATCGGCACTTCAGCCATTGGAATCAGTTTTTATTTGCTCTTTCGTGATTTTAACCAGTTCTATCAAATCTCTCAACCATTTGTGCTCATAGTAGAACACCCCCAGCTTCTGCTGTCTAACTGGAACCGTTTGAGTAAGTTTTTCTGGACCGTGTCCAAAGCTTTCATGTCCTTATTATAAAGTGCCGTGCCCAGAATTATGAACAATTCTCGCACTGGAGCTGAACTATTTTTATAGTTTTGAGCAGAATTTCCTGACTTTTACATCCACTGAGATGATTTTTTTCCCCCTCAGTCCCGTAGGCAGGCTTGGAGGCTGAGCAGGACAGGAAAACAAGTTCAGGATAGCTCCCTAAGATATTTCCGCTGGGATGGATGGGAGGTGTACCATTCCACAGAGGCGGGCAGCATGTGGCTCGCCTTCTCCCCATACTCGTATTGCACCCCTCTTGCCCTACGCAGTTGCCCTACTGCCCTCCCCGTTGTCAGCCTGCCAAATTGCCCCTTCAACTTTTTCCTCCTCGCCAATCCCGCCACGGTGGGCACCCTCGAATATTCCCTGTCCACCTCCACTATCTCGCTCACTAGACGGTCATGTTCTGCTCTCCCTTCCTTATTCGCATGAACCGTAAATGAGATAATTTCTCCATGGACCACTGCCTTCAGTGCTTCCCAAAAAATGCCCTCTGACACCTCCCCATTCTGACTGAACTCCACATAATCCCTAATCGTCAACTGCATCTTATCACAAAAACCTCCATCCGCAAACAACCCCGAGTGAAACCATTCCACAGAGGCGGGCAGCTTATTCCGTTTTGTTGAGACCCCATTTGGGATTGATTTCTGCAGCCGTTCCATCGTTTTGGTGTTGGAAGGGCACCCCCCCACATTGTTTGCGGAGACTGCCAACTCAATGCTTCCATCCTCCAAGTAGCAGGCTGGTGGACCCTTGGAGGCAAATGCTTTACCTCTCAAAGAGGGGGGGCTGCAACCGTGGCCGGAACTGACTCAGCGGAAGGTGGGGGTTTCCCCCTCCATTCACCCTGATTGACCCACCTTTCTACATCCCAGCTGTTCTGTTACTGATGAGCGGACCAGTACGGGAGCCTGTGTTCCCCGATTTGCACCACCAGCAGCCACCTCTCCCAGTGGGGCTGCTGAGACTCCAGGGCTGCTAGTCACTGATCGGCTGGCAGCATTGAGAGCTGAGCTTGGAGGCAGTCGATTAGGAGGCACCCTTCCTGGCGGTTTGACGTTGGCCTCGCTGCTGACAGGCATGAGCCCCGTCGGGACCCCTATTTGATCCCAACATTGGGGTCCCAAAGTCCACAGGATAATTCTACTTCAAAGCCCATTTATGTATGTTTTTGTAAAAGCTTTACTATAGTCCTGACATAAAGCTCACAGTAATGCTTTATTAGATCTGTCCTCAACTGGATTAGTAATTTGCTACAAATGACAGAGGAATTGTGCATTTCTCTTGTTTTATATTGCTCAATTTTACTCTTCCCCGCTGGAGAAATGGACAGCTTAATTGGTGTTTATTTCTGGACTGTCATACAGTGGAGGGATTCTGCAACTTAGCTACGACTGAATAACTTGATACTTTGTAATTCTCAGGTATTAACTGCATCTATCATCCCTAATTACGAGAGAGAGCTCTTATTCTGAAGTAGTTACTTTGTACATATGAGAGAGGCGATGGACCCCACTAACATTCACTAATTTTCTTTTTGTGCTGTATGATCCATTTTAAAGCATTTATTTTGTTAGTCGGGATGCTTGGATTGAACCCTCTCTGACTAAAATAAACTTTAGTCACTTGTAAACATTTCAGCAGTAGGCCTCGATGTGAGCAAGAGGAGCAGAGATATCAGTGAATTGTAGCTACAGCCTCGGGAGGAAATAAAGAGCAAAAGAAGTTGTATTCCTACAAATTGGAAAATATGATTGAGTGATCCTTCTTGGATCAGCACTTTTGGACTGAATGTCTAACACCATCCAGCTTACAAACATCTGGGAAACGTGAATCATAGAATCCCGACAGTGCAGGGGAAAGTCGTTTGGCCCATCGAGCCTGCACCGCCCCTCTGAAAGTGCACCCGACCCAGGCACACAACCATGCCCTATCCCCGTAACCCCACCCAACCTTTGGGGCACTAAGGGCAATTTAGCATGGCCAATCCACCTAACTTGCACATCTTTGGATTGTGGGAGTAAACTGGAGCACCCAGAGGATATACTTGTAAACCTATTTTGCAGTCCATCAGCAAACTAATGTTAATCATAGAATAAAATAACAGAATCCCGACAGTGCAGAAGGAGGCCTTATGGCCCCTTGGGTCCGCACCGACCCTCCGAACGAGGAGCCTACCAAGGCTCACACCCCTGCCCTAACCTCGTAACCATACTTAACCGGCAACATACTTAAGGGCTGTTTAGCACAGGGCTAAATCGCTGGCTTTGAAAGCAGACCAAGCAGGCCAGCAGCATGGTTCAATTCCCGTAACAGCCTCCCCGAACAGGCGCCGGAATGTGGCGACTAGGGGCTTTTCACAGTAACTTAATTTGAAGCCTACTCGTGACAATAAGTGATTTTCATTTTTCATTTCATCTGTGGACTGTGGAAGGAAACCCACGCAGACATGGGGAGAAAGGTCAAACTCCACACTGACAGTCACCTGAGGCCAGAACTGAACCCGGGTCGCTGGTGCTGTGAAGCAACAGTGCTAACCATCCTGCCACTGTGCCGCCTGTAGTAAATTGTAGCAAAGCAACATTGTAAGTAACAATGGAGTACCATACATGTAATCTTCAGTGCAATGCCATGATCTATGCATTTGGTAGTTATTTTGCACAGGAAACCTTTATGATTTTCATGGTTGAGCTGTATTAGACTTCACAGGAGGGGAAGAATGATATTTTTAACCTGGACACGTGTGGAGCATAAATACCAGCATGGGTTTGTTGGTCCAAGTGGCCTGTTTATGTGCTGTAAATATGTGATTTATATTGGAAGTGAAGGTGTTCTCGTGTTACTATTTCAGATTTCACTTTGTATGTGCTGAATGTCACAGAATTTTTGGGCTCGATTGTGTTACTGTTATGAAGCTAGAAACCAGCATGAACTGTGCTTCTGTAACTTGTAACAGCACGGCACTGATTGAACTAAAGTTCACCGTTGGCCGTTGTAACCCCGGTGAAGGATTTTTCACATTGTTCCCGTCTGGAGTAGCAGTGCCTCAGATTGACGGCTTCGGAATAGAAAGTTGCTGAAGACACAGCTTGGATGTTGCAGTTAGGTTGACTGTGTGGACAGAGGTGTGCAAGAGTACTTGCAATTTGTTAATTTTTCTATCTTGCAGGAAAGCTTCCAGTTGCCGAAAACTTCAGCTTCTGTTTGGTGACTCTACTTTTCGATGTAGCCCAAAGGGAACCTACGTTAAGGGTACAGGTGAGGCTCCTGTAATACTCCTCTGATAACTTGGATGGAAATGTCTAAAACATTGGTAATCGGCAGTCAATTAGATTGTGTGATTGTACGCATTTTGCAAGAGTTCCAATTTGAAACTGATAGTCATTACTGTTTTTTTTTTAATTTAGAGTACCCAATTCATTTTTTTCAATTAAGGGGCAATTTAGCGTGACCAATTCACCTACCGTGCACATCTTTGGGTTGTGGGGGCAAGACCCACGCAAACACGGGGAGAATGTGCAAACTCCACACAGACGGTGACCCAGAGCCGGGATCGAACCTGGGATCTCGGTGCCGTGAGGCAGTAGGGCGAATCCACTACGCCACCGTGATGCCCATGGTCATTACTGTTAAACAGTTCAATTGAAACGCACTCCTTTGACTTGATGCCAGAAAAAGACTAATATATATATATATATATATCGGCTATTACCTTAATAGGTGGGAGCAGCACTTCACATTCCTCGTCGCATTTGTATGTCTGCCTGTCGGGAGTGCCTCAGTGTAGCCTGCTTGCATTTGCAACTCATTTTCAAATGAAAGAATTGAGAGAGTTTGGTGAACATTTAGATTTGTCATTTAAAAAATTTATTTTACAGGTTCTCGAGGCGATACTGGATGTCATGGAAGTGCTGCTGGGAATGTGTCTGGCACCACAGACTCAGGATAAAGGTATTGATAGACTTCTCTGAAACATCGGAATTGTAACACTCTGATTCAGACCCTTATGAAGAAATTACTGAGCGCAATTATCATGAATAGTTACTGACTGTTAATGAAAGCCTGGGCTCAGGAAAGATAGAAGTCTTACAACACCAGGTTAAAGTCCAACAGGTTTGTTTTGAATCACTAGCTTACGGAGCGCAGCTCCTTCCTCAGGTGAAGGACACTCACCTGATGAAGAAGCTGCGCTCTGAAAGCTAGTGATTCAAAACAAACCTGTTGGACTTTAACCTGGTGTTGTAAGACTTCTTACTGTGCCCACCCCAGTCCAACGCCGGCATCTCCACTTCAGGAAAGGTGCCAGATGCAGGATTCAGTGACAAAGTTAAGGCTGTAAGAAACTACATTTGGATATCATTTGTAATAAGTGTGTAATGGAATATCAAACATCGCCATTAGTGCATCAAAAAGCCAGGGCGGACTTTCTTTGTAAAATATCAGATGAATTTCTATTGAAAAGAGGATGCAGGTGTATTTAGTCCCAGAATCTTGGTAAGGGAAGTAAGTGGTTTGAAATGGTAGACTAGAGGAAAGAGTTACTGACCAACTGTAAAATGTTTCAGTCCTGCGATCATTGGTATTGCTTGTGGGTCACGGGTATCTCCATTAAAAGGTCAAAAGCTGCTGTTTGATTCCTGCACCATTTTGCTGCATATTAGCTGTGAGCATATTTACAGAAGGTCAGTATTTCAGAGGCTAAAATCATAAGTTCTAAGTTTGCATCAGGCGTACAAGCTTCATTTTCCACATGCTAAAAGATAATATGGCTGGGTTTTACTAAAATATCAATTTTCTTTTATTGAGCTATTGTTAAAACATTAATTGTAAATATTGAGTTCAACATCGGTATTCTGTTGGTTTGCTCTGGACTAACGGCAGGTTTTGCCTCTTTGCAGAAAACCTGTGCAGATACGCGGTGCCCTGCTTGATTGGAATTGGCAGAGCATTTGGACGTTACAGTAACACGGACGAATCCCTCCTTTCAAAGCTGTTTCCCAAAATAACACCACAATCACTCAAAGCTCCGCATGAGATGGATGGACTGAGGCGGCGCTCCTTCAATGATTTTCGATCGATCCTGCCGAGCTCCCTTCTAACGGCCTGCCAATCATGTGACAGCCTACGACACAAAACCAATAGTGTGACCAACGTCTCCCAGGTTAAAAAAAAACAAAATTCAATTTTTGTGTTTGCTATGAGTGTTAAGTTTGTGAAAGATGTGTCTCTTTCGTCACTCTTAAATTTGAGGATTGGCCGTGTCGCAAACGTCTAAAATTTGGGAAGTGCTTTTTAGTTGCAAAAGCAAAGTTTTCTGCAAAAGGAACTTTTGTACTTTAGAAGAAAATAAAAAACTGATAAGCTAGAGTTTATATTGGGAAATTATAAGAGATAGTTTTTTTGCCGACTCCATTCATTAGTGCACTGTTTAGTCCTAAAGCATTCACTTTTTCTCTAAGTGTAATACCCTGTATGTGCTGAATCAGCTGCTATTACCACGTCTTTTGAAACAGTTGTTTCACTTCAGTTCGCAGTTTTTTGCATGTAATTGTTCTTTTCAAAAAAAAAATTCTGCAGGCAAGCCCTGAGCGCGCTGCTGCTGGTCCGAGTTCACCTGGACGGTCCAATTTGCATTATTTTGAAGGTAAGGTGCTGCATCTTTTAATGTCACAAAGGTTGCATCAGCGTTTTTTAAAAAACTGGAGCTGTTTAAAATGCGCTGACATATGTTGTGAAAGTGCGGTGTCAATGAATGATTAATTCAATTTGATTTATTGTCACATGTACCAAAGTAGAGTGAAAAGTATTTTTCTGCGGCCAAGGGAACATACACAGTACATACATAGTAGACAAAAAAAGAATAATCAAAAGAGTACATTGACAAATGGTATCGATAAACAGTGATTGGTTACAGTGTGGAATAAGGGGCCAAACAAAGCAAATACATGAGCAAGAGCAGCATATTGCGTCGTGAATAGTGTTCTTGCAGGGAACAGATCAGTCCGAGGGGGAGTGGTTGAGGAGTCTTGTAGCTGTGGGGAAGAAGCTGTTCCTATGTTTGGATGTGCGGGTCTTCAGACTTCTTTACCTTCTGCTGGTGGAAGGGTCTGGAAAAGGGCAAAGCCTGGGTGGGAGGGGTCTCTGACAATGTTGTCTGCCTTCCTGAGGCAGCGGGATGTGTAGACAGAATCAATGGGAGGGTGGCAAGCTTGTGTGATGCGTTGGGCTGAGTTCACCACACTCTGCAGTCAGTAAATATCAAAATAGAATATTTCAAAAACACAAATTTGTTAAAGGCAAGTCATGTTCGACAAATAGCTGAGTAAAGTGACCAGTTGAATAGAGAAACAGAGTGCCATATAACACATTCATGTATAGACTGTGAGAAGGCATTAATCATGTCTTACTGCGACTGTAGCCATTAAAGCTGAACATGCCCGATCTCAGATTGCAATCCTTCTCAGCTGATCATAATTTTTTTTTGTACTGTCAAAACATGGAGGGAAAGCTACTGAACACAGAAGCACAGTACTCCAGTAATAGCTATTAAAATGTGAAGAATTAAAATGTTGATTAAAAGAAAAGATAAACTTAAACGCACAAGATAAAAGATACACAGTTAGGGGTGCACAATAAAACTGTCCTTTTGGCAAAAGCGCTTATAGATTCTTAACCATAATGTAGGAAATGTTACCCAAACTGAGGAATTGCTTTCAGTTCAAGCAGAAGTACAATCCACTAGTTCCCAGAACCCATCCATGCCGATGTGGTTTTCCAAAGGGAGGTCCAAGGGTGGAATTTCCCCCAAATCTGGCAGTGGCTTGTTCAGACTGGAAACCGGCGTGAGATAGGCAGCTAAGTGTTCACTTCGGACTTTCTGGCCGATTATTGGGGTAAGACTTCCGCCTGCGAACAAAAACAACAACAACCCCCCAGTCGCCACCACCACCACCCGGTAAAATGCAAATGTTCTCTGCCACCTTTGATGCTCTTTTGAAATGCAATGATTACCAGCCAGTTTCAAAACCTAAATCCTTTCCCCAATGCAAATTTTAGATCTACTTTAGACCCATCATTTTAAAAATAAATTTAGAGTATCCAATTCATTTTTCCAATTGGGGGGAAATTTAGCGTGGCCAATCCGCCTACCCTGCACATCTTTAGGTTGTGGGGGCGAAACCCACGCGGACACGGAGAGAATGTATAAAACTCCACACAGACAGTGACCCAGAGCTGGGATGGAACCTGGGACCTCTGCGCCGTGAGGCAGCAATACTAACCACTGCGCCACCGGCCCTATTAATACCCATCATAAGGCCTCGTTATAAAAGGGTAACTTGGACTTGAAACGTTAGCTCTTTTCTCTCCCTACAGATGCTGCCAGACCTGCTGAGATTTTCCAGCATTTTCCCCCTGTATTTTTAATTGCTCTTGGAAGAAGTTGGGTTAGATTCTAATCTCCTGAGTAATCAAGAATCTTGACTTTCTGTGCTGTAGGTTCGTACCTCCCCGACGGCAGTGCTGTGGATCCTCATTATTACTTCACCACCATTAGCTCGAGTTTCTCTGTCTCTCCGCTGTTTACTGGCTGCAGTACAAAAGAATTTCATATTCCGCTAGAGTACCTCCGCCAGCTACTTCAAATGGTATGTACTGTCTTGAAATCCATCTTTTTGATGACGCTTTCATATATCTCTCACTTAGTGTGCTACCCTGCACCCTTATCACAGAATTGTTACAGTGGAGAATGAGGCCATTTGGCCCATCGTATTTGCACTAGCACTCTGTGCGATGATGTGCATAACGTAAGATTGCACATAATGTTATGCACGATCTCCGACCATTAGGTGCCATTGTAAACTCATCATGTGATCGGGGGTTGGGAGTTGGTCGTGCTGGGAGATAACACGTTTTTGCAGTAGTTCTACGAGAGTTGTTTAGTGTTATTTGATTGTCAGTTAATTTATGCTAGTTATCTTACCGCACAGTTTGTTCTATAATAAATTATTTTAACCTACATGTTCTGTAGTTCAGCGTTCACTTCGGCCAGTCTACATAACATGACACTCCGAATAAGCAATTCACTTAGTGCCACTCTCACACATTCTCCGTGTAACCCGGCGCATAATTCCTTTTCAGATAACAGTCCAATTCCCTTTTGAATGCTGCTTCCACCACACACTCAGGCTGTGCATTCCAGACCTAACTTCTCACTGCGTGAAATTGTTTTTTTCTAATATCACTTTTGTATATGTGCATTCTTGAAGCCCAGCTTTTGATAAAGCTTTCATCCATCCCTCCCACTTACATTGTGCTGACTGCTTCCCTATCTTTTTCAGTTTGTGAAACATAAAAATATTATTTTTGTGAAAGGAATAATAACTAGTGTTTTTGAGCTGCACGACTGCACACGCCCAGCGATGTTTATTAGAATATATTATAAAACCTTACCCTCTGTGTACATCTCCTGTTAACAGTTCCATTCTAAATTCCTGAATCAATGGGGCTGGTTTAGCACACTGGGCTAAATAGCTGACCTTTAAAGCAGACCAAGGCAGGCCAGCAGCACGGTTCAATTCCTGTACCAGCCTCCCCGAACAGGCGCCGGAATGTGGCGACTAGGGGCTTTTCACAGTAACTTCATTTGAAGCCAACTTGTGACAATAAGCGATTTTCATTTTTTTTCAATGTGTGTAATACCGACAGACACTTGTCGTGCACACAGGTAGCTGGAGCGTCAGCGCTCGTAATTGCAACATGACGATTTTCTAGTAGGAATATGAGCGTGAGAATTTATAAATGCAAGTGCAGAATTTATGACTTTAGAATGGGGTTGAATTATGTCGATACAATCGTTTGTTTCTAACACTGCCTCACCTGAATAGTACTTTTTGTCCAATCTCTCCATTTGCGAGAGCTATTCACTTCGAGCACTAGAAAACAAGGGTGTGGATATCTTTAAGCCTATCTTCTCATTTTTGTTTTGTTTTTATTGAAGGGCAAGACTAAAATGAGCTTGTCCTGGACCCTGAATGCTGGATTTCAGTTTTTCTAATGGGGGCAGCACGGTAGCACAGTGGTTAGCACTGTTGTTTCACCGCGCCAGGGTCCCAGGTTCGATTACTCGCTTGGGTCGCTGTCTGTGCAGAGTCCGCATATTTTCGCCGTGTCTGCGTGGGTTTTTGTCTGGGTGCTCTGGTTACCTCCCACAGTCCAAAGATGTGCTGGCTAGCTGGATTCACCACGCTAAATTGCCCTTAGTGTCCAAAAATGGTTGGGTGGGATTACTGGGTTACGGGATGGGGTGGAGTGTGGGCTCAAGTGGGGTGCTTTTTCCAAGGGCCAGGCACACTTGACGGGCCAAATGGCCTCCTTCTGCACTGTAAATTCTATGAAAAATCTTGTGTCCCCCACAGGTAACCCCTGCTTGTTCGAGTTCTGTTCTTTGGGATGGCCGATTCATTCTATGACTTAATTTTCTTTCCATATTTCTTCCCCTAGGTGAAGCGGATCGTAGCTGAGGCCGTTCTGAAAACACTGGATGCAACATTGGCAGAGGTTACCGAGGTGAAAAATCACTCATTGCGTTGGAATTGTACTGTTGTGCTTATGAATCCAGATTTAAATGGTTGAAAGTGAAATGATTGGGACTGGGCCCAGACAACATAGTGTATTGCCCACTGCCATCTCAGTTCTAGGATCTGGGTTCAAATCCTAACCGGAATAAAGGGACAAAATCCAGTTTGATGTTCAAGTCATCACCTAACTTCCTAATTGGCACTAAGGACTAGTTTTCCGGCTGCCCAGGATCTGTGGCTCAATATCCATCTTGAAGTCAGCCACCTCTGAAGGAGCTCACAGGATGGGTGGAATGAAAATAAACAACCGTGCTGGTGCATCTCTTAGAGCTGATCTGAAAAGGGGATTGAGACACAATGCTGGAGCAGAGTTACACACTTAACACCTTGATGTCAATTTCTGTCGTCCGTAAGCTCATGTGAATTCTGCTCCTGGCTGCCAGGGGTGCAGAGGGTGCCTCTGTCTGGATGCCCCCTTTATGCATGTTATCGGTCCAGAGAGTCCCATCAAGTGCTCAATACCTGCACACATTGTGCGCTGGATACTGATCCCCAGTTTTCAGCATCTGCCTCACGATTTGTCACCTGATCAAGATGGTGGCGGTTCAGTTTGTTCAGTGTTTTGTGCAATTAGCGTTGTTGCTGCCATTTTACTCTGTGCTGGCCTCGTGTTCATTACCTTTGCTGCCTGTTCCAATTGCAGTTATAGGTAAATAATAATTATAAACTGTTTATTGTCACAAGTAGGCTTACATTAACACTGCAATGAAGTTACTGTGAAAATCCCCTAGTCGCCACATTCCGCCATCTGTTCGGGTACACAGAGGGAGAATTCAGAATTCTCAGCTGGTACGGGAACTGAATTCGTGCTGCTGGTCTTGTTCTGCATCACAGACCTGCTGACTCGCCCACTGAGCTAAACCAGCCCCAGTGAGCCACCGACAATATCGCACCCGCAGCGTCTGAACTGCCAACAGCAAGGAGTCAAAATATGCAGGAGGAAGAAAACCATTGTGCTTTTTTAAGAATTGCACAGTATTAAGGTTGTGGTTGTATCAGGGCTGGAGTGGGTGCTCAAATTGGAAGTCCTCTGTTTTCCAGCAATGATTGATGTTTCCATGAGGAGTGCAAAGTTCACCCTGAGAGAACTTTCCTCTTTGCGAAGAAGAAAATTCCGTTTGTGCCTATTAACCATTGGGCAGCCACGGAGTACACTCGCACCTGATGTGAAAGTTGAAAGCAAATGCACCAGAAGCTGTTGTGTAGAATTAATGAGATGCGTTGTGTGATCTGGCGTGCATTGTCTGAAAGGGTAGTGGAAGGGGGCCCCACAATGACATTCAAAAGGAAATCCAGCCTGTACTTGAAAAGCAAAGGTTTGCAAGGCTGTAGAGAAACTGCAGAATTGGGATTGATTAGATAGCTTTTTCAAAGAGTCAACATGATGGACATATGACCTCCATCTGTGCTGTAAAGACTCTTAAGCGTAAAAATGTCACACATCCCTTGGCCGGATAACACACAATATCTACAGTCCATCTGAGGATGTGAGCTGTGCATGGTGGTTATTTTGCCAAAAGAATCCGAGCTGGAAACATTGATTTCCAAGGGTTTTTATCTGAACAGCGTCAAAACATGCTTTACGTTCTTAAATGGCATCACAATAATTGTTAGATCTATTTTGACATTTAGGAAAATGCTAATTTGGATCTGTACTATCGAAACTTCAGTGATCCTCTTTACGTGGTGGTGTTTAAAATGTTGAGAGACACTTTGTATCACATGAAAGGTAAGCTTCTTTTAGTAATGGTATTTATTGGATTGATTAAAGTCCTGGAATTGAACGTCTTTGGAATACTGACATGAATTAATGTACGGGCATCTTCCTGGAGTTTCTGGTCACAATTACCCTAGTTGGGCAGCACGGTAGCACAGTGGTTAGCACTGTGGCTTCACAGATCCAGGGTCCCAGGTTTGTTTCCCTGCTGGGTCACTGTATGCGGAGTCTGCACGTTCTCTCCGTGTCTGCATGGGTTCCGCCGGGTCCTCCGGTTTCCTCCCACAGTCCAACGACGTGTAGGTCAGGTGGATTGGCCATGATAAATTGCCCTTCGTGTCCAAAAAGAATAGGAGGGGTTATTGGGTTAGGGGGTGGAGGTGAAGGCTTTTGTGGGTCGGTGCAGACTAGATGGTCCAAATGGCCTCCTTCTGCACTGTATGTTCTTTGTTGTTCTATGCTATGGTATCTTCTGACAACGCAGGGGGGAATTTGTATCTCTCCAATGAATGGGGGGATTTGGTCCCACCTGAGGTTAAGGAGAGGCAAAGGTAAAGGGTGTGGACCAGGAAGCAGGTCACCATTTCCATGCAGCACTAAAGGAATGCCAGCAAAAAATGTTTCTTCCACAGTTACCCAATCCGATAGCAAGTAGAGTTCTCCCTCGTCCACCAGAGAAGGTGTGGCCTGGATTCTGAGACATGCTATACATTACAATTCTCTCTGCCATTTTTTGAATTCCATAGGAGGTGTTAAAATAATGTTGCACGTTTTACTTGAGTGTTACGTGTTTTATTGGAGTGTATTAACACGCCTCCGTTTAAAGGCCGTGTGCTTAACACTACTACAGCTATGTGTATGTAATGCTGCTCAGGAGTCGCCAGGTGCCGTATTTAGACACCTCACAAGTACATCAAGGTCAGGTTCAAAGTAATAAATCTGTACACCGATTAGTAAGTTCAAACGATTGATATTTATTATAACAAATATAATAAATACACATGCATACGCTAAAGAGACTAAGTTACTTCTAAACTAAACGACTAAGATACTTATCTAAACAGGAACAGGCAAGGTCAGGGAGCGAGGCCTTCGTCCCGTTCTTGGTCTGCAACTCTCAGAGTGTTAAAGGTCGTCAGGGTCTAGCAAGTCTGGATCACGTAGCGATCGTCGTGGTGACACTTACAGTTCGATGGCTGGTGGCTCAACGGCTGGTGATGGAACTGGAGTCAGGATGCGATGTATCAGCAAGCGATGAAGACAGCAGAGAGCCGGAGCCAAAACAACAGACCGGACCATGTGCGGGGTTTACTTTTATAGGTCCCCCCCCAAAGTCCGTGCCTCTTCGGGGCGGTCTCTACCTGCTGTATATCGATTGGGCCTTCTCCCAATCGATATTTTCCAAACACCCCAATCTGAGGGTCGCTTCTCGATGGGTGGGGCGGTCTCTATGGTGCTTTGTGATGGATACTTATGGTGCCGTTTCGTCTGGGCGTCTACTCAAAGTACTCACGGTAGCATGGTGGTTAGCATCAATGCTTCACAGCTCCAGGGTCCCAGGTTCGATTCCCAGCTGGGTCACTGTCTGTGTGGAGTCTGCACGTCCTCCCTGTGTGCGTGGGTTTCCTCCGGGTGCTCCGGTTTCCTCCCACAGTCCAAAGATGTGCGGGTTAGGTGGATTGGCCATGCTAAATTGCCCGTAGTGCAAGGTTAATGGGGGGGATTGTTGGGTTACGGGTATACGGGTTACGTGGGTTTAAGTAGGGTGATCATTGCTCGGCACAACATTGAGGGCCGAAGGGCCTGTTCTGTGCTGTACTGTTCTATGTTCTATACCTAAATGTTTCTATTGTGTGGGCCTGGCTCTGGATCACCTCATTACTATGTAAATCGTTGTTGCCATTTACACCTTTAGCTGAGATTCTGCACCTGGCCATAAACTGGTTTCTGTACGTGCAGAATGCTAATTAGCCTTCTGCAAACTGCTTGTCCTTGCTAAGACTGTTTTCTCCCTGCAGCCTTAGCAGTTCTCCATTTTGTAGCCCAGTGTCCATCTTAGGTGGCTACAATAAGATGTACTTTTTATTTTGTATTGGCTGATTTCCATTGAATCCATAGAATCCCTACATTGCAGACGGTGGCCATTTAGCCCATCGAGTCTGCACCGACCCTCTGAAAGAGCACCCTACCTAGACCCACTCCCCCACCCTACACCTGTAACCTCAGCTAACCTGAGCATCTTTGGACACAAAAGGTACAATTTAACATGGCCAATCCACCTCACCTGCAGATCTTTGGGCTGTAGGAGCAAAACGGTGCACCCAGAAGAAACTGCCGCAGACACTGGGAGAACGTGCAAACTCAACGCATGCTAACCAATGTGCCACCATACCGTCCATAACATAGCATTGTTTGTGGTGAATCACAGAATGGCTGTTTCATATTGTGGGTATTCGAACTATGACAGTACTCTTCCCATCTAGCCATTGCAAAGCAATACACCTGTTATTAACTTCAAGGTGTAATGATTTACAGGAATTACACTTCCATCCATCCAAAGTGAAATAGGTTATCTAGTCATTAATACAAAACTTGGGCAGCATGGTGGCACAGTGGTTAGCATTGCTGCCTACGGCGCTGAGGACCCGGGTTTGAATCCCGGCCCTGGGTCACTGTTCGTGTGGAGTTTGCACATTCTCCCCGTGTCTGCGTGGGTTTCGCCCCCACAACCCAAAGATGTGCGGGTTAGGTGAATTGGCCACGCTAAATTGCCCCTTAATTGGAAAAAATAATTGGGTACTCTAAATTTATTTAAAAAAAATTAATACAAAACTTAAATACTGTGGAAAAAGGAAATCTGAATAACTTGGGTCAGACAGCATCTGTGGAAAGATAAACAGAGTTAATGTTCGGGATGATGTCTTTTCATCAGAACTTGAAGAAGGTTGAGGTTTAACAGGTTTTAAGTAAGTACAGAGGTTTTATTAACAGTGCTTTTGAGTACAAGAGAAAGAGATCATGTTAAACTTGTACAAGACATTAGTTCGGCCTCATCTGGAGTCTGCATCCAATTTTGGCACCATACTTGAGAAAGGAGCAGTGCTCCGAAAGCTAGTGTTTGAAACAAACCTGTTGGACTTTAACCTGGTGTTGTAAGACTTCTTACTGTGCTCACCCCAGTCCAACGCCGGCATCTCCACATCATACTTGAGGAAGGATGGTAAGGCGTTGGAAAGAGTACAGAGGAGATTCACAAGAAGGATTCCAGGGATAAAGATATCTATGGCGATAGATAGGAGAAATTGGGACAGTTTTCCTTTGAGAAAAGATGGCCGAGATGAGACTTGATAAAATATTCAAGATCATGAGGGGCAGGGTCAATAATAAGAAGCTGTTCCCGAGAGAGAGAGAGAGTGTCAAGAACGAGAGGGCACAGATTCAAAATGGTGGGCAATAGGAGCAGAAGTGATGTGAGGAAAAAATCTTTTCACCCAGAGGGTGGCTGGAGTCCGGAACAAACTGCCTGAGAGGGTGCAATTGAAAATCCAATTTTCAAATTGGATGTTCTGTGTTCAAATTGGAACCCCGACTATATTTTGATGGTGCTGGATTGGCTGCAGGATGGCCTGAGATTGTGAAACATGCCGTATAAATGCAGGTGCTATCCTCCCTTCCCTCTCCATATTACACGTAACTACCGCAGCAACATAATACTTTTGAGTTACATGAATTATAGAATCAAGTGTAGTGCAGACTTTCTAACCACAAGCCGTGCATGTGAGATCCACTGGCTATAAAGAATAATGAATATTGCAGCATCTTTCAAAGGATTGATGTTTCTTTGGAATCAAGTGACTGCTAAAATCATTCAAACTTTTGTGCACAATTTAGAATAGCTTACAGAAGTTCTGCGTTGTAACGCCAGCGGGCCTACCTCATTTATCGTAAAAGTAATCACTGAATGTTGCAATATTAAACAGGAATTTGCACAGTGATCAGCCAGAATTTCTGATATGAGTGCAATGCCACATCCTCCTTATTTGCCAGAACCAAATTTGAAACTAATATTTTTGAGCTGCAACAAAGGATCGTGTTGGGTTTACTTAATAATGATCTTTATTATTGACACAAGTAGGCTTACATTAACACTGCAAGGAAGTTGCTGTGAAAAGCCGCTAGTCGCCACATTCCGGCGCCTGTTCAGGTACACTGAGGGAGAATTCAGAATGTCCAAATTACCTTACAGCGCGTCTTTTGGGACTTGTGGGAGGAAACTGGAGCACCCGGAGGAAACCCACGCAGATACGGGGAGAGCATGCAGACTCCACACAGACAGTCACCCAAGCCAGGAATTGAACCTGGGACCCTGGTGTTGTGAAGCAACAGTGCTAACCACTGTGCTACCGGGCTGCCCCACTGTGCTACCGGGCTGCCCCACTGTGCTACCGGGCTGCCCCACTGTGCTACCGGGCTGCCCCACTGTGCTACCGGGCTGCCCCACTGTGCTACCGGGCTGCCCCACTGTGCTACTGTACCGCCCTTGTGTTAAGATATAGTTTGTTTATAATGTGCGAATAGGTGAATGGAATTAACAAAAATGTTTATATGGCTGAGTCAAAGAGGGAGAAATGTAGGTCAGTCACTCAGCATATAACCCACATGGGGTATCAGTACCGTTTGTATACTGCTGCCTGACAACAGAGTGATGCTTTCCACCGATGAATCTGTGTTTTTGAGAGCTCAGTTAAATTCGGTTGTCGAAATCCATTTCTTTGCTGTGCTTTCATCATTCCTCACTTTTTCCCTCGCAGATCTCCAGACTGCATTTGTGAAGGAGGTTCATGACTTTGTGCTCGAGCAGTTTAACAGTAGCCAGTCGGAACTGCAGAGGATCCTGCATGATACGGAATATATCCATCATGACTTTAACCCTCTGAAACTCAGGTGTCAAGCAAATGCGGCATGTGTGGATTTAATGGTGTGGGCCGTTAAGGATGAGCAAGGTAAAGATTATTTCAAGTTCAGAAATCCCATAGTTTCTCTTTTGCTGTATGCACGGGTCCTTCTTGTTTATTCCCTTATTGCACCTTTCTTTATTTTACTGTTATTAATTTTTATCGATGATGAAATGGACATGTGTCTTTAAGGCAAGCAACAGAATTCAGAAGTTGCAGGAGAGAACGCAGACTCGATGGCCGAATGGCCGCCTGCACTGTAGAATATTCTACTCTATGATTCAATATTTTGTTTTATTGGGTCAACCATTTTAATTGGACATGTTGAATTCCACTTCCTTATGAATCGACTTACTGAGAGTTATTTTATATGTTAAGATCTTCCTGTGTGTTCCTGTTTATTCCCTTATTTCCCCTTTATTTTTACTGTCACATTTTTGGTCCACAGATGATTAATAGATCTGTGACTTTAAGGCAAAGCAGCCCACATGTGGCCTGTGCCTTTAATTCAAGCAGACCATTGCAGCAGCAGGAGAGCTCAGTGTTACCTTGGTTTGATTGGTGCCCAATGAATTGGTCCAAAAGGCTGTGCTCTGCCCGGTAACGGGTGGTGATTGGATCTGATTCTACTGAAATAGTTCAGAGACGTAAGGAGCTTTCAGGTTCGAGAGAAGACCTACTCTCTTTCCATTCGGTTTTTCTCCGCAAAAACACTTTCTGAACTGGCAAAAGTCTGCATGAATCTGGTTTACAGGAGAACCATTACAGGCTGGGCAGAGAAGGTCCAGAATCTGATCACTCACACTCCAGGAAAGGCAGAGGCCTGGAGGCAAAATTTAATGCGAAGCAAGATGCTTCTCCAGGAGAAGCTGTGAGCAATATTGCTTAACTGCAAGGTAGGTCATTGCAGGCTGTAAACCAGAGACTTTAATCTACAAGAATACTGTGGAGAAAGCTGCAAACCACCATTTGAAGCAAAGATGTTTCTCTTTCATTTATGTTTCTCACCCCCCCCCCCAAACTCCTGTCTGCGTGTGTGTGTGTAAATTATGATACAAGGTAGGTACTTGTTAACACTTAACCAACTATATCTGTTGCGTATTTCATCATTAATCTTGTTAGAAATAAACAGTAATGGTGTTTCAACTTACAAACCTGGTGACTATAATTGTTGGCCAGCCACCGCCAAAGATTTCAGGAATTTTTCTAAGAATTATTGGTTAATTCACTTGTGTTGTGACTCCGGGGCACATGGGGCTGGAATTGACCGCACACTAGCCCAGGGTATCGTAACAATATGTATATCTTAAAATTAGTATATTTTATTTGTATACCTTATATTTTGGATACATTTAGATTTGCTGAACAATTTACTGATATCCATAGTTTTAATAGGAATATATGATTATATAGAATTATTTGTTTACTTGGTGATTTTTAAAGATACAAAGAAAATTACAGCACAGGAACAGTCCCTTCGGCCCTCCCAGCCTGCGCCGATCCAGATCCTTTATCTAAACCTGTCTCCTATTTTCCAAGGTCTACTTCCCTCTGTTCCTGCCCGTTCATATACCTGTCCAGATGCATCTTAAATGATGCTATCGTGCCCGCCTCTACCACCTCCGCAGGTAAAGCGTTCCAGGCACCCTACCACCCTCTGCGTAAAAAAACTTTCCATGCACATCTCCCTTAAACTTTCCCCCTCTCACCTTGAAATCGTTACCCCTTGTAACTGACACCCCCACTCTTGGGAAAAGCTTGTTGCTATCCACCCTGTCCATACCTCTCATAATTTTGTAGACCTCAATCAGGTCCCCCCTCAACCTCCGTCTTTCCAACGAAAACAACCCTAATCTACTCAACCTTTCTTCATAGCTGGCACCCTCCATGCCAGGCAACATCCTGGTGAACCTCCTCTGCACCCTCACTAAAGCATCCACAGCCTTCTGGCAATGTGGCGACCAGAACTGCACGCAGTATTCCAAATGTGGCCTAACCAAAGTCCTATACAACCGTAACATGACCTGCCGACTCTTGTACTCAATACCCCGTCCGATGAAGGCAAGCATGCTGTATGCCACCTTGACCACTCTATCCACCTGCGTTGTCACCTTCAGGGTACAATGGACCTGAACTCCCAGATCTCTCTACATCTATTTTCCCCAAGACCCTTCCATTGACCATATAGTCTGCTCTTGAATTCGATCTTCCAAAATGCATCACCTCGCATTTGCCTGGATTGAACTCCATCTGCCATTTCTCTGCCCAACTCTCCAATCTATCTATATTTTGTTGTATTCTCTGACAGTCCTCCTCGCTATCTGCAACTCCACCAATCTTAGTATCATCTGCAAACTTGCTAATCAGACCACCTATACCTTCCTCCAGGTCATTTATGTAGATCACAAACAACAGTGGTCTGAGCACGGATCCCTGTGGAACACCACTAGTCACCCTTCTCCAGTTTGAGACACTCCCTTCCACCACTTTTAATAGATTGTGGTATGGGGCGCACACGGCCCACTCTACAGGCGTGGTACAGCAGAAATGGAAAAGTATTTTTTAAAAGCAAAACAATGTTTATTCTATGAAGACAGGTTTAGGAGACGGGTTTAGATAAAGGATCTGGATCGGCGCAGGCTGGGAGGGCCGAAGGGCCTGTTCCTGTGCTGTAATTTTCTTTGTTCTTTGTATCTTTAAAATATCAACAAGTAAACAAATAATTCTATATGATCATATATTCTTATTAAAACTATGGATAACAGTAAATTGTCTCCTGTTACCCAGCCAGTTCTTTATCCATCTAGCCAGTACACCCTGAACCCCATACAACTTCACTTTTTCCATCAACCTGCCAGGGGAAACCTTATCAAACGCCTGACTAATGTCCATGTATATGACATCTACAGCCCTTCCCTCATCAATTAACTTTGTCACTTCCTCAAAGAATTCTATTAGGTTTGTAAGGCAAGACCTTCCCTGCACAAAACCATGCTGCCTATCACTGATAAGTCTATTTTCTTCCAGATGTGAATAAATCCTATCCCTCAGTATCTTCTCCAACAGTTTGGAGATTTTTCAGTGTAATGTATGGATGCAGTGGTACTTGAGTAATGAGTACATAAAGTATGACAGTAACATAGCCCAGGTTTATGGTTACAGCAGAATAAATCCTATTTTGTCAGAGGTTTAACTTGTAGAATTCCTTCAATATAGGTGCAGAAAATCTTTGCTCAAAGCTTTCAGAGAAGCTGCAGTCAAAGACTTCGAGTAAAATAATTCTGTCGCACATGCCCTTGCTGATTTGTTGTTTGCAGGTATGTTGTCATTTTAAAAATTAAGATAAAGGAATGATATGTTCTATTAAGTGTCAGACTCATTTGGTGGCGCTCTTGCATTGGCACCAAAAGGTGATGGGTTCAAGACCTCCGCGAAGGATTTGGCTACCTAATCTTGGCTGACACTTCATTCCGTTGGAGAAGTCGTCTTTTGGAGGAAATGTTAAACCACTTCCCTGTTTTCATGGATGTAAAAGATCCTACAGCACTCTCCCAAGAAAAAGGTGTTCTTCTGGTATCCTGACCAACATTCAAACCTCAATGTTAGGAAAACCGATAACTAGTCACTCACCAGTGCTGTTTATGGGAACCAGCTGTGCCAATGGACTGGTACCGTTCCCAACACAAACAGAAATTGCATTTCCAAAGTAAACGCGAGCGTGGCACACTTTGGGAAGTTCTGAAGACCTGCCTTTCTATTGCTAGTCTGTCGTCCTAGTTCCAACCGACGATAGCAGAAAGGGTGTTTTTCTATACAATGCGATGCTCTAAATCGGTCATCACTACTGACTAACAGGAGGTTTGTTGTGCGTATTGCTTTTCTTAAATTTATTCAAGAGATGAAGGTTTTCGCTGTCTAGGCCAGCATTTATTGCCAGTCCCTTAATGCCCTTGGGAAGGAGGTGGTGAGCTGCTTTCTTGAACGAATGCCGTCCATGTGGTGTCGATACATCTGCAATGCTGTTAGGAAGGGAGTGTGAAATTGACAATTACTTTACTATTCCGATCGACAATGGAAACGCTAGCTATTGTTTCTCCTCTTTAGCCCAGAGACCAGTTCTGCCTTCTGCACTGTGTCATGTGAGAGTACCTTTAAGAAATGGGTGTTTATCAGTGATGTCAGAGTGTGGGTGGAGCTGGGCTGTCTGTTAGCTTTTTACTTTCATTTTAGATTGTTTGCTGCAGGGTGTGTTTTAGTTTTGTTTTCAGTGTTGGAGCTGAAACCAGAACAAGCAGGTGTTCTGCTGTTCTCTGCCATCAAAA
Organism: Scyliorhinus canicula; assembly: GCF_902713615.1. Classification (NCBI taxonomy): domain Eukaryota; kingdom Metazoa; phylum Chordata; class Chondrichthyes; order Carcharhiniformes; family Scyliorhinidae; genus Scyliorhinus; species Scyliorhinus canicula. The sequence goes on from NC_052146.1 coordinate 13,328,730, forward strand.
GACTATCTCTTGATCATTTGGTGAATGTAAACCTAATGTGCTTCTGTTGAAAGGTGTTTTAAGTCTTATGGATGTTAAAAGGACAGCTTAAGGATTACTTAGTGTTGTATTCTTTGGGGTTGTATTTGAATTAATGGTTGCTAAGATGCTCACTATGTTTTAAAAAGGTTAACTTGAGTTCATAGAATAAACATTGTTTTGCTTTAAAAAAATACTTTTCCATTTCTGCTGTACCACACCTGTAGAGTGGGCCGTGTGCTCCCCATACCACAATCTATTGAAAGCTGTGGATAAGGTGAAATCCATGATACGCTTTGGGGTTCTCTAAATCCTGGCCCATTACACCTGACTGAGATCAGTGAATTGACCATCTGAAGGTTTCTTTGGGTTAGTGTTGTATAATGGGAAATATGGATCTGCAAGTAAGTACAGCAACATGACAGTTGGAAGTAAATTTCTGTGGACAGGAAGCTGCAAGACCTTTACTAGAGGAGGTAAGGGTGGCAAGGTGGCACAGTGGTTAGCACTGCTGCCTCACAGGGCCAGGATCCCGGGTTCGATTCCTGCCTTGGGTGACTGTCTGTGTAGAATTTGCACATTCTCCCCGTGTCTGCGTGGGTTTCCTCCGGGTGCTCCGGTTTCCTTCCACAGTCCAAGGCTGTGCAGGTTAGGTGGATTGGCCATGGTCAGTACGCGGGGATGGGATGGAGGAGTGGGTCGAGGTAGAGTGCTCTTTCCGAGGGTTGGTGCAGACTCAGTGGGCCATATGGCCTCCTTCTGCACTGTATGGATTCTATTGATATTAGTTAGTACACCCAGGAATCGGTAAAATGATCGCACAAAAAAACCTTTATACTGTTTTAACATGCTTCATGAATTGGCACAAAAACAGAAAATACTGGGCAATCTCCGCCGACCTGACAGCATCTGTGGGGAGAAAAGGGAGCTAACGTTTCAAGTCTGGGCAACTTTGCCAAAGCTGGAGAGTTATAAAAATGCGATCAGATTTATACTGTTGTGGGGTAGGGTGTGTGAGCACTGGAAGAGGCGAGAGGGTCAGCGATAGGCGGAGATTGACAAAGATGTTGTGGCCAGAAAGACAAGGGGAATGGAAATGGTGGCGATAAAGACTAAGGAGGGTGTTCCAATTAAGGGACAATTTAGCATGGCCAATTCACCTACCAGATCCAAGATAGCCGTTTCCCTGGTTGTCTCCATGACTTGTTGCTCTGGGAAACTGTCCCTAATGCATTCTATGAATTTGTTGCCATTGCTACCCATTCCAACTTGATAAACCCAGTCAGCATGAAGATTAAAGTCATCCATGTTTATTGCTCTTTGTTTTTGTGCAGGCTTCGATTAGTTGTTGATTTATATCCTTTACTGCAATGTTTGTGGGGGTCTGTACACTACTCCTACCAATGTCTTATTTCCCTTGCTGTTTTTTTTACCTCCACCCAAATTTTTCATAGCATTTACAGTGCAGAACGAGGCCATTCGGCCCATCAAGTGTGCACTGTCTCTTGGAAAGAGTACCCTACCCAAGCCCACACCTTCACCTTATCCCCATAACCCAGCAACCCCACCCAACACTAAAGGCAATTTTGGACACTGATGCCGATTTAGCATGCCCAATCCACCTAACCTGCACATCTTTGGACTGTGGGAGGAAACCGGAGCACCCGGAGGGAACCCACGCAGACACAGGGAGAACGTGCAGACTCCATACAGACAGTGACCCAAGCCGGAAATCGAACCTGTGACGCTGGAGCTGTGAAGCAATTGTGCTAACCACTATGCTACCGTTCTGCCCTACCTGGACTGTACATCATACTAGTCTTGATCATCTCTCACAACTGTTCTCATTTATCTCTTATTAACAGTGCTACCCCACCACCTTTTCTTTCCCTTCTGTCCTTCTGAAAGGTAAAATATTCCTGAATATAAAGTTCTCTATTTTGATCTCCTTGTAACCATGATTCCATAATTGCTATGAGATTATATCCATTTACCTTGATTTGTGCCGTCAGTTCATCTATCTTACTCCTAATGCTTTGTGCACGAAGATACAATGCCGTTAGGCTTGTCTTTAATCATCCTAATCATCCTATCTTTGTACTGTGGCTCTATTTGCTTCTTGTCCTTGATTACCCTGTCTACCATTTTAGCATTTGACTGTCCTTGTTTTTACTCTCCTTGTTTCTCTTTCCCTTGTCACCCTGCTTAGGTTCTCGCCCCCCTACCATTCCAGTTTAAACCCTCCCTAACCACATTAGCAAATACCCATGCTAGGACATCAGCCCTGGTCCTTCCCAGGTCTAACCCGTCCAGTTTGTACTGGTGCCGATGGTCCCCGGAATCTGAACCGTCCCTCTTGCACCATCTTTCCGGCCACCTGTTCACATTATATATTGTGCTATTTCTAGCATGTGGCGCTGGCAGTAATCCTGAGATCACTACCTTTTGAGGTCCTACTTTTCAACTTGCTTCCTAACTCCCTATGTTCGGCTTTTAGGACCTCACCCCCTTTTTTGTTTAACCTATATCATTGGCACCGATGTGTACCACGACCACTGGCCGTTCACTCTTATCCCTCCAGAATGTCATGTAGCCGCTCTGAGACATCTTTGCGCATAGCACCAGGGAGGCAACATGCCATCCGGGAGCCTTGTTTGTGGCTACAGAATCGAATACTTATTCCCCTTACAATTGAATCTCCCAACAAATATTTATATCATAGAATCATAGAGAAATACAGCACAGAACAGGCCCTTCGGCCCACGATGTTGTGCCGAACTTTTGTCCTAGGTTAATCATAGATCATAGAATTTTGGACACTAAGGGCAATTTATCATGGCCAATCCACCCAACCTGCACATCTTTGGACATGTATCCATATGATTTACTCTTCCCCTCTGCAGCAGAGCCAACATGGTGTACGAAATTGGCAGTCGCCGCTTTCCCCTGAGAAACCATTCCCTTCAACGGTATCCAAAGCTGCATATCTGTTTTACAAGGGAATAGCTACAGGAGGTTACTGCACTGCCTGTCTGGCCCTCTTGCTTTTCCTAGTGATTCTAAATGCAAAAGCTTTATTATCAAATCAGTTTTTTTTTGTGGGTTTTCATTCTCTTCGCAGTTATTTTGCTTGCTTGTGCCAATCGCCTAGTTTTGGGCGTCATTGCTTGCAATTCAAAATATTTTCTTTTATCCAACCAGGGCCTGGGACATTTGTGCGAGCGATTCCCTGTTGCAGTTCATTCCGTCACAACATCGCTCAGAGATTTTTTGGTGATCCCTTCACCAGTGCTTGTCAAGGTGTACAAATATCACAGTCAGTACAATTCAGGTAACTGGATGCTTAACTCGTGTGCAGCTATAATCAGCTGCAAATTTGTGAAATGTTGTAATGGTCTTCGTTTGGTGAAAGAAACATTGTGAGCAAAAATGGAGAAATTATTTTTATCGGCAGGTGCTTTGGAGGAAGACCTGCCTAGCATGTCCTAAGCAACATATTTTAAACATAAATTTAGAATACCCAATTCCTTTTTTACCCAATTGAGGGGCAATTCAGCGTGGCCAATCCACCTTCGCAGCACATCTTTTTGGGTTTTGGGGGTGAGACCCACGCAAACATGGGAAGAATGTGAAACTCCACACGGACAGTGACCCAGGGCCGGGATTGAACCCGGGTCCTCAGTGCTGTGAGGCAGCAGTGCTAACCACCGCGCCACCCATATGTCCTAATCAACATAATAATAATCTTTGTTGGTGTCACGAGTAGGTTTACTGTAACACTGCAATGATGTTACTGGGAAAATCCCCTTGTCGCCACACTCCAGCACCTGTCTGTGTACACTGAAGGAGAATTTAGAACCTCCAATTCACTAACAAGCACGTCGTTCGGGACTTGTGGGATGGTGCTACAGCGGTTAGCACTGTTGCCTCCCAGCGCCAGGAACCCGGGTTCAATTTCGGCCTCGGAACACTGTCTGTGCGGAGTTTGCACTTTCTCCCCGTGTTTGAGTGGGTTTCTTCCGGGCGCTCCGGTTTCCTCCAACAGTCCAAAGATGTGCAGGTTAGGTGAATTGGCCATGATAAATTGCCCCCTCGTGCTCAAAAGGTTAGGTGGGGTTACGGGGATAGGGTGGAGGAGTGGGCTTTAGAAAGGTGCTCTTTCCAAGTGCTGGTGCAGACACGATGGGCCGAATAGCCTCCTTGTGCTTTGTAAATTCGATGAAACTGGAGGAAATCGTGCAACAGCTTCCTCATTTTGTTATATTCTGTATAATTTAAGCTGTTTTAAGTTGACAGTGTAAGTAAGTTTCAAGTAAATGTCTGTTGCAGGAATACAGAATTACTGCAAATAAAGCAGTCACTCAATTGAGCACACAGGCTATTGTGCAGTGTTAATTCAACAATTATACAGCTCTTCTTTGAGGATTTTCCCTGCCTGGTTGATCTGTAACTCCTCCATTTACCAGGCACTAAGAGGGCATTAGTGACCATGGACTTCCATTGGTCCATTGGGTTGGTACATGATTTAGCTTGGCAAAGTACTGCGTTGGTTTGCCATTGCGCTCTGCGATCTGGCTGACCAGGAAACTCTTGCTGCCTGCCATCCGGTATATTGAGAAGATTTACAGGCTGAAGCAGGACTTGAACCCAGAATTTCTGGCCCAGCGGTAGGGCCCTACCACTGCGCCTCGACCTGTGTGCTGTAACTATGAAGCTGAGAATTTGGTTTTTTTTTTTTAACGAGCTTCCATCTGACTGATTCACATCCCAGAACCTGCTCTGAAAACTCCACTCTTCATTTTTGATAGCTGTGCCAAATTCCACCATTGCAGCTGAGATAGTCCACAACATTGTAAAACTATGAGCAACATTCAAAATCAAACAACCCACAACATGGTTAAAAACTAGTCAAATCGTCCTATTTCTCAATGTTAATGGATCGTTTCAGAAATACAGGATCCAGATCCGCTTTAATTAGGTCACGACTCCTCTAAGATGAATTACAAAGAACGCATCTGCATCTTTGTGGATGTTAGTTGTTTCTTAGGCCATACTCTGGGCTGGGCTGGATTCTATGTCCCCCACGCCAGCCTAAAAACGCGGGGGTTTCACTCTCTACTTTCCTTAAGAAAGTCAAGAGTGATTCTCCTACCTGCAGGAGGCTAGCAGGGCCCCGGAGTGCTTCTTGCAGCTCTGGCTGCAGATATGGGGCCCCGCACTTCTGGTCAGGAGTCCGCGCATGAGCACGGTGGCAGCGGTTTGCAATGGCCGTGCTGTGCGCGATGGCGGATTCGGACCGGGGACCATCATCCAAAATGTAGACACCTCCGAGATCGCGCGCGCCTGCAGATCTGTACCGCCCGATCGCTCCCCTGGCCGTCCATGAGGACCCCCGGTGATCATTCTCTCCGCCCCCCCCCCCCCCCCCCCAACCACGGGGGAGGGAGCTCTGTCAATAGCCCCCTAGCCGCGCTGCGTAGGTTGCGCGTGAGCGATTCTCTGGCGACCATTCTCCATCCCCGCGCCGAACACGATTTTGGCGTAGGGCTGTGGAGAATCCAGCCCACTATCTGTCAACCAAATTTTGTTGATGTCGTCCATTAGTTTTTGAAATAGTCTGCTTGTCTATAAACAATATAGCAAACGGTGAGCAAAAACATTACCTTTGCCCACCTTTTGGTGGCGGAATTAATAGCAGGAACAAAAGCTTTGCTGAACCATGTACATGGCCTCATTTGTAGTTTCCTTGGAGACTTTTGTATTTCCCATAACTGCAATTTTGTTCCTATAAAGGTGGTGCCGACATTAAAATAAGTGTAACAAATGAGCATTTGGAGGCAACTGTGCTATCCCCGAAGAAAAACCAGCCATCTATGTATGAACAGCTGAGGGACATTGCTATAGACAACATTTGTAGGTAAGAAAAATCCAATCCATCTATGCAGGAGCATTGCTGTATCAAGGGGTGACCTGATCGATGTGTACAAGCATATATGGACAGGGAGCAGCTATTCCCCTTGGTTGAAGGGTCAGTCACGAGGGGACACAAGTTCAAGGTGAGGTGCCAAAGGTTTAGCGGGAGGTGATGCAAGGAAAAACTTTCTTACCCAGAGGGTGGTGAAGGTCTGGAATGCACTGCCTGGGAGGGTGGTAGAGGTGGGTTGCCTCACACTCTTTAAAAAGTAAAGTTACCATTGTCCCAGATGACAGTAGGCTGTTTTCCCCTTTGAGGGGGAGAGATGACTGGGAGTGATTTAACCTGGGGATCACCACACCTCCGACGAGGGGCAAGGTTGAGAAGGAGGGGCCTTCATGAATAACCTCCGCCAGTACGGGAACTGAACAGACGCTGTTGGCCTCATTCTACATCTCGAACCAGCTGTCCAGCCAGCTAAACCACCCCCCCAAAAAGTACTTGGATGAGAACCTGGCACGTCATAATATTCAAGGCTATGGGCCAAGTGCTGGTAAATGAGATTAGGGAGGCAGGCGAGGTGTTTTTCACATGTCAGTGCAGACTCAATGGGCCGAAGGGCCTTTTCTGCACTGTGTGATTCTGTGATGAATAAATAACTTGCAGTTATATAATCACATGTTCCATTCATTGGACATCCCAGCGTGCATTAAAATTAGAGATTTACATATGAAACATAGTCACTGTTATATTGGCAAGCACAGCAGCTATTATCCTGGCATTTGTCAGCTACGACTCTCACCAACTTCTACTGATGCACCATAGAAAGCATTCTTTCTGGTTGTATCACAGCTTGGTATGGAGCCTGCTCTGCCCAAGACCGCAGGAAACTACAAAAGGCCGTGAATGTAGCACAATCCATCACGCAAACCAGCCTCCCATCCATCGACTCTATCTATAATTCCCACTGCCTCGGAAAGGCAACCAGCATAATTAAGGACCCCACGCACCCCGGACATACTCTCTTCCACCTTCTTCCGTCAGGAAAAAGATATCAAAGTTTGAGGTCACGTACCAACCGACTCAAGAACAGCTTCTTCCCTACTGCCATCAAACTTTGGAATAGACCCACCTCGAATTAAGTTGATCTTTTCTCTACACCTTGCTATAACTAACATTATATTCTGCAGTCTCTCCTTCCTTCCCTATGTACGGTATGCATTGTTTGTACAGCATGCAAGAAACAACACTTTTCACTGTACACTAATATATGTGACAATAAATCAAATCAAACTTGTATCGTGCATATGTAGCCTCAAAAATAATCCAAAGTGTTTCATAGTCAGCAAGATACCTTTTGATGTGTTAATCAACATTCAAAAGGAAGGTTTCTCAGCCGCTAATTTTCGCACAAGGCCACCTAATTGAGTGAACTGGAAAGGAAACCTTCCTTTTTCTTTTAGTTATGTTGGTTGCTAGCTAAACCTTTTTGGTCGCTAACAAGGCAAGTCCCACTGCTCTGCATCAAATGTGCAGTGGGATGAGAAGGCAAACATATGTTGGCGTCTTACCCGCAAGACAACACCTCCAACAGTGTGGCACTCCCTAAGTGCCCAGTAACAGCACTTGCACTTCTGATGGACGTGGTGATTATCTTGATAATAAATTCACTGTTCTTCGCACCTGTGAGATTAGCTGTGTGGTGGGGTTAAGTTTGGTGGCCAGATTTTTAAAAATGTAGGGATGCTGAAGCGGTATTTTTATTTATTTTTGCTGCATAGGTGCCTTAAGGCGGGATCAGTTGCAGACCCAGTGATTGTGGAAGCGTTCTTGGCCAGTCTATCCAATCGTCTGTACATATCCCAAGAGAATGATAAGTGAGTAACAACAACAATGTTCTAAACTGTTGTTCCAGTTATGGGCTAGTCTATTAGATACGCCTTTTTCCATGTACATCTCGTTCACAATCTGCACAGGGGGTTCAGATTTAATCTGCTTTTTAACAATGCTATGCTTTTTTTGTTTGAATGATAAAAGTCCATTTTATGAATACTATCTGATAATGAATGTACTTGGTGAAAAAATATGTCCAGTGAAGCAAATCTCTAAATGTTTTTCTTTCACTTGGGGAGATTAATCAAGAGTTTGAAGTGTTTGTTATGAAACTGCACCCATGTAGTTTTAAAATAGCTCATGCCAGCTTCGTACGAAATCAAGAATGTTGCGTTCGGGAATGTTCCAGTATTGATGCGTAAAATCCGACATTTTACTCTAAGTTTTCATTCTCGCTGAGAATTTCTGGCGTCAGCGGCAAGACTGACTTTTATTTATTTTTTCGCTTTGTGCCCATGGGTCAACAGGATAACCATGAATATCATGTTATAACGGAGAGAACCTCTCCAGGCCGGTGGATTCATTTAAATTGGCAGATAATCGAGATGCCAGCCATCCTTGTCAATGGGTTTTGTGAATACCCCATAGGGTCAGGAGTAGGCCATTGGACCCCTTGCACCCCATGCAGCAGGGTAGCACAGTAGTTAGCACAGTTGCTTCACAGCTCCAGGGTCCCAGGTTCGATTCCCGGCTTGGGTCACTGTCTGTGCGGAGTCTGTATGTTCTCCTCTGGGTGCTCCGGTTTCCTCCCAAAGACCAAAGATGCGCAGGTTAGGTGGATTGCCCATGGTGAATTGCCTTTAGTGTCCAAAACGATTTGTGGGGTTACTAAGTTACGGGGATAGGTTGTCGGGCATGGGCTTAAGTGGGGGGCTCTTTCCAAGAGCCGGTGCAGACTCGATGGACCGAATGGCCTCCTTCTGCACTGTAAATCCTATGAAAAATCTGCTCCAGCTTTCGATTAAAATAACGGCTGACCTGATCTTGACCTTCCGCTCCTCGTCTTTGCCTCATGACTCTTGACTCCCCTCCTCTCCTCAATCTGTAGCTGTACTGACTAAGAGCGAAACAGTTGAGCCAAAGCCCCCAGCTGACCAGAAGTTGCTGTTTGCGCATGCGTTGAAATGAGCTGTACCTCAAAAAGTGGCAACCAACAGCTAAAGGATCTGATCCCTTCAGAGCTGAATTCCTCCACCCAGCCAACCTGAACAGTCTCTTGCAACCCAACAATTAAAAGATTTGATCTGACCTCAAACTCTGACTTGCTAGTTTGAATTATGAATTCAAAATCATTTGGTGGGGAGGGCAACGAATAATTATTTTCCAATTGCTCACTGATTGTGGAAAGCGCTGACAAGCAGCCAGACCTGCTGAGATTTTCCAGCATTTTCTTTTTGGTTTAAGATTCCAGCATCCGCAGTAATTTGCTTTCATTAAGATTGCTTTTGTTGCCCTTCTCGCTTGACTTTGTGAAGCTGCCTTGAAACAGCAGGGTAGCACAGTGGTTAGCACTGTTGCTTCACAGCTCCAGGGTTTTGGGTTCGATTCCCAGCTTGGGTCACTGACTGTGTGGAGTCTGCACGTTCTCCCCATGTCTGCGTGGGTTTCCTCCGGGTGCTCTGGTTTCCTCCCACAGTCCAAAGATGTGCAGGTTAGGTGGATTGGCCATTCTAAATTGCCCTTAGTGTCCAAAAAATGTTAGCTGGGGTTACTGGGTGTAAGGGTGCAGGTGTGGGCTTAAATAGGGTGTTCTATCCAAGAGCCGATGGATTGGGTGGAGGTGTAGGCTTAAGTAGGGTGCTCTTTCCAAGGGCCGGTGCAGACTTGATGGGCCGAATGAAAAATGAAAAAATGAAAATCGCTTATTGTCACGAGTAGGCTTCAATGAAGTTACTGTGAAAAGCCCCTAGTCGCCACATTCCGGCGCCTGTCCGGGGAGGCTGGTACGGGAATCGAACCGTGCTGCTGGTCTGCTTGGTCTGCTTTAAAAGCCAGCGATTTAGCCTTGTGAGCTAAACCAGCCCCTGAATGGACTCCTGCTGTAAATTCTATGATTCTATGAATTCAAATATTGTACAGTGACCTTTTCATTTCGCTTCCTTTGTACACTGTGGAACTTCACAACAAATAGCAGTTGGTTATTTTATTGGTAGACTTGAAGTGAATGCTGATTTTTAAGCTTGTGATCCAACAGTTAAATTACATTCTGCAATCCTATCTGCTTCCTTAGTTAGTTTGTTTGATCTACAATTGTAAACAGTTGTATGGTTCTGTTTAGAATAGATTTATATCTTGTGACCCCCCCCCCCCCCCCCCCCCCCCCCCCCCCGCCCTTGAGTATACCGTATTTTTTGGTGTGGAAGTTGGTGTGATGTGTAAGTTGAATTGATTAGATTACTGATTTTTCCAAACTCCATTCGTATATTAGTCAAGCGGTGTATAAAACCAGACCAAAAAACCTGGCTAATTCAAGTCTATTTTATTAGTCCATTTATCAATGAAAAAGAAACCCTTGTTAAGAAAATCCACATCTGGTTTGCTGACTCCGTGTTTAAGGTGAGCAGCTGTGTTCCTGCCATTTTCTTCATATTTCACGACTTCCAGCATGACAGCTACTGGACAGGATTGACGTGATTTGACTGCAAGCAGTTTGTATGAGGCACGGGGTTTGTTTGGATTTATTTATAAGGCATCAGCGTCTAAAATCCACTGAAATGGTAGATAAGTCGAAGGGTTGTATCATACCAGCCCTGAGCTTCTGGAGAAAAAAGGTATTATACACAGAAAAATATGGTAATTAAAGTGAATCAGTGCATATACATGTTACCTTGTGGCAATCGTGTTTTTTTATGTTAAAGGCATTTGCTGCCAAAAACAAATCCAACTCTGACTCCCGTCCTTCAGGAAAGGAAATTCACAATCCCTACAGTGCAGGGGGAGGCCATTTGGTCCATCAAGTCTGCACCAACCCTCTGAAAGAGCACCCTACCTAGGCCGATTCCCCCGCCCTATCCCCGTGACCCTGTCTACCCTTCGGACACTAAGGGGCAAATTATCATGACCAATCCACCTAACCACTTTTTTTGTGTGTGTGTACGTGTGTGTGTGTACGTGTGTGTGTGTACGTGTGTGTGTGTACGTGTGTGTACGTGTGTGTGTGTGTACGTGTGTGTGTGTGTACGTGTGTGTGTGTGTACGTGTGTGTGTGTGTACGTGTGTGTGTGTGTACGTGTGTGTGTGTGTACGTGTGTGTGTGTGTACGTGTGTGTGTGTACGTGTGTGTGTGTACGTGTGTGTGTGTACGTGTGTACGTGTGTGTGTGTGTGTGTACGTGTGTGTGTGTGTATGTGTACGTGTGTGTGTACGTGTGTGTGTACGTGTACGTGTGTGTGTACGTGTGCGTGTGTGTACGTGTGTGTGTGTGTGTGTGTACGTGTGTGTGTGTGTACGTGTGTGTGTGTGTGTGTGTGTACGTGTGTGTGTGTGTGTGTGTGTGTGTGTGTGTGTGTGTACGTACGTACGTACGTACGTACGTACGTCTGGAGGAAGCCCAGGCAGACACGGGGATAACATGCAAACTCCACACAGACTCTCACCCAAGGGCGCAATTGATCCCGGTTCCTTGGCTCTGTGGGGCAGCAGGGCTAACCACTGTTCCACCATGCCACCCTGATCTGATGCTTTTAACGAGACTGATCCACACCTATGCGGTTCAGTTTTATCTGCCCTCTGAAATGACCAGGCAAACCACTCCATTATATTTAATAAGACATCTCATCGCCAATGGACAACTCTCAAGGATAATAGGAATGGGCAATTAATGCCGTCTTTGCCAACGCCAAAATATACAAAGAAGTAGGCCCAATGGCCCGTTAAGTGTCGATGCTGTTGCACAGGCTTTGGTGAGAAAGTTTTGATCTCTGTAAGAATGGATATGCTTACCTTAAAGTTGGTGCAATAAAGATTTGTGAAGTTAATTCCTGGGATGCGATGTTTGTGTTATGAATAGAATGGATCTGTACTCTGGTGTTTAGAAGAATGAGAGATAATCTCATCAAAATGGAGAACATTTTCCCTGGCTGGAGAGTCTAGAACTAGTCTGAGTACACAGAGGGTTATAATCTCAGGATACGGAGGGTTACAGTCTCGGGATACGGAGGGTTACAATCTCGGGATACGGAGGGTTACAGTCTCGGGATACGGAGCGTTACAGTCTCGGGATACGGAGGGTTACAGTCTCGGGATACGGAGGGTTACAGTCTCGGGATACGGAGGGTTACAATCTCGGGATACGGAGGGTTACAGTCTCGGGATACGGAGCGTTACAGTCTCGGGATACGGAGGGTTACAGTCTCGGGATACGGAGGGTTACAGTCTCGGGATACGGAGGGTTACAGTCTCGGGATACGGAGGGTTACAGTCTCGGGATACGGAGGGTTGCAGTCTCGGGATACGGAGGGTTACAGTCTCGGGATACGGAGGGTTACAGTCTCGGGATACGGAGGGTTACAGTCTCGGGATACGGAGGGTTACAGTCTCGGGATACGGAGGGTTACAGTCTCGGGATACGGAGGGTTACAGTCTCGGGATACGGAGGGTTACAGTCTCGGGATACGGAGGGTTACAGTCTCGGGAAACGGAGGGTTACAGTCTCGGGACGCGGAGGGTTACAGTCTCGGGATACGGAGGGTTACAGTCTCGGGATACGGAGGGTTACAGTCTCGGGATACGGAGGGTTACAATCTCGGGATACGGAGGGTTACAGTCTCGGGATACGGAGGGTTACAGTCTCGGGACACGGAGGGTTACAGTCTCGGGACGCGGAGGGTTACAGTCTCGGGACGCGGAGGGTTACAGTCTCGGGACACGGAGGGTTACAGTCTCGGGACGCGGAGGGTTACAGTCTCGGGACGCGGAGGGTTACAGTCTCGGGACGCGGAGGGTTACAGTCTCGGGATACGGAGCGTTACAGTCTCGGGATACGGAGGGTTACAATCTCGGGATACGGAAGGTTACAGTCTCGGGATACGGAGCGTTACAGTCTCGGGATACGGAGGGTTACAATCTCGGGATACGGAGGGTTACAGTCTCGGGATACGGAGGGTTACAGTCTCGGGATACGGAGGGTTACAGTCTCGGGATACGGAGGGTTACAGTCTCGGGATACGGAGGGTTACAGTCTCGGGATACGGAGGGGTACAGTCTCGGGACGCGGAGGGTTACAGTCTCGGGATACGGAGCGTTACAGTCTAGGGATACGGAGGGTTACAGTCTCGGGACACGGAGGGTTACAGTCTCGGGACACGGAGGGTTACAGTCTCGGGACACGGAGGGTTACAGTCTCGGGATACGGAGGGTTACAGTCTCGGGATACGGAGGGTTACAGTCTCGGGATACGGAGGGTTACAATCTCGGGATACGGACGGTTACAGTCTCGGGATACGGAGGGTTACAGTCTCGGGATACGGAGGGTTACAGTCTCGGGATACGGAGGGTTACAGCCTCGGGATACGGAGGGTTACAGTCTCGGGATACGGAGGGGTACAGTCTCGGGATACGGAGGGTTACAGTCTCGGGATACGGAGGGTTTCAGTCTCGGGATACGGAGGGTTACAGTCTCGGGATACGGAGGGTTACAGTCTCGGGATACGGAGGGTTACAGTCTCGGGATACGGAGGGTTACAGTCTCGGGATACGGAGGGTTACAGTCTCGGGATACGGAGGGTTACAGTCTCGGGATACGGAGGGTTACAGTCTCGGGATACGGAGGGTTACAGTCTCGGGATACGGAGGGTTACAGTCTCGGGATACGGAGGGTTACAGTCTCGGGATACGGAGGGTTACAGTCTCGGGATACGGAGGGTTACAGTCTCGGGATACGGAGGGTTACAGTCTCGGGATACGGAGGGTTACAGCCTCGGGATACGGAGGGTTGCAGTCTCGGGATACGGAGGGTTACAGTCTCGGGATACGGAGGGTTACAGTCTCGGGATACGGAGGGTTACAGTCTCGGGATACGGAGGGTTACAGTCTCGGGACACGGAGGGTTACAGTCTCGGGACACGGAGGGTTGCAGTCTCGGGATACGGAGGGTTGCAGTCTCGGGATACGGAGGGTTGCAGTCTCGGGATACGGAGGGTTGCAGTCTCGGGATACGGAGGGTTACAGTCTCGGGATACGGAGGGTTACAGTCTCGGGATACGGAGGGTTACAGTCTCGGGATACGGAGGGTTACAGTCTCGGGATACGGAGGGTTACAGTCTCGGGATACGGAGGGTTACAGTCTCGGGATACGGAGGGTTACAGTCTCGGGATACGGAGGGTTACAGTCTCGGGATACGGAGGGTTACAGTCTCGGGACACGGAGGGTTACAGTCTCGGGACACGGAGGGTTACAGTCTCGGGATACGGAGGGTTACAGTCTCGGGATACGGAGGGTTACAGTCTCGGGATACGGAGGGTTACAGTCTCGGGATACGGAGGGTTACAGTCTCTGGATACGGGGGGGGGGGGGGGGTTACAGTCTCGGGATAAGGAGTCAGTCATGCTAAGTTTATTCTTGTTGGATTTATTTTGTTTTTCTCCATCCAGGGATGCCCATCTGATTCCTGATCACACGATCCGCTCACTGGGCCACATCGCTGTGGCATTGAGGGACACGCCAAAGGTGATGGAACCGATTCTGCAAATCCTGCAGCAGAAGTTCTGCCAGCCTCCATCCCAGCTGGATGTTCTCATTATCGATCAGCTGGGCTGCATGGTCATCACGGGGAATGTAAGTGAGATGGAGAGATTGTTCCACTAATTTGTACTGTAGCAAAGTAACCAGGGCAGGTAGTTATTAAAATAGTTATGGCACTAACTGACGCCTCTTGGCATTCTGCGCTGTGGACACCACTGGGTAATTACAACTTCGCCACCATCGCAGTAACCTGGCAGAGTGAATGAATGGAAATGAAGCTTCTGCAACAAGTGGGCAATCCACTCTACTATTGTCCAGGTAGTGAAGTTGGAAATTAAGCCCCTAATGTCACGTTCTCGCTTTTAAAAACAAAATAGATGGCTTTCTCTTACTTTGTTCCAAAAAATCATTCCAGCCTGAGACTGCTGCACATCATTGTCCTCAGTTAGGCTGTAATGATGGGAAGAACTAAAATCTATGAGCAAAAAAAATTATATCCATTCCACTGGCACTTTCCATCCATCTGACTAGAGATTTTTGCGAAAGGCCAACTCTTTTGTGATCGATTTGGCCCGTTATTTGAAAGAAGGATGAAAGCATTTTGACTTCTTCAAAAGCAAGATACTGCGGATATTGGAAAGCTGAAATCGGGACAGTAAATGCTGCAAATGTTCTGCTCGTCAGGCAGCATCTGGGGAGAGAGGAGCAGAGTTCTGAGTTTTTTTTAAATAAATTTAGATTAGCCAATTATTTTTTCCAATTAAGGGGCAATTTAGCGCGGCCAATCCACCTACTCTGCACATTTTTGGGTTGTGGGGGCGAAACCCACGCAGACACGGGGAGAACGTGCAAACTCCACACGGACAGTGACCCAGAGCCGGGATCGAACCTGGGACCTCAGCGCCGTGAGGCGGTTATGCTAACCACTAGGCCACCGTGCTGCCCTGAGGAGCAGAGTTAGCAGATAAAGTTTTAGCTCGGTGACCTTTCATCAGAACGGTTCTGCTCAACCTATTTGAGTATTTCCAGTGTGCTGCGTTTATATTTCGGATTTCTATGGCAGCTTTCACATCCTTCAAGTCCGAACGCAATTCACAAGGTATTAATTACTGCTGGAAATTGTGTCACTTTTTCAAATTCCATCCCAGCAGCTGAAGATCACAACGTTAGCTTGACTTCTGTGTTCTACTTGGTCTGTTGGCATCGTGTGATGGTGCCATTTTTACTCTCCGTAACTAAGGAATGAATTATTAAAGGACTGTTCCAAAAATGTTTTGAATAGCAAATAAATTTTCATTTTCCTGTTGTTTCACCAATATTTAATTTCCTCAGCTCCCACAAAGGTCTTGTAGTGATTTCATCAGGTGAGATGATGGCTATAGAGACTACTGGCTTCTCAGCTGTGCAATCGTAAACCTACTGAGTGATAGTATCTGGTATCCTCTTTGGCGAGCAATATTCCCGTACCAGCCTCCCCGGACAGGCGCCAGAATGTGGCGACTAGGGGCTTTTCACAGTAACTTCATTGAAGCCTACTCGTGACAATAAGCGATTTTCATTTACTGTGGTTAGAAGAGGCAGTTTTCCTCAGCCGTTGGCCATCGCATTAAGAAGTTTGGGGGAAACAGTTCCGAGACAGACTGGAACTGCCTGTGGTGGGGGAAGACAGACGGGGAGAGCTGGAAGCACCAATAGACCTGGGAGAAATCATGGAGAGCATCAGCTCCATGCAGGCGGGGAAGGCAACAGGACCCGAAGGGTTCCCGGCGGACTTCTACAAAAACACCAATCCTGGCCCCACACCTAAGGGACATGTTCGCGGACTCACTGGCAGGGGGCACCCAGCCCCCAACGCTAGTGCAGGCCACAATCTCGCTAATACCCAAAAAGATAAAGACCAGACGGAATGTGGACCATACAGACCCATTTCACTGCTGAATGTGGATGCGAAAATACTCGCAAATGTCCTGGCCAGAAGGCCGGAGGGCTGTGTACCAGAGGTGGTCGCAGAGGATCAAACGGGCTTTGTCAAGGGTAGGCAGCTCACAGCGAACATCAGGCGGCTGCTGAATGTGATAATGACCTCCCCCGCCCCCGGGAGATAACACCAAAGGTGATCGTCTGCCTGGACACAGAAAAGGCCTTTGACAGAGTCGAATGGAGCTACCTCCTCGAGGTACATAAGAACTAGGAGCAGGAGTAGGCCATCTGGCCCCTCTGCCATTCAATGAGATCATGGCTGATCTTTTGTGGACTCAGCTCCACTTTCCGGCCCGAACACCATAACCCTTAATCCCTTTATTCTTCAAAAAACTATCTATCTCTATCTTAAAAACATTTAATGAAGGAGCCTCAACTGGTACTGAAACAGTTTGGGCTAGAAGCGGTATTCACAGCCTGGGTGTGGCTCCTGTACAACGCTCCAAAAGGGAGCGTCCGAACTAACACCGCCAGTTCTGAATACTTCCAGCTCCAGAGAGGAACAAGACAGGCTGCCCCTGTTCCCACTCTTGTTCGCGCTAGTGATCAAACCCCTGGCGATAGCCCTGCAGGTCGCAAAAAGCTGGAAGGGAATCCAGAGCGGAGACAGCACAGAGTCGTACTCTATGCAGGTGACCTGCTCCTCTGTGTCTCGAAGCCACAGGAGGGACTGAAGGCAGTACTGCAAATACTGAAAGTTTGGAACCTTCTCGAGCGACAAACTTAACCTGGGCAAAAACGAGGCATTCCCAGTGAGCCCAAAAGGGGGAGAGACAGAGCTGAAGGGGCTCCCGTTCAAAACGGTCCAGAACAGATTCCGTTACCTGGGGATCCAGATAGCCAGAGACTGGACACAGATCCACAAGTGGAACCTGACCAGCCTGGTGGAGGAAGTAAGAAAAGACCTTCAACTGTGGGGCTCACTCCCACTCTCCCTGGCGGGAAGAGTGCAGACGATCAAGATGAACGTATTGCCATGGTTTCTCTTCCTGTTTAGATACATCCCGATCTTCATCCCCAAGGCCTTTTTCCAAAACATAAACAGGCTAATCATGGCGTTTGTGTGGGGGGCAAGAACCCGAGAATTCCCAAACCGACACTGCAAAGAGGGAAAGTCAGAGGGGGCTTGGCTCTACTGAACCTACAATACCACCACTGGGCAGCAACGGCAGAAAAAGTGAGGGAATGGGAACAAGAACCCGACACAGATTGGGTACAAATGGAGGAGGCATCCTGTAAAGGAACAACCCTCCAGGCCCTGGCTACAGCAGCACTCCCATCCTCCTCAGCAAGGTACACAACGAGCCCAATGGTAGCGGCCACGCTGAAAACGTTGAGTCAGCACTTCGGGATAACCAAAATGTCCCTTATGGCCCCCACCTGCGGCAAACACAGATTCCCCCAGCCACGCCAGATAGCACCTTCAAAAGGTGGAGGCGGGATGGGGGCACACTGACGGCTGGGGCCTTCTATGTAGGGCACAGACTGGCGACACTGGACTAACTGGCGAGGAAGTGGAAACTATCACGAGGACAGGAATTGACACACATCAAAATAAAACACTTCCTCCGCAAAGAGACAGTAGGGTACCCCAGGGCCCCAGAAAGCACACTAGTAGAGGACCTGATAGGCACAAGCAGCGAGAAGGGGGGGGCTATGTGGGAGAATATACAGACAGCTACTGGACAGAGCCCGAACACCACTGGACGGGACCAGACAAAAATGGGAGGATGAACTGGGGACAGAGATAGGATGGGGACTCTGGGATGAACTGGGGACAGAGGTGGGGTGGGGACTCTGGAGCGAAGCACTGAGCAGGGTGAGCTCCACCTCCTCCTGCGCAAGGCTAAGCCTAATGCAGCTCAAAGTGCTGCACAGAGCGCACCTGACCAGAACCCGAATGAGCAGGTTCGTCCCGGGGGTGGAGGAGAAATGTGAGCGGTGCCAGAGGGGCCCAGCCAACCACACCCACATGTTTTGGGCTTGCCCCAAGCTTGCTGGGTTCTGTACAGCCGAGGCAATGTCGAAGGCTGTGGGGGTGAGGGTGAAGCCATGCCCAATAGTGACAATCTTCGGGGTATCGGAGCAGCCAGAGCTACACATGGGGAAGGGGGCCAACGCCCTCGCTTTCGCTTCCCGAATCGCACGCCGGAGAATCTGGCTCAGCTGGCGATCGGCAGCACCGGCCAAAGCTGCAGACTGGCTCGCTGACCTCTCGGAATTCTCCACCTGGAGAAGATTAAGTACGCCATCCGAGGGTCAGAGGAAGGCTTCCTGGATACTTGGGGCAGTTCGTCGGGCTGTTCCAAAACCTGTTCGAGGCCAGCAACGAGGAGTAAGCCAGGGGAAAAAAAACTGAAGAACCAAAGGAGAAAAATGGGGAAACCACAAGAGAGAGTAAGGGTGCTGAAACCAATGTGGGGGGAGGGGGGGGGGGGGGGGGGGGGGGGGGGGGGGGAGAGATATATCATAGACCGATCCAGAAGGCAGAAAAATGTACATACAGTTAGTCAAATGAAGGACAAAACAAACCTCTCTGTAAAATAAAGCAAATTAGCGCGGGCAAGAAAAATGTAATGTATATAAGTAACAACTGTTTATAAATATGAGAAAAGCCAATACAAAGATTTTCACAAAAAAAGAAGTTCGGGGGGTATGGAAAGGAATAGTGCGGGGGGGGGGGGGGGGGGGGGGGGGGGGGGAGATAGAACAGAGGGTGTCCTTGTATGCCGACGACTTGCTGCTGTATGTGTCGGAACCGAGTGTGTCGATTGGGGGAATATTGGAGCTTCTTCGGGTGTTTGGGTCTTTCTCGGGGTACAAACTAAATCTAGACGAGTATTTTGTGGTGTCTCGGCCGGGGGTGGGGGCAGGGGTGGGGGGCTGCCATTCCGCAGGTCAGGGACTCGCTTTAGTTGTGAAGGCAGATGTTGAAACCTTTGCCTCATTGATTGCCCGAAGGCAGATCCTGATAGGTTGGGAAGCAACCTCTCCCCCCTGTGCCCAGGCGTGGTGGGGGGACCTGTTGGAATTCTTGACTCTTTGAGAAGGTTAAGTTTGAACTGAGGGGAAGGAGGGGGTTCAACAATGCATGGGCATTATTCATTATGCACTTTCAAGAACTGGATAACATCGAACATTAGTTGGGGTGGGTGGGTGGGAGGGTTAGGGAAGGCAGGGCTGTGTGTGTTAATGGCAACTATGGGTGATTCCTTTTTGTCATTTGTCTATGTGAACATGCGGGCTAATGTTTGGGGTTTGGTGGGAGGATGGGATCGTTGTTATTGATATGGGGATTGATATATTTGTTACTGATTATTGTTTATTGTTGGTGGGTGTGAATTTGGGAGAAAATGTGAAATAGGAGAATAAAAATATTAAAAAAAAGAAGAGGCAGTTTTCAATGCTGTCTAGTGCGGCAGGGTGACAGTGGTTAGCACTGCTGCCTCACCGCTCCAGGGTCTCCGGTTCGATTCCAGCCTCAGGTGACTGTCTGTGTCGGGTTTGCACATTCTCCCCGTGTCTGTGTGGGCTTCCTCCGGGTGCTCCGGTTTCCTCCCACAGTCCAAAGATGTGCAGGTTAGATGGATTGGCCATGATAAATTGCCCCTCAGTGTCAAAAAGATTAGATGGGCTTGCTGAGTAACGGGTATATAGGGTGGAGGTGTGGGCTTAAATCGGGTGCTCTTTTCACGGGCCAGTGCAGACTCGATGGGCCAAATGGCCTCTTTTTGCACTGTAGGGATTCTGTGATCAATGCTGATTTTGTTTCGTATGTATCAAGGCGTTAAGATCATTTGTTGGTTGTTCATTATTCCTTACCCTAATTTTGCTTGTATGTGTTGACTTTTGATCAGAAAATAAGTTGGGGAGAATCCCCGAGCTGTGTGAGTTGCGGTTAGAAAGGAGAAATTCATGTTTACTTGTCCTGTTCTTAAATTGAGAATCTTCGGTACTGTACCTGAAGTTCCCAAGCTAGACCATATTTTAGTTCAGGGCTGACGGATTCTTGTTTTTTTTAACAGCAATATATTTACCAAGAAGTGTGGAACCTCTTTCAACAAATCAGCGTGAAAGCCAGTTCAGTAGTTTACTCAGCAACTAAAGACCACAAGGATCACGGCTACAGGTAGGGTTTGAAGTATTGCTGCATACAAAGTGTATACTTTCATTTCATTTCATTCATCTTGTCTCATTAAGATTTACAGAAAAAAATGTCGAAATACATTTAAACTTAAGACTCTCCATTTTTAGCCACTTTAGCCTGTTGTTTGGCCATTGATTTCTCCTCTCTTTAAAGTCATAGAATACAGAAGAGGCTATTTGATCCGCCACATATAAGCTGGCTCTGAGAGAGCTATCCAACTCGTCCTCTTCAGCTTCTTCCCCATTGCCCTTCAGCGTTCCCCCATCAAAATATTTATCCAATTCCTTTTTTTCAAATTAATATTGAATCTGCCTCCACTGTCCTTTCAGATGGCGTATTTCAGATCATCAAAGCTGACAGCGTAAAAACAATTCTGCTGTGCATGGTGGGATGGTGGTTAGCACTGCTGCCTCACAGCACCAAGGACCTGGGTTCAGTCCAGCCTTGGATGGAGCTTACACGCTCTCCCCGTGTCCGCGTGGGTTTCCTCCTGGTGATGCGATTTCCTCCCACAGTCCCAAGATGTGCAGGTTAGGTGATTGGCCATGTTAAATTGCCCCTTAGTGTCCTACAATGTGCAGGTGAGGTGGGGTTACGGGGATACGGTGGGGTGCTTTTTTGGAGGGTCTGTGTAGACTCGATGGGCCGAATGGCCCCCTTCTTCCCTGTCGGGCTTCTATCGATCTCGGGATGTGGATGACCCTGGCAAGGCCACATTTATCACCTGCCCTGGTTGCCCGGTGAAGGTGGCGGTGGACCTTTTCCTTGAACTGCTGTAGCCTTTGTGATGCTAATGCTACATTAACGATGTCTTACTAGAGAATTTTAAGATATTAACCCAGCGATGATGAAGGAGCCAAGAGAGCATTGAGCTCCCACAACATTGCTGTTCTTACTGTCTGGATTATAGAATGAGTTTAGAAGACCAAAGCAGCAGTGTGTGAACTGGAACACAGCATAGATATTAACATTTACCTGAAACCTAAAACGGTGATAAAACATATAAAGCAGTAATAAAGAATTTTACTTATCCAAATACCGTATTTCATGTTTCCGACCGTGAAGTACTGTACTAAAATGATCACAGTGATCTCGAGGGAATGTTTGGAATTTGCTCAAAAAAATTCCGGATGAAGGTTTCCGAACGATACATTTCTGTATTGCACCTGACTGTCAAACAGGATTGTAGTGATTTCAGCACGGAGCAGGGTTGTTTAGCCTCCATCTCTCCAGACGTCAATGTATAACTTGCTATGAGAAGCAAATTATTTTTAAAAAGCACTTTAGAAAATGGATTAATTTATTGGGCTAATGGACGTGATGTTTTTATGTAAACCCATCCCGGTTCTCCGTTTCAGGCATTGTTCCTTGGCAGTTATCAATGCCCTTGCTAATATAGCAGCTAACCTGCAGGGGGAGCAGCTGGTGGATGAACTTCTCGTCAATTTGCTGGAGCTTTTTGTACAGCTGGGTTTGGAAGGGAAACGAGCCAGTGAAAGAGCGAGCGAGAAAGGTCCTGCTTTAAAGGTAAGGAAGAGGCTGAATCATTCTCGGGTGAGGCTCCATTTAGGTTAGTCATGGAAAATATCCACACATGAGCTTTTAAGGGTCTGCTGCCTGTTTCTGAACTCGAACCAAGTCTCGTTCGTCCATCACCTCTGTGCTCACTGGCCTGCTTTGGCGGCTGGTCGGGTAACATCTTGATTTTGAAAAATCCTCTTCCTTGTTTCAAATCCCTCCATGGCCTCATCCCTCCCTATCTCTGTAACCTCCTCCAGCCTCACAGCCCTCTGAGATATCTGCGCTCCCCTAATTCTGGCCTCTTGAACATTCCCAGTTTTAATTGTTCCACCATTGGTGGCTATGCATTCAGTTGCAAAGGCCTCTGGCCAATATCACTCAGACCACCCCTGACTCTCTACCTCTCTTTCCTCCTTTAAGACACTCCTTGAACCTAACTCTTGACCAACATGGAAGCACAGACATAGAACATAAGAGTAAGCCATTCAAGCCCGCTTCGCCACTCATTATGATCATGGCTGGTCATCCAACTCAGTAACCTGTTCCCGCTTCCCTCCCCATGTCTTTTGATCCCTTTAGCCCCAAGAGCTACATCTAACTCCTTCAAAACATACAGGGCGGAATTCTCCCAAAAGCTGACAAAGTGACATTTTGGGCGGGAAAAAAAGGTGAGAATCCTGCTGGCAGTTCCGGAGTGATGGCCTTCCCATCGCAATTCTCCCACTCGTAGTCATTTGTTTGGAGCTTGGGGAGATTCCTGCCAGGATAGAGAGGCGCAGGACCTAAAGATGCTGGTGAGGCTAGCTCCTTTGAGATGGGGGTGCCCTTTTTAAAGGGTGCTCTGATCTCCAGACATCCCTGGAGCCCCTCCTCACCAGCAGAGAGCCCCCTCCCCACACAGGCTTCAGGCCCCCCTACTTAAGGATTCTTCCCTCATCCTCCCCTTTTAAGGATTCGCCCCCCCCTCCTTTCAGGCACTTCAGGGACCACCTAGGGGCACCAGTGGCCTCCAAGCCCCCCAGCATGGTCATCACATCTTATCTCCATTAATGGTGATCTGTTATTATGGGCCAGAGTTTAGAGGACCCCAAAGTATATCATGGAGTTCACCTAACCCACAACTTTTAATAGATTTTGGTTATGGGGAGCACTTTACACGTGTGATGCCACAGAGAGCTAAAAGTATTTTAAAACAAAAACAATGTTTATTCTATGAATCCAGTTAACATTTTATAAATACGCAGTAAACAGTTTATCAACTATCAACCCTGATAACTCTCCAAAAGATACAGTACTCTATAGATAACCCTTAATAACTTTCCAAACACCATCCATAAGCCAAATAAACCTTTTTAACAAAAACAGTAGGTTGCATTCCTTACAGAAACAGGTATTACTTTGGAATCGTCAAGTGATCTGGAGACATTCTTTAGACTGCAGAGAGAGAGATCAATACACGTCTGCTTGGTTTGAATGCAGCTCTCCAACCGAAAGCAAAACTAAACACCGAGCCAAAAGCAGCTCCCTGCTCAAAGCGGAAGTAAAAAGCAGAGCAGAGCTCAGCTCCACCCACACAATGACATCACTGCAGCCACTTACGAAGACAAACGTTTCTTAAAGTGACATTGACCTGACACTGTAGTGATTCCCGCCAGCCTCCTGCTGCACCAGCGGGCGTAGATTCCCGTGAGCCAGGACGCTCCAGCTAGAAGCCGGAAATGCATATGTAAATGAGTTTGTGAAAGCCTGAACCAGAGTGCCTCCGGTGCTACGGGCCGGGAGCATCGTGCTCCATTCAGCGTCCGGCGCAAACCCCGTTTAGGGATTGCCCGCTATTCTAGGGAAATAATGGGAGGTGGGCTGGGCACAACGCAGGGAGAGAATCTCCCCCCTACAATCTTTTGGCCTCAACTGCTTTCTGTGGTAGAGAATTCTGCAGGCTCACCGCTCTGGGTGAAGAAAATTCTCCTAATCTCAGCTTACCCTGTATCCTCAGAGTATGACCCCTGGGTCTGGGCTACCTCGCCACCTGGAATATCCGTCTAGCATCAACCTGTCTATTCCTGTTTGAATTTCATAGAATTCCATGAGATCCACCCCCCCCCCCCCTCATTCTTTTAACTCCAGCATATATAATCCTATCAATAACTCAATATATATAACTCAGTCTCTCCTCACAACGTCAGTCCCGCTGTCCGAAGAAGCAGTCTGGTAAACCTTTGCTGCACACCCTCCAGAGCAAGAAACATTCTTCCTCAGATAAGGTCTCACCAAGGTCCTGTATAACTGCAGCAAGACATCCCTGCTCCTGTACTCCAATCCTCTCGCTGTGAAGGCCAACATACCATTCACCAGGCTGCTGTACCTGCACGCTTACTTTCCGTGACTGGTGCACAAGGGCACCCAGGTCCACATTCCCCTCTCTCGATCTATAGACGTTCAGTTAATCTGCCTTCCTGTTTTTGCTGCCAAAGTGGATAACCTCACATTTATCCCCATTAGACTGAATCTGCCATGCTGCCCACTCACTCGAGCATCTTTGCATCCTCCTCACAGCTCACCCTCCCAACCACCGTTGAATCATAAAACTTTGGGTCATGTGATGGAATAACTGCTTTGACTCTCTGTCTCGTTTTGTTTTCTAATGCTCCTGTGAAGCTTCTTGGCACTTGTCATTATAATTAAAGTTGCCATGCACATAAAAGTAGCTGTTTTTGTGGTAAAACAGCTACCTGTGTCAGAACCCATTTTGAAAGTCAGTTGAGAGCTTGACCTTTACTTTTAAAGGCAGGACCAAAATGGTCTCTTGGATTGGCTTTTGGAGTAACCCTAACAATTACTATTATATTGAAAACTTTATGATGCCTCTTGTAGTCATCGATGCCTATATACCCCCAATCCTGTGATGTGACGTAATGATGCTCAGCAGAGTGTGGGCTTTAATAAAAACCTTGTGAAATGCCTCGAGTTCTTTCTTGAAATAGTTGGAATTAATAATCATTGATGGCTGGGAAGACATGGAGACGTAAGCTAACTTTGCCAATACAACACTACAGATTGCGACATCAGTCCCATGAGAACTGTACCCACTCTCCTTTGTACAACTTTATGCTGCAATGGGGGGTGGTGGGTGGGTTGGGGGAGGGGGGGGGAGAACATGGAGAAGGTCTGGACATGTGGGTGGATCGAGACAGGTCAGGGAGGTGGGGGCGGAGGGGTGCAGTGTTGCCTGGTTTGGGGGGAGTGTGGGGGATCCCTTGGTGGGTGGGTCAGAGGTGTTGCGTTGTCTTGTGCCTGTGCGAGGCTTGGTCTGGGTGTTTACGAAGTTAGAGGATAAAACTAGCAGAACCATCTGAAGTACCCCTCCACCCAATCCCACAGCGGTGAACCGAATATTATGAATGTGTCCTGTTATACAGTGGTAATCCTGGCTGCCCATATCACTATATTAACATAAATTGGAATGCCACACAGCCCTTGTTGGTCATATTAAGTCGACGGCAAGTTACGTTGTTTATGTCACAATCAAAGTAAATATTAGCAGGCTTCTCTTTAAACAGTGAATTAAATAACTGCATTTGTTCAAAGTTTAAACATGCAGGTTAATAATTAGCATCAAAGCACAAAGTTCACCTGTAGTGAGTTGTTTTATTTTAGTTTCCACCCATTTCTGCTCAATTTCACCAGAATTCCTTTATTCTTTTTACCCAAAAGAATTTGAAAGCTGAGTTCTCAGAACAATTAGTGTGCAAAATCTGAAATGAAATGAAATGCTGGGGAGTCGTGGTTGGACTGTCCGTATCTAAAATGGTGAAGATTACAGGGTAATATTTTGGGCTTTGACACTTCAGGGTATTTGGAAAACCTTTTACCTCCCTTTTTTGAAGTGTTGCATTTAAACTTTGGAAATTCTAAGGACCAAAGTGGGTAGGCGTCTGCATGTATTTTTTTTTAAATTTAGAGTACCCAATTATTTTTTTTTCCAATTAAGGGGCAGTTTAGCGTGGCCAATCCACCTAACCTGCGCATCTTTGGGTTGTGGGGGTGAAACCCACGCAGACAAGGGGAGAATGTGCAAACTCCACACGGACAGTGACCCAGGGCCGGGATTCGAACCCGGGTCCTCAGCGCCGTAGGCAGCAGTGCTAATCATTGTGCCGCATGCCGCCCCTTGCATGTATTTTTAATGAAGGGTATCATTCACCTTCCACATCTCACTAAAATGAATCCAAACAGGGAATCGATGGGCTTGGCATGATTTCCTTTTACTTGTTTTGCCCCAGGTAGAGCTGCCTTGTTTTTGAAATGCAAGTCCAGAAAATAAAGCTCTTTCTTCTGTCTCAAGTGCCAAGTAAATTAGCTGGTTATGAACATTTGCTTGCAGTTAGCTTGAAGAACTAAAGTTTCGACAACCGCAGCCTAAACTGATTGGTAACTCTTCCAATCAGAGAACCACAGCAATGCATGATGGACTAACTGTTGCTCTCCAAACATCTGGCTTGCGTGACTTTGTCTTTCCTCAGTGCATGCAAATTAATCCTTAAATATTGTTTTTTTTTTCATCATTTGCACCGATTTACTATCCAAAGGAATCCAGGCATTACCCCATTTGTCCATTTTTGGCATTTACCTACGTAAATCTGTCCTGAGAACACCCTAAAACATTTACTGTGTCAACTATTAATGCTCAGTGTTAGCAGTTTGTACCATCTACAAGATGCACTGCTACAATTCACCAACGCTGCTTGAACAGCGTGTTCCAAACCAGTAACCTGGTCCACCGAGAAGGACACTGGTAGGAACCCCACCACATACAAGTTCCCCTTCAGATCACACAGCATCCTGGCTTGGAAATCTATCGTTTTGTCACTGTGGCAAAACCCTGGAATTCTCTCCCTAACAGCACTGTGGGTGTAGCTACACCACGTGGACTGCAGCCGTTCAAGAAGACAGCTCACCATCACCTCCTTTAGGGTAATTAAGAGAGTGAAATAAGCTGGTGGCAGCTATGAAGGTTGCACATTTGGTGGCTCCCGCTCGGGTCGGAACTTTGGACCCTTTCCCCCGATTTATTTATTTTTTATCGGATCTGAAGTGGGAACTTGATGTTGGATACAACTGTGACGAGGAATCCTACATCAGTGCATGGAGGAGCGGACCAGAAGTGTTCACAAAGGAAGAAATAGGCGAACGGAGAAGGCTTGGACTGAGGCTGCAACGGGAGAAAGCATGGCAGAGGACCGGAGTTCTGGCTAGACGGCCCAGCGATCGACGGAGCAGTTGATGCAGTTTAAACAGGAGGGCTTCGCCAAGCAGAAACAGGATTGCTTGGACCCGATTAAGGAGTCAATTGCGTGACTGGAACTGAGACTGGATGCTCAAGATTGGGCGATCCAGAAAGTGGAGAAGGCACTGACTGAGCAGGAGGAGCACCAAGCTGCAGTGGAGTTGGAGACCAACAGAAAAGGCTCCAGGAGAAGGTGGAGGATCTAGAGAACAGGTCCCGCCGGCAGAACCTGAGAATCGAGGGTCTCCCGGAGGGATCCGAAGGAACGGACGCAGGGGCATACATAGCGACTATGTTTGAGACGCTACTGGGGGACGGGTCGGAGGTGGACAGGGTGCACAGAGCGCTAGCGAGGAAGCCGCGTGTAGGTGACCCCTCCCCATCCCCCGAGAGCAATGGTGGTGAGATTCCACAGATACCTTGACAAGTAGTTCATTCTATGGTGGGCCAGGCAGCCGCGGAGCTGCAAATGGGTGAACTGCGTCCTGCGTATATATCCGGATCTGAGCGCGGACATGGCCAGGGGAAGAGCAGGGTTCAACCAGATAAAATGGACCCTTTTTAAGAAGAATGTAAAGTTTGGACTAATGTACCCAGCCCGTCTTTGGGTTATGCACGAAGAGCAACACTTCTACTTCGAGTTGCCCGAGGAAGCGATGGACTTTGCGAGAAGTAAAGGGCTGTTCGCGGACTGAGGTGTTTGGACTGAACTTTGCTGCAGTGCTCATATGTTTTTTTTTCTCTTCTCTTCAGTTATTCGTGCGTTTGAGGTGACTGTAGGCGGACGTTGAAAATGTTGCAGGAGATGCACCTTAGAGCAACTGACCAGATTAGATTAAGGATGGGATGGGTTGGACAGGTTTTCCACTCGGGGCCGGACTCGAGGGGCTTTGATCCTGATTTAATAAGCGAGTGTCATTCGCAGCGGGAAGAATAGATGCGGATGTGGGGGGTCGGTACGTAATGGTCAGTGGAAAGCTGGAGGGGCTGCCGGTGGTACTCGTGAACGTGTATGTGGCGAATTGGGATGATGTGGAGTTCATAAGGTGGATGTTGGGGAAGATCCTAGACCTGGATTCGCATAAGTTGGTTCTGGGGGGGATCTTCAACACCGTCATTAACCCAGGGCTCGACCGATCTAGCTCAAGGACAGGCAGGGGGCCAGCAATGGGAAAGGAGCTAAAGGGGTTTATGGAGCAGAGGGAGTGGGTGGATCCATTGAGATTTGGGCGGCCGAGAGTGAAGGAGTCTTTCTCTCGCACGTGCATAAAGTGTACTCCCGGGTTGACTTTTTTTATCCTGAACAGGGCTTTACTGATGGGGGTAGTGAACACTTGAGTACTCCGCGATCGCGATCTCTGATCATGTCCCGCATGGGTTGACCTACAGGTTAGCAAGGAGAGTAGCCAGCGCCCGCACTGGAGGCTGGACGTGGGACTTTTAGCCATTGAGGTGTGTGGGCGGCTGACAAAATGTATCCAGAACTATCTGGAAGTCAACGACACGGGGGGAGTTTCGGCTGCGGTGGTCTGGGAGGCGCTGAAGGTAGTGGTTAGAGGGGAGCTGATCTCGATAAGGGCCCATAGGGAGAAGCCAGACAGAGCAGAGACGGAACGACTGATAAAGGAAATACTACAGGTCGACAGGAGATATACGGAGACCCCAGAGGCTGGGCTTCTTAGGGAACGACGGAGGCTACAGGTGGAGTTTGGCTTGTTAACTACAGGGAAGGCGGTAGAGCAGCTGAGGAAGGCGAGGGGGGGGGGGGGGGGGTGATCTCTGAATATGGGGAGAAGGCCAGTAGAATGCTTGCGCAGCAGCTTAGAAAGCGGGGGGTGGCCAGGGAGATTGGGAAAGTAAGGGACAGAGATGGGAACCTGGTTGGAGATTCAGCTGGGGTCAATAAGGTGTTCGAGGAATTCTGCAGCAGGCTGTATGAGTCGGAACCCCCAGCTGGGCCGGAGGGGATGAGGCAATTCTTAGGGGGGGCTGAAGTTACCGACGGTTGATGGGCTGAAGGCCATGCAGTCTGGTAAAGCCCCAGGACCGGATGGATACCCCGTGGAGTTTTACAAAAAGGGATGCTGGGATCACCGTTGATGCCATTTAATGAGGCAAGGGAGCGAGGGGGGCTGCCCCCGATGATGCCACAGGCCACTATCTCATTGATTCTGAAGCGCGATAAGGACTCTGAGTTATAGAATGTAGGACATACAGCGCAGAAGGAGGCCATTCGGCCCATCGAGCCTGCACCAACCCACTTAAGCCCTCACTTCCACCCTATCCCTGTAACGCAATAACCCATCCTAACCTTTTTTGGTCACTAAGGGCAATTTATCATGGCCAATCCACCTAACCTGCACGTCATTGGACTGTGGGAGGGAACTGGAGCACCCGGAGGAAACCCATGCAGACACTGGGAGAATGTGCAGACTCCGCACAGACAGTGACTCAGCCGGGAATCAAACCTGGGACCCTGGCTCTGTGAAGCCATAGTGCTAATCACTTGTGCTACCGTGCTGCCCAATGCGGGTCCTACAGACCGATTTCCCTCCTAAATGTAGACGCCAAATTGTTGGCTAAGATCTTGTCCTCAAGGATTGAAGACTGCGTCCCGGACATGATTGGGGAGGACCAGACAGGACTTCTTAAGGGGAGCACAGTAAGAAGTCTTACAACACCAGGTTAAAGTCCAACAGGTTTGTTTCAAACACGAGCTTTCGGAGCACGGCTCCTTCTTCAGGTGAACCTGAAGAAGGAGCCGTGCTCCGAAAGCTCGTGTTTGAAACAAACCTGTTGGACTTTAACCTGGTGTTGTAAGACTTCTTACTGTGCTCACCCCAGTCCAACGCCGGCATCTCCACATCATTCTTAAGGGGAGGCAGTTGGCGGCCAACGTAAGAAGGCTGTTGAATGTTATCATGATGCCCCCAGAGGGTAGGGACGTAGAGGTAGTGGTCGCAATGGACGCAGAGAAGGCATTTCACTGGGTGGAATGGGATTATCTGTGGGAGGTACTGGGGCGGTTTGAATTTGGGGGGGGGGGGGGCTTCATTGACTGGGTCAGGCTGCTATATCAGGTGCCTCTGGCAAGTGTTCGAATGAACAGGCTGACATCGGACTATTTTAGTCTGCACCGGGGACTAGGCAGGGTGCCCCCTCTCCCCATTGTTGTTAGCACTGGCCATAGAACTGCTGGCAATTGCGTTAAGAGCCTCAAAGTGCTGGAAGGGACTGGTCCTGTGGGGGCTGGAACACAGAGTCTCGCTATACGCGGGCGATCTGCTCTTGTATGTTTCAGACACATTTGAAGGGATGGAAGAAATTATGGCGATTCTGCGGGATTTTGGCCGGTTTTCGGGTTATAAATTGAACATGGGGAAAGCGAGATGTTCGCGATCCAGGCAAGGGGGCAGGAGCAGCAATTGGGGGAGCTGCCGTATAGAGTAGTCGAGGGAAGCTTTCGGTACCTAGGCATCCAGGTGGCGTGGGAATGGGAACGGCTGCACAAGCTTCATCTGGCCCGACTAGTAGACCAAATGAAGGAGGATTTTCGGAGGTGGGACGTGCTCCCACTATCGTTGGCTGGGACGGTACAGACAGTGAAAATGGCGGTTCTCCCGAGATTCCTGTTTGTCTTTCAGTGTCTCCCCATCTTTATTCCTCGGTCCGTTTTTAAACGGATCAACAAGGTGATCTCGGGCTTTGGATGGATGGGGAAGACCCTGCGAGTTAAAAAAGGGCATGTTGAGGGGATGTCAGGAGGGTGGGCTGGCACTCCCAAACTTTAGTAATTATTTCTGGGCAGCAAATATAGCCATTATTAGGAAGTGGATGGTGGGGTTGGTGTGGGAGCGAGTAGAGGCGGCATCTTGTAAGGGCACTAGTTTGGGGGCGTTGGTAACGGCGCCTCTGCCATTCCCGCCGGCACGGTACTTCACCAGCCCCATGGTGGTTGCAGCCCTGAGAGTCTGGGGCAATGGAGGAGACATGTGGGAACAGAGGGAGCATCGGTCTGGTCTCCAATTTGCAATAATCACCCGTTAGCCACGGGGAGGTTAGATGGAGGGTTCCAGAGGTGGCAGAGAGCAGGGATCGAGAGGATGGGTGATATGTTTGTAGAGGGGAGCAGGGATCGAGAGGATGGGTGATATGTTTGTAGAGAGGAGCAGGGATCGAGAGGATGGGTGATATATTTGTAGAGGGGAGCAGGGATCGAGAGGATGGGCGATATGTTTGTAGAGAGGAGCAGGGATCGAGAGGATGGGCGATATGTTTGTAGAGGGGAGCAGGGATCGAGAGGATGGGCGATATGTTTGTAGAGGGGAGCAGGGATCGAGAGGATGGGCGATATGTTTGTAGAGGGGAGCAGGGATCGAGAGGATGGGTGATATGTTTATAGAAGGGAGTTTTTCCAGCTTGAGGGAACTGGAGGTGAAATTTGAACTGATGGGAGGGAATTAATTTAGGTACCTCAGGCGCGAGACTTCCTATGCAGGCAGGTCTCAACCTTCCTGTTCCTACCACCAAGGGTGATACAGGATAGGGTAGTTTCCGGAGTGTGGGTGGGAGAAGGGAGGGTTTCGGACATTTATAAGGAGCTTACAAGGGGTCAGAGGAGACGCAGACCGAGGAGCTGAAGCGCAAGTGGGCGGAGGAGCTGGGAGGAGAGATAGAGGATGGTCTCTGGGCGGATGCGTTGAGTAGGGTCGACGCGTCCACAACATGTGCCAGGCTCAGCCTGATACAGTTCAAGGTCGTTCACCGGGCTCACGTGACAGTGGCCCGGAAGAGCAGGTTCTTTGGGGTGGAAGAAAGGTGTGCGGGAGGACCAGCGAACCATGTCCATATGTTCTGGGCATGGCTGAAACATAGGGGATTTTGGCAGGGGTTTGGGGATGTCATGTCCAAAGTATTGAAAACAAGGGTGGCGCCGAGTCCAGAGGTGGCAATTTCCGGAGTGTCGGAAGATCCAAGAATCCAGGAGGAGAAAGAGGCAGACGTTCTGGCCTTTGCTTCCCTGATAGCCCGGAGACGGATACTATTAGCTTGGAGCGACTCAAAGCCCCTGAAGTCGGAGACCTGAAAGCTATAATCTTCTATCATATTAGCCCTAAGGCCATAAGCAAAGTACAGGAATAACATTGTCCTTTCACAATCCCGGGCCATCCCAGAGACCTTCACAACAAAGAGAACAAACAATAATATAGCACAGGAACAGGTCTTTCAGCCCTCCCAAGCCTGCGCCGATCACGTGCCCTATCCAGACCAACCACCTGTATCCTTCTATACCCCGTCTGTTCATATGCCTATCCAGATAAGTCTTAAAGGTCGCTAATGTATCTGCCTCAACCACCTCACTTGGCAGTGCATTCCAGGCCAGTGCACCATCCTCTGTGTAAAAAAAAAACCTTCCCCCGCACATCTCCACTGAACCATTTCCCCCTTCACCTTGATCTTGTGCCCCCTTGTAATTGTCATTTCCGCCCTGGGAAAAAGCCTCCAACTGTTCACCCTATCTGTACCCCTAATAATTTTATAAACTTCTATCAGGTCATCAGCCTCCGTCTCTCTGGGGAGAACAATGACAGTTTGATCAATCTCTCCTCATGGCTAATACCCTCCATATCAGTCAACATCCTGGTAAACCTTTTCTGTACTCTCTCCAAAGTCTCCATGTCCTTCTGGCAGTGCGGTGACCAGAATTGGACACAGTATTCCAAATGTGGCCTAACCAATGTTCGATACAACTAACATCATTTTTGAGCTTTTATACTCGATGCCCCGCCCTATGAAGGCAAGCATGCCATATTCTTTCTTTACCACCATTTCCACCTGTGCTGCCACTTTTAAGGATCTGTGGACCTGCACACCCAGATCTCTGTGTCTCTATGCTCCTGATGGTTCTGCCATTTATTTTCTAGCTCCATCAAGTACTTTTTGGAAATAGCTACTCCTCACAACCTAGGGAAATGCAGCAGCCAACGCTGATTCCCACAAACAGCGGTTTGATACATGAACAAATAATCTGTTTTTACTAATATAGCAATGTTGGTCCGAGCACTGGGAGAACACTCCAACTTGCCTTTGAATGCTGTCACTTGAGTGGGCCAGGATGAAAGGTAGTGCACCCACCTGTACATGCACTGATGTGTCAGCCTGGATTACGTGACCAAGTCTGCAGCATGGAGCCTGAGCTCTCAACCTGCTAACTCCGAGGCAAGGCAGACACCTCAATAACAGGACCTCTCCATGTTACTCCAATCCTCTGCTACAGTTCTTGTACTTCCACAAAAGCCTCCTTGCATGGATGCAGAAGAGATTTACCAGGATGTTGCCTGGTATGGAGGGCATTAGCTATGAGGAGAGGTTGAATAAACTCGGTTTGTTCTCACTGGAATGACGGAGGTTGAGGGGTGACCTGATAGAGGTCTACAAAAGTATGAGGAGCATTGACAGAATGGATAGTCAGAAACTTTTTCCCAGGGTGTAGGGGTCAATTACTAGGAGGCATAGGTTTAAAGTGCGAGGGGCAAGGTTTAGAGGAGATGTACGAGGCAAGTGTTTTTACACAGATGGTAGTGGATGCCTGGAACTCGCTGCCGGAGGAGGTGGTGGAAGCAGGGACGATAGTGACATTTAAGGGGCATCTTGACAAATACATGAATAGGATGGGAATAGAGGGATACGGACCCCGGAAGTGTAGAAGATTTTAGTTTAGTCGGGCAGCATGGTTGCTGCAGGCTTGGAGGGCCGAAGGGCCTGTTCCTGTGCTGTACTTTTCTTTGCTTTTGAGTTACTGAGATTTAGGCCGGGATTTTCCGGCCCTGCCCACCGCTGGGATTGTCCGGTGAAAGTCGATGGATTTTGGGCTGGGCCACCGAATCTCCCGCGACACGTCCGCCGCAACAGGGCGGGAAAACCCCAACCTTGCCTCATGGTGCCGAGGTCCCGGGTTCGATCCTGGCCCTGGGTCACTAACTGTGTGGAGTTTGCACATTCTCCCCATGTTTACGTGGGTTTTGCCTCCACAACCCAAAGATGTGCAGGATAGGTGGATTGGCCACTCTAAATTGCCCCTTATTTGGACAAAAAATGAATTGGGTACTCTAAATTTAAAACGACAAACAAAAAATGGAAATTCCTGGTCTTAGTCATTATGAGAAACCATTCCTACTGGCTGACTAGCTATTCTCATAAATGTTCATTAGAAGAGCACCAGTTTACCAATTTAAGGGCTCTGTTTTCTTTCACACAAATTCATGTTTTCAATCATCTGTCTGCTCCACACTTTCCTCTCGCTCCACAAAATTACCTCGGTTACTTACACTTGCATCCGTTAATCAGCTCACAAAACAAGTGTTTTCCTTACAACAATCAATATTGTCAGTGCAATGCAAAAGTAGTCCAAATACAATTGACATAATGAGCTGCAGTATGAAGCAATTTATTAAGGTGCAGTCATCCACCTTGTATAGCGTAATGATTAAAAATATTGCGATTGAATTGTGATTCCACCTGTAGGCATCCTGAAACCCATGAGATTTGGGGATGTTATGACATTGCTTTATGGAACTGCACAGCTCAGTATCTCGAGCATTCGAACTGACTTTAGAGTGGCCTTTCATGGGATGGAATAATGTGGAGGATTAAGTGGCAGATGTTCTGGCTAGGCTAAGGGCATGCTGTGAAAGCCATCGTTGAGTTGTTTTCAAAGTTTAACGTAATGCTATAACTGCAGATGACCCAACTTTAACCCTTTTCTCTACACCAGGGGTGGGCAAACTACGGCCCGCGGGCCGCATGCGGCCCGCCAAAGGAATTTCTGCGGCCCTCCAAGTCATTAAAAAAAAAAAAAAAAAATTTTTTTTTTAAATTTTTTTTTTTTTTTTTTTAAATTTTTTTTAAGGTTAATGGGGGGGCTGTTGGGTTACTTACTAGTATAGGGTGGATACGTTGACTTGAGTAGGATGATCATTGCTCGGCACAACGTCGAGGGCCGAAGGGCCTGTTCTGTGCTGTACTGTTCTATGTTCTATATGAGGCGCCCAGAATCATAACCGGGTGAAGTAATTATTTTACTTAATATACTATGCGGCCCTTTGTGAATTGTGAATTTCTGAATGTGGCCCTTGCACGGAAAAGTTTGCCCACCCCTGCTCTACACGGTCTGAGTGCCCACGACCTCTAAAACAATGCTACTAGTGCAGTTGTTTACCGCATTTACGTCGCTGCCATATAGTCTTAAATAAAGCTCCATTAGATATCGGGCTCGATCTTCTGGCTGATCACGCCAGCGGGATCTCCCGGTCCCACCAGTGATGCATGCCCACGGTGGGATTCCCGGAGGCGTGGGATGGATTCAATGGGAAATCCCATTGACAGCAGTGGGACCAGAAGATCACGCCAATGGCGGGCCACTTCCTGCCGCTGAAAAACACGCTGTGGGGAGGCCAGAGAATCTTGCCCTATATCTCTGCAAAGCTAATGTTTATTTTTTAAAAAAAACTTAGAGTACCCAATTTCCTTTTCCAATTAAGGGGCAATTTAGCGTGGCCAACCGTACCTACCCTGCACATCTTTGGGTTGTGGGGGCGAGACGCACGCAGACACGGGGAGAATGTGCAAACTCCACACGAACAGTGACCCGGGGCCAGAATCGAACCCGGGTCCTCGGCGCCGTGAGGCAGCAGTGCTAACCACTGGGCCGCCGTGCCACCCTAAGTTAATGTTTATGATCAACCGACGCTATAAATAAATTTGTGGCCAAGTCTGCCACTTGTTAAAGCCGCAAACCACTGTATATTTTCCAGGTTGGCTAAATTAATTACAATTGGAGAGTATTATTTTCTTTGGTACATATGCAAACTTGGTGAGACTTCTGTCCCATATTCAAAATGCATGGAGATTTTCCAAGTTAACTGTTACCAGAGGCTAATTTTTGATGTTTTCCTGAAACTTTAATGGAGCCTCAACAAGCTCGAGGCAGTATATTTATCGGAACATGTACTGACAGTAATACATTTATTCCTTTGTTTCAGGCTTCAAGTAGTGCGGGTAATTTGGGGGTTCTTATTCCTGTCATTGCAGTGGTGAGTACCCTTCCTTTTCATGTCCTCATCGAAAACCGCGCAGTATTGTTTTGTAGGAGGCATAGACTTGATAGAAACAGCGTACCAATGAATAGGGGCAAGGTTTGGACTCTATATACGAAAGGTATATTCATTTTTAATTACTACATAATTTAGAGTACATTAAATAACCATGTCCAGAACAAAAATTCCCCATGGTATTGGACTTGAGTAATTGAAAAACAAAGACCGACGCAAATTTGTACAGGAAAGCAGTATCATAGTTATCACAGAAGTGCTGTTGAAATAGGAAATTGCCTTCAGGCTTTGGGTTTGAGATGTCTTGCTGGAGCACAGTCTCAGCACCACGACTGATTTACGCAGTGTGATCTGATCAAGAAATGCTTGGGAGCGGCAGTAAAGCAGCATCGCTAAGTGTGCACCAGTCAACATGGTTTGCTTTTGTATCAGGATGAACACTGAGCGCAGTGGATGCTGCATGCAGCTGCAGAATGTGTGTTTCACCATTTTTAGAATTGGAGAATGGTTACAGCACAGGAGGCAACCGTTCAGCCGATGTTGACCCCTTGAAGGAGCAGTTCACCTCGTGCCGCTTCCCTGCCTTTACCCTAATGTAGCCCAGCAATTGTTTCCTTTGCAGATGATGATCCAATTTTTAAAAAACAAAATGCGTTCGACGTGAACAGTTGCATTAATGTTTCTCTATCCTGTAAATTCTGCCTGGACTTTTTAGCTATTTGCAGAGTTGATGGGTTAGAGTTAACTTTGAAAGTAAATGTCTAATTTTGCAATACAAGCAAATAGTGTGAGTTACCATTTCTTTGTTGCAATTTTGCCAGCCATTGAGTAGCCCCAGGATAGGATGAAGATCAAAGAGTTTCTAATCATGCTTCTGGTGATATAAGCCTGTTCATTGAGGAAGACTTCCAACATTAAAAAGAATTGAATGAACCAGAATTCGCATCACTTGCAAATGGTTCATTTTTGTTTCAAGTTTAATGTCCGTGCAATGCTGATTGAGCTTTGCACTGATGCTAAAACAAGTGTAGTTTAAATCCGTTGTTAAAGCCTAAACTGATGCCAACATGAAACCGGTGTTGGGTTGGGCCCTGACTTGAGTTTCAGGTTGCATTTATGGATGCCAATGTAGCAGCCATGTTACAGGCAACAATTCTGTGGTTGTCACATTAATCTGTTTCTGATTGTGTCAACTGGGGTAGAAATGTTACATCCTTTAAAAAAAAATGTTTAAATTAAATTTAGAGGACTTAATTATTTTTTCCAATTAAGGGGCAATTTAGAGTGGCCAATCTACCTATCGTGCACATCTTTGGGTTGAGGGGGTGAAACCCACGCAGACATGGGGAGAATGTGCAAACTCCACACGGACAGTGACCCAGGGCCGGGATTCGAACCCGGGTCCTCAGCGCCGTAGGCAGCAATGCTAACCACTGTGTCACCGTGCTGCCCCTAGAAATGTTACATCAGCTACTTGGAGAATCCGTAGTAGGACTCTGGGATCTTTTGCATCCACCCAAACAGCCAGAAGAATTTCCCTATTCAAAGGACAACACATGCAAAAATCCAGATCTCCCTCGCGGGTTTGTCGACCCAGGTGTTTCCACTGAAATCCCAGTACTGGGGTTAAAACCTAAAAAAATGTTAGGGAGAGACGATAGTTCAAGCTGCTGGATTCAAGCCACGTGCATAGTCGTCGAACGGATCAGGTGTAAATTTAACTTTGTGCGGAAAACGTTGACGGACTGGATTTGTTCCCAAAATTTTGTTCACCAGCTTTTTCTGTGACGCCATACTCATTTGCTTACAGTTGCCGTCTCATACATTGCGATACAAAACTTCATTTTGAAATAATTTGTCTGAACAACTTAGGTTATTTATTGGCAGTTGTAGAATTTCTTTCCACCGGCCGTTAATTATTCTGCGGGTTTGTCACCCGCCCCACGTACAGCAGACATTCGGTGCGGTGCTCGTATATGAGAAATAAAAAGGGTCTTTTGACGGAAAATTCATTCTGCGAGGAAAGGGGCATAAAGCCGACCGTTGTCACGGACGCCGCTGTTGTCCCTTCTTCATTCACCATTATCGACCCTTGGTGCTTGAACTGAAAGAATTGAGACATAAGTGATCAGTCACTCTTATAGGTTGGTTAGCCCTGATCAGGACAAACTTGTATTCTCAGACTAAAGGGACGATCCTTCAGAACACAGATGAGGAGGAATTTCTTGAGCCAGAGGGTGGTGAATCTGTGGAACTCTTTGCCGCAGAAGGCTGTGGAGGCCAAATCACTGAGTGTCTTTAAGACCGAGATAGATAGGTTCTTGATGAATAAGGGGGTCAGGGGTTATGGGGAGAAGGCAGGAGAATGGGGATGAGAAAAATATCAGCCATGATTGAATGGCGGAGCAGGCTCAATGGGCGAGTGGCCTAATTTTACATAGAATTTACAGTGCAGAAGGAGGCCATTCAGCCCATCGAGTCTGCACCAGCTCCAGGAAAGAGCACCCTACCCAAGGTCAACATCTCCACCCTATCCCCACAACCCAGCAACCCCACCCAATACTGAGGACAATTTTGGACACTAGGGGAAATTTATCATGGCCAATCCACCTAACCTGCACATCTTTGGACTGTGGGAGGAAACCAGAGCACCCGGAGGAAACCCACGCACACACGGGGAGGATGTGCAGACTCCGCACAGACAGTGACCCAAGCCAGGAATCGAACCTGGGACCCTGGAGCTGTGAAGCCACTGTGCTACCGTGCTGATCCTATGTCTCATGGTCTTATGGTATTCAAACCGCAAGCAGGCTGCATCCTGCTGTCATTGTTAGAACTGGGAAAGGGCATTCTAAACTTTGATTACCTTAAGTGACAAATTTTGCAAATGGTATTGACGGACTGGAAAGGACGTTGCCGTATTGAGTGGGAAAATCTGTAACTAGCAGACAAAAGCTGTGTATGCCGTCAGCAAAGCTGGGCATTGTTGCACACCATTTGGCCACGTCAAATTCATTCATATGTTCTTCATCTCTGAGGGGGGGGGGGAGAGGAATAGAATGGTTTCTCAGATGAAAATATACACACTTTGTTATAGTTCTTGAAAATAATTTAATCTATTATTAGCCCCATTTCTTTCAAGATAATTAAAAACTTACTTTGGAAATTCAGGTACATATATTTCCGGAACAGTGACCTGTCAACTTAAGATCCGACCTATTTCGATTGTTGCCTGTTTTTAATTGCCTTGTTAAATGTACAAATCGTCCGTCACACTTAGAACATAGAACAGTACAGCACAGAACAGGCCCTTCGGCCCTCGATGTTGTGCCGAGCAATGATCACCCTACTCAAACCCACGTATCCACCCTATACCCGTAACCCAACAACCCCCCCCTTAACCTTACTTTTTAGGACACTACGGGCAATTTAGCATGGCCAATCCACCTAACCCGCACATCTTTGGACTGTGGGAGGAAACCGGAGCACCCGGAGGAAACCCACGCACACACGGGGAGGACGTGCAGACTCCGCACAGACAGTGACCCAGCCGGGAATCGAACCTGGGACCCTGGAGCTGTGAAGCATTTATGCTAACCACCATGCTACCGTGGGAAAACATAATTTAAGTGCTTTGTCGTTCTACCAAGTGAACCGTTGCATTGGTAGAGGTAACGTCAATTTTCTGCGCCAGTAATTGCATTCCTAGTTGGCGGGGCAATGCTGTTCTGGAGTGGTGAACATTTTACATCAGTAGATTGGATAGTTGGACAGTAAGGCAGAATGAAAACCAGCAGGGCATTTAAATGGGCGAAAAGCTTGTGTTGTTCAGGTAACCAAGTGGCTCTGAGGTTGAAGCTGATAAAATCTGTTGGCCGCAAGAAAAAGCTCTATCTTATGAATGGTTTGGACAGGTTAGATGTGGAGAGAATGTTTCCACTTGTGGGAGAATCTGAGACTGGGGGTGGGGGGGGCACAATAAATACAAGATGGTCACTAACGAATCCAACAGGGAAATGGGAAATTTATTTACTCAGAATGTGGAATTCTCTTTGTCACAGGAAATGGTTGGGGCAAACAATCTGGCTACTTTCGAAAGGAAGCTGGATGAATACGTGAGGGGAAAAAGCCAATAGAAAGGTCTGCTGAAAGGCTGTGATGATTTGGAAAGGAATGGGGCGGCTGAGGGGAAACTCGTGGAGTGTAAATTCAGCATAGATTAGTTGGCTGAATGACCTGTTTCTGTGCTGCATATTCAATGTAATTAATGTAAACAAACATCCTAAGGTGTTTCATGAGTGTCATCAAACATAATTTGCCATGAACTGCACAGAAAGCTATTGTGACGGATGAGTTAGTTATAGAAGAATCTTGGGGGAGGAGAGAGAAGCAGAGGGGTTTGGGTTAGTTGGTTTCACTAATAGGAAGTAGAAGAAAAAAAAGAGGGCTTTGTTGGAATGGTTTTAGTTTCTAGTGTTTAGCACTTTGAAAACTAGATGCAATTTTCCCATTTCAATAATGATGTGGAGATGTCGGCGTTGGACTGGTGTGAGCACAGTAAGAAGTCTTACAACACCAGGTTAAAGTCCAACATGTTCTGGAACATACCTCTTCATTCACCTGAGGAAGGAGCAGTGCTCCGAAAGCTAGTGTTTGAAACAAACCTGTTGGACTTTAACCTGGTGTTGCAAGACTTCTTACCATTTCAATAATGTCGGTGACTTCAATTAGGCGTCCAAATAATTGATGGCAAAAATGTACTTTAGTCCTTCCAATTGTGGACTTTGGGGTCATGTGAATAGGAGCTGGTGACTTTCAACTCAAGCAATTTAAAATTGTAAATCTCTCTTCACCTATTTAAAACTTAGCTGCCTTTCAGCTAGGTGCATAACCTGTACTGAACTGGAAATGGCACAAAAGCAAACCACTTCCTTCATCCACATGGCTCATTCCTGCCCTCGGGGAGCTGGTGGAGATTTATCGGAGGCCCTCGCAAGATGGCAACCAGCGTCCAAGTGAATTTCCCTTCCCAGAGTGAGATGAGCCAAATTTGATAAACGATTCCTCCGACAGACTTACTGCTGTTCTACGCCCATTTCCTTTTATCTATACATTTGTCTTTGTGGTATACGTGCACAAGGGAACTCCTACCAGGTTAATGCCCAGACTGTCCTGAGTTGATATTCCAGTAAAGTCTGCTTCTGCCTGGAAAGGTAATGCCAGTCCCAAAGTCTTCAAGTATGGCACCAGGTCGTAGTGCTTCACCAGGTTGAATCTGGGCAGCAAGACTTTCCTTGTCCTTTTTTTAAAAAAAAAGCTCAGAGTTAATTTTAAATAAAATTGTAAACACCACACAGCTTGTACAGAGAGTTTCTTTCCTCTGATTTTTATAGTGCTTTAATTGCTAAAATGTTAATTCATGTCACCTTGAAGGCTGCACTTTGATGAATAAAACCGTTGTTTCCAAAGCATATAGAATCATCGACTGGTACAGCATAGGGGAGGCCATTCTGGCCCAGCATGGCTGTGCTAGCTTTTTGGCAGAGCTGTCTAAATATTCCCACTCTCTTGCTTTTCCCCCTCAAAGCTCTGCAATTTCTTTTTTTTGAGCATTTGTCCAATTCCTCAATGAAAGTTATTATTGATCCATTTGTGGAAGCATTTCCCCCCCCAAGTAGTCCTTTTGCCAATTATCACAGAACTGTTACGGCGTGGAAGGTGGCCATCCGGCCCATCGTGCCTGCGTCTGCACTCCACACGAACATCGTGACTCAGTGACATTCCCCGGCCTTTCCCCCGCACCCCTGCACATTGTTTCTATTCAAGTCATCATCTGATTCCCTCTTGAATGACTCGATTGAACCTGCCCCCACCACACTTCCAGGCCGTGCATTCCAGCCCCCAACGACTCGCTGTGTGAAAAAGATTATTCCTGCATCATATTTTCAAAAAGCTGTTTCTCCCATCACGTTTGCTTCTTTTGTTAAATTACTTCAAATTTGTGCCTCCTCGTTCTAGATTCTTTGACGAGCAGAAACAGTTTCTCCTTATCCACTCTTAGTCCCCTCAATATTGAACATCTCTATTAAATCTTCTCTCAATCTTCTTTGAGAACTTTCCCAACCTCTCCAATCTAGCCTCATAACTGAAGTTTCTCATCCCTGGAACCATTCTTGTGAACCTCTTCTACACTCTCTCCAATGCGTTCACATCCTTCCGAAAGTGTGGCGCCCAGAACGGTACACAATACAAGGTCTAACTATAGGCTTGTCTATAAGTTCAGCAGGACCTCCTTGCTCTTGTACTCTGTTCCCCTATAATAAAGCCCAGAATACTGTATGCTTTATTAACTGCTCACTCCCCCTATCCTGTCACCTCCACTGACCTATGCACACAGACACTCAGGTCTTTCAGCCCCTGCACCCCCTTAAGAATTGTACTCCTTATTTTACATTTTCTGTGCTCTTCCTTGTATCTGTCTCCTCAAGTGACTGGTACTCTGGCAAATGGAAACAATTGCTCCCTAGCAACTCTTATCCAACAACTCTTGAGCCTTGCTGTTACTTGCATTGCTCCACAGAAAGCAATCCCAGCTTCTCTAGCCTCTTCCCTCCATTGGTGTCCCACAAAAAAAAAGTTGTCCTTCTGGTAAATCTCCTTTTACATCTCTACAATAAATGTGCACGTTTATTAAAAAGAGCCCTTGATGTTCCAACAGTACAAGCCAGTGAGTAGGAGATACACAGGCAAAATCCCCCAGGATCAATGTTCTCTCTGAGCAAAACAACCTAAAGGTTCCGCTGCACAACTCTGAGGCTTATACAAATGGTCCGTGCACTCCAAATGAAAAAGGAGGGTACATTGCCAGGGTGCTTGGGCTCTGTGGGCAATACTGCCAGGACTTTGGGGGGGGGGGGGGGGGGGGGGGGCACAGGTGGCCTGTAGTTTTGATGCCCCTCTTTGTGTTTCACAGAATTGTGAGCTAGATTTAAATCACTGAAATTGACAGAACTGTCTCCAATTCATTATAGTTTCTGTAAACTTGAGAAGAAATTTTACAAGCTTTTGGACGCTTATAATCACTTCATAAAAGGAGGTCTTTGAAGTGGGCAATGTGATGCAGATCACTGTTAAAACCATACCGATTTTCATCCAGCCTTGTGTGCCAGTGCACAACGTATTTTATTTCTCTGAGGACTCTTGGACTTTGAAACAGTATGCTGTATC
The DNA here is from genome assembly GCF_902713615.1 of Scyliorhinus canicula. NCBI lineage: Eukaryota > Metazoa > Chordata > Chondrichthyes > Carcharhiniformes > Scyliorhinidae > Scyliorhinus > Scyliorhinus canicula. Next base: position 13,372,509 of record NC_052146.1, read on the forward strand.
ACTGTTCGAGCGTGCAGAATGTACCTGTTAGTCATGCTGTTTAACCACTTCACCACCAATTCCGACATCAGCTGCTTTTCAATGACTCTCATGCCAGAGAACTTGTGGGGCACCACGATCAGCATACTGATGTTTCCCACGTACGGCAGCCGGAGCACGTCGCATTCCAGCTCGCGATCTGCTGCTGCCAGGAAGTTTCCCTTTGTCTGCATCATCGGCACTCTCACCGTGCTCTTTTCATTCAACCAGAACGAGCCCATGTACGTCTTTTCAATTGGAAATACAGTTTCCCAAGTTCCTGTTTAACCAGAGGGAAAGAAATGTCACATAGCATATTTTGATTTGAGCTCAGGATTGCAGATTTTAGAATTCCATTGGCACTTTCCATATTGGTCGAGAGAAACGAGATCTCTCAAGTTGAATATTATATATTAGAAGTTTTTCATATATTTTCTCCATAGAGATGCCTGAGAGGGGCCATGATTCACATTTTATGGGCAATTAAATGCTTAAATAATAGAAAAAAGATAATTAGAAGCAGCACACTTAAGTGTTTAAAATGATCCTTTAATACAATTCAATCTGTAGCTTCTCAACCTCAGAACCTTTTTTCCCTCTGAAATCTGGCGGTCATGGGAGTTGAAGGAGGCCATTCAGCCCCTTGAACCCTTTACATTTGAAGTGCCCATTTCACTGTGCATAAATTGTACCATGTGGCCATGATAAATTGCCCTTAATGTCCAAAATTGCCCTTAGTGTTGGGTGGTTACTGGGTTCTGGGGATAGGGTGGAGGTGTTAACCTTGGGTAGGGTGCTCTTTCCAGGAGCTGGTGCAGACTCGATGGGCCGAATGGTCTCCTTCTGCACTGTAAATTCTATGTATGCGATTCCTTTGTCTGATGCATATTACTGCCACCATTGGAGGGCAAAGGGAACTTCCATGACACTAATAATGCTACATACATTTTCTGTCATCTTTTCAGGCGCACTGTAATTTGACACTGCAGATAATAAAGTAGCGATGCCAATGACTCCTCTACTTCCACCCTCTCTCTTGTGCTGGATTCCAAGAAAATTATTTTTGTGAAAGTAAAATTTGGATTTGGATGTATTTTTTATGGATGGAGTGGTATGCATACATAATTATGCCTTAAATGTAATTTGAGTTTAGCATCTTGAATTTCAACCAGTCAAAATTTGATGAGATTATTGTCCTGATCAATGGAAAAGCTGGATTTAGTAGTTACACTCTTATGATAAATTAAATCTATTGTACAACCAAGCATGGTGATGTGATGAAGCAATTATGCTTTGAGCTGAGAAACGTGGTACTCGTTGAATTTGAGGCTAAAACTTACCTTTCAAGTATAAGCAATTCAGAATCATGATTAGAGTTTGTGGATCTACTGTTTTTAAGGGTTCCTTAATCAGTCCTTTGGTGAGCTTCAAAATACGGTCATTTATTTTACTGATCAAAATGGGGTCGGAAAAGTTGGCTGACTGAGGCTCAGCAAAGTAATACGTCTTCATGTTTTGTGTGAAGTTGCTCAGAATCTGTGTGTCCTGTCGTACAAACAGACTATTAACAACGCGGAGAGTGTAACCAAAGTTATGGCGAAAGAGGCGATGGGTAAGCCTGCGGAAGAGGTTGTGAACGGTCATTGTGTCGTATTTTACACTTGCATTTACAAAATCTGCAAAGCCAAGTGCCTGGAATAGCTGCCGATGGGTTTCATGCTTTGCACCTAAAGAAACCATGCCCAGGGTTATTGAAATGCCGACCGGAGCTAGCAGAATGTTATCGGACTGAGCAACAACATTCCTGATGCTTCTGTAAAGATCAAAAGCAAAGTTGGCATTGACGGTGTTGAGGCGTTGAATCCTAGTTTTGCCGTGGAATAGCCGAAGTAATCTGGCTCTTTTGGCCGCTGGATCTGCAGGTTCAAGCTCCATGTCCGTTTCGTCCACCTCATCTATCTCGTCAATTGTATCGATGTAATCGTCATCCTCCTCTGCCAACAGTTTATCAAAATCCAGGTAGTCGTCCTCCTCCTCTCCTTCTGGAAGGAGCTCTTGTGTTAAGGTATTATCTTTGTGGAATTGCATTTGGGCACTTTCAATGGCAAGATCCTCACTGTCCAAACTGGCTTGAGGATATGGTGGCCTGTTGGTTGCCTCCGTGTTGAAATGTTCATATAACGGTTTAACTCCACACAGTGTAGGGACAGGAACCAGGTAGGCACTCAGAATGAAGAGTAGGAACCTCATTTTGAAGAGATTTGCTTCTGTTGGTGGCAAATGGAAGAAATGAGACTTTCAGTAAAATAATGAAAATGACTGCAAACAATAAATTGTCGGTTGGCTGACTAGAATATCGTCTTCAGCGCAAGTGCTTCACCTGTTACTGAAAGCATCAATTCACCTACAATGTGAAGTTTATCAACATTTCTGAAATGAATTTGATGCCGTTGGATATTATACTATCTAATAGTACTCAGATCTTGTCCATCTGGCTATGTTTGAAGTGTGAATGATCATCAGGGTTTTTATTTATTCTCTTGTGCGAACTGAGCACATGACGGGCACCTAGTTTCATTACCAATGTGTGAACCAAACTAACGGGATATTCATTCAAAGCAGGAAGGCTATATTTGTAACAAAGTCCACCATACCTGAGTGGTTGTAAATTGGGAGAGGGGAGTGTGCAGCGGGACCTGGGTGTTCTTGTGCACCAGTCGCTGAAGGTAAGCATGTGGGTGCAGAAGGCGGCAAAGAAGGTTAATGGTATGTTGGCCTTCATTGCGAGAGGTTTCGAGTATAGAAGCAGGGATGTTTTGCAGCAATTATGCAGGGCCTTGGTGAGGCCACACCTGGAGTATTGTGTGCAGTTTTGGTCTCCTTCTCCAAGGAAGGATGTTCTTGCTGTCGAGGGAGTGCAATGAAGGTTTACCAGACTGATTCCAGGGATGGCGGGACTGACGTATGAGGAGAGACTGACCAGGTTGGGATTGTTCTCGCTGGAGCTCAGAAGAATGAGGGGGGAATCTCATAAGAGACTTATAAAATTCTAACAGGACTAGTCAGGGTAGATGCAGGGAAGATGTTACCAATGATGGGTGTGTCCAGAACCAGGGGTCACAGTTTGAGGATTCAGGGTAAACCATTTTTGGACAGATATAAGGAGACATTTCTTCACACGAGTTGTGAGCCTGTGTAATTCATTACCACAGGAAGTAGTTGATACTAAAACTTTGAATATATTCAAGAGGCGGCTGGATATAGCACTTGGGGAGAATGGGATCAAAGGCTATGGGGAGAAAGCAGATTAGGCTGTTGAGTTGGATTATGAGGCATGATCGTGATAAGTAGCGGAGCAGACTCGAAGGTCCAAAAGGCCTCCTCCTGTTCCTATCTATTTATCTATGTATCTATATATACTGCCTTCCTCGATTGAATCAACAGTTCTTCACCTGAATTGAGCCAAGTGCAGGCTGGGGTTCCCATACCTTCAACAGTGAAATAGAACCTAATTTGAGACACCCGTTGCAGTACCACACATGATTGGTTCAGGGCTAGCACCACTGTAACAGAACCCGTCATTGAAGCCAGGCAACCTGCTGCCACTAATTACAAATGGGAGCTGGCAAGAACACTCTGAATGCATGAAGAATGAGGAAGTGACGTCCAACGGACTACTAAACTTTGCCATTGCGGTTAGGTCGCACAGTGGTTAGTACTGTTGCTTCACAGCGCCAGGGACCCGGGGCTTACGATTAACACTGCAATGAAGTTACTGTGAAAATCGCCATACTCCAGCGCCTGTTCGGGTGCACGGAGGGACAATTCAGAATGCCCAATTCACTCCTTTCGGGAATTTGTGGAGGGGAAAAAAAGCTGCAGATTCCTCTGGTATCCCAGTCATCCCTCAGCCAACATTGCAAAGAGCAGCTAAGTAGATGTTTATTTTCTGCTGCTTACGCAACAACGGTCACCACACACTCAAGGTAAATGCTCTTTAGTGCTTTGGCCTGTTCCTGAGGAAGTGAAAGGCACTTTATAAAAGCAAATTTGGTGTCTTTCCCTCTTGGCCTTTTTCATTTTTTTCCCACTTTTCTCTCATTCATTGTCTATCTAATAGTTATACATACAATACAATATTGTCTATCGTATACTTGTACATACAATAGGCGTAAGTATGCAGCTTATACAGTAAAATGGGGTGGCACATGGCGCAGAGATTAGCACTGGGACTACGGTGCTGAGGACCCGGGTCACTGTCCGTGTGGAGTTTACACATTCTCCCGTGTCTGTGTGGGTTTCACCTCCACAGCCCAAATAGTGCCTTTCACAGCTACAGGACATGCTAAAATGCCTTTACAATCAATGAAGTACTTTTGAAGTGTAGTCACTATTGTAATGTAGAAAATGCGATTGTCAATTTGCACACGGCAAGCTCTCACAAACCTCAATGTGTTAATGACCACATAATCTGTTTGAGATGTGGATTGAGGAATGAGCATTGGTCAGGACACGGGGGGGATAACGCCCCTGCTTTGCTTCAACATAGTGCCAGTGAAACTTAAATATCCACCCAGGGGGAACAGGCCGGACCTCGGTCTAACATCTGATCCAAATAATAGTATCTGCCACAATCCCTTGGCTGGGATGTTGGCCTTGATCTTTGTGCTGAAGCTCTGCAGTGGGGGGGGGACAACTTTCTGACTCAGACTTGAGACTGCTACAACTCAGTCGACACCTGATGTGTGTCATGCTTTTTATCCGATTGCCCTTCATATATTTGTAAACCAGTAACTAATTGAAACTGGACAAGTAAGAAGCCATAAATAAATCCGTATTCCCTACAGAATCCTTACAGTGCAGAAAGAGGCCATTTGGCCCATCGCATCTGCACCAACCCCCTGAAGGAGAACCCTACCCTGGTCACTATGGGGAAATTTAGCACGGCCAGTTCACCTAACCTGCACATCTTTGGACTGTGGGAGGAAACCGGAGCACCCGGAGGAAACCCAGGTACACACTGGGAGAAGGTGCAAACGTCACACAGACAGCTACCCAAGGTCGGAATTGAAACCGGGACCCTGGCACTGTGAGGCAGCAGTGCTAACCACTGTCATCTTTTACATATTCCAAACTGTATTAAAGAGAAACAAAAAACTATTAATTTACTTCTGATCTCTTCTGACGTTGCTTCTCTCAAAGGGAAGAGCTGGTGGTTTTCACGTGATTGTTAGTTTAGAGACAAAATTTGTTTTGGAAGCTTTTGTCCTCCAAGCAAGCATATCCTTAAAAACGCAGCCTAGTTGAATATAGTTTGGCAGTGTTGCAAGGTGGCAGTGCATTGGGATGCATTGTTTGGCTGCTACCTAGTGTGTGCTATATGTAGTGAAAAATAAATATTTTCAAAGCAATTTCAAAAATCGTTTTATTCTTGTTCACTTGTGAGTTGAATCACTTTAAAAAGAAAATCCCACAGATGGGTATTGGTGGATGATCAGTCAACAACCCTGAGGACTGTAGTTACATATAACTTGCTGCCTAGAAACAGACCACTTCTGATCCACACCTCCCAAAATAAAATGGATCGCGTTCGGATTCTTTTAAAAGTCTTATCGTCCAGGGGCTGGTTTAGCTCACAGGGCTAATCGCTGGCTTTTAAAGCAGGCCAGCAGCACGGTTTGATTCCCGTACCAGCCTCCCCGGACAGGCGCCGGAATGTGGCGACTAGGTGCTTTTCACAGTAACTTCATTGAAGCCTACTCGTGACAATAAGCAATTTTCATTTCATTTCATTTCATTTCCAGAGCTTCTCTTAATTCTTTACTGATAAAACATGAGAGCTTGAGAATCTAATTCTGCTCACAAATGTTAAACAGTGGGCAGCACGGTCGCACAGTGGGTTAGCACTGCTGCCTACGGCGCTGAGGACCCGGGTTCGAATCCCGGCCCTGGGTCACTGTCCGTGTGGAGTTTGCACATTCTCCCCGTGTCTGCGTGGGTTTCACCCCCACAACCTAAAGATGTGCAGGGTAGGTGGATTGGCCACGCTAAACTGCCCCTTAATTGGAAAAAATAATTGGGTACTCTAAATTTATAAAAAAAAAACAAATGTTAAATGGGTTTGAAATCCCTATCGTGCGCTTTTCAGAATCCGCCCTTGCTGTGAAATGCGGACACTGTCAAATAAAGTGCACAGACCCCTCGATTCAGTATTGCCACTGTTTACATTTTTATTTGTCACTTTAAATAAATTGGTCTTGATTTAAAAGCTTCAATGGGCTTACCTTCAGGCACTATGTAGAAAAACAATCTTGCACTGATGAAATCAACTGGCTGTGTGTTTTTCAAAAACTTTGCTCTTAAAGATCTGACCCAGTGCCCTGTGCCATTGATTCACGCAAAGTAAACAAGCTGAAATCAAACACTTCAGGACATGTAATCCCATCATTGGGTCAGACTATTCCAATCAATCATTTCACGTTGGTGTGGAGGTGTCCTAGTGTACATTTTTTTTACTTGAGCACAATAGTGCAGAGTGACTCGACTGGGTGTTGGCCAGCACGGTTCCTACTCCTGCTCTGGTTCAGCCACTCCTGCCAGATGGTTCTGCATTGGGGTATTGGGTGAGGACAGGATTGAGCTCTGTTGTGCCCTGCAGCCTACCCCCGACCACTGCGCTTGGATAAACAACCAGCGGACAAATGGCATCAGGAAAGATGACAAGGTGGTTGTTCTGATATTAAAAAAAAAAATTAAGACATGTAACCTCACAATGGTGTTTTAATTCAGTGACAGGGCTAATTGCTCAGCACTGGTTTCAAGGCTACCGTTTATCAAATGTTTTTCATTATCATGGAGTGCGCCCAGACAAAAATGTTTATAATGTCTGCTTTAAGCCACGGTATTAAGTTGGCAGAAGTAAACTACGTGAAGTAGCTACATCTATTGTAACATTCCACTTCTGTGATGCATGCACTTCAAACACTGCAACAAAATCTTTCCACATTAGCCTAACACAGTGAAATCCAATTGGAAGAGTAGCATATTGTTCATGTTACAAGACCGGCACTGCCTAGCTTGCGGCGTGGAGACACCGTTAGATTGAAAGCAGAAGTGATTCAGAAATGGCCGCAACAGGAAGATTGAATCCCTACAGGGCAGAAGGAGGCCATTCGGCCCATCAAGTATGCACCCCCTCCAACCATTCCACCTAGGTCCACTCACCCGTGTGTGGGTATTGTCCAGATGCTTCACTTTCCTTCCACAGCCCAAAGATGTGCAGGTTAGGTGGACTGGCCATGCTAAATTGCCCCTTAGTGTCCAGAAAGGTTAGGTGGGGTTACTGGGTTTTGGGGATATGGTGGAAGTGAGGGCTTAATTAGGGTGCTCTTTCCAAGGGCCAGTACAGACTCGATGGGCCGAATGGCCTCCTTCTGCACTGTAAGACAATTGAACTGGTCTTTCGTAACTAGTCTTTTCAGGTGTGTGTGTGTGTGTGTTTCAAATAATGTACAGCAATGGTTTTAAAACTCCAAACTCCTTTCTTCGCGCCTAAAGAGATAATTAATTATAATAAAAACAGGAAATACTCAGCATTTGTGGAACGAGAAACAGTTCTTCCATCCAGACGAGAATAATTGGTGATTTAACAGGTTTTAATCCAGTACGGAGGCAGGGCGAGGAGAGGAGAATAATTTAATGGAAGTCTGCGATAAGTGGAAGACATGAAAGATTAAACGACAAGAGGATTAATAGTGCAAAGTAACTAGAGATGGCAGTGGGGACATGTGAAGAACCAAATGATGTGTCTGGGGGAGGGATAGCAGAAATTGTGCAAGGATTGGTGGATGCAGGATCAAACAGGAGAAGAAAACAGGGAGCAGCAAAGATAAGCAAACAACGTCAGAGAGACGGACGAAAATCCGCTTGAAGAGGAGAGCAGACTTTCTTCAAGATTAATGTTCATCGAGGAGAAATGGCAGTGAATTAAACACAAAGGCAACTCATTCTGCCAGTCACTGCAAGGCGGCTGAACTGGCACATAGATAAGTGGGCTGATTGATAGAGAAGATGGTTGTGTCAAAGGTCACAGAAATAACCCTGTGTTTAGCCAGCTTTGTTCTCAGTACGTCCGAGGGGAAGACATGATAAATCAAACTCTGATCACTGCCCTCTGGACAGTACTACTGGCACAGATTTGTTCCTGTTGCCACAGATCCCACAGGAGAAGCCCTTATAGAATTGTAGAATTTACAGTGCAGAAGGAGGCCATTCGGCCCATTGAGTCTGCACCGGCCCTTGGAACACAGGATATATATATATATATACACACATATATAGAAGAGAAGGGCACACCCAAACATACCAAAGAAAATAGTAAATAGTTTAAAAAAAAAAAAATACAATAAAAAATAAGATCGAATAACTGGTAGGGTATTGTGCACCAGCTCAACAGCAGCAACTCTGTACACCTGGCAAAATTATTTACAACACATAAGTAGGCGACTGTTTGCTGGGGGGGAAGGGGGGGGGGGGGGGGTGGAGACTGGGGAGGTAAATATACATTTGGGTGCAGGAGAAACAATTAGAGTTGGCAATACTCGAATGGGTTTGGTGTTGTTGTCGCTTTCTTCTCCCGGACGGATCTCGCTGCTGTCTTGCGCTCACCTCCGCTTCTGCCATTTCTCCTGTCTTCCATCTTCATTCTCCTCCTTCCCAGCTCCTGGAGGTGCCATGTTCGTTATTGTATCCTGTGCCTTCCTTCCGGCTCTCATTTCCCTGCCTCCACCCACCTCCTTGGTTCTCATCCCTGGTTCTCATCTCTTGTTCCCTCTCTCTCTCTCTCTCTCTCTCTCTCTCTCTCTCTCTCCCTTTCATGCTTTGGCTACTTTCCCCTGATTCTTGTCTACCTGGCTATTCTTCCTCTTGTTCCTTTCTCCACAAACAGGTCCTGGATCAATTGCGTGAATGGCTCCCAGGTTCTGTGGAAGCCGTCGTCTGACCCTCGGATGGAGAATTTGATTTTCTCCATTTGGAGAGATTCCGAGAGGTCGGACAGCCAGTCTGCAGCTTTGGGTGGTGCTGCTGACCGCCAGCCAAACAGGATTCTACGGCGGGCGATCAGGGAGGCAAAGGCAAGGGCGTCCGCCCTCCTCCCCAGGAATAGATCTGGCTGGTCTGAAACCCCAATGACCGCCACTATCGGGCATGGCTCCACCCTCACCCCCACCACTTTGGACATAGCCTCGATGAAGGCTGTCCAGTACCCCGAACGTCTGGGGCAAGACCAGAACAAGTGGGCGTAGTTGGCCGGGTCTACTTGGCACCGTTGACATCTATCCTCCACCTCCGGGAAGAACCTACTCATACGGGTTCTTGTTAAGTAAGGCTCCATGTACCACTTTTAGCTGCGTCAGACAGAGCCTTGCGCACGTGGCGGTGGAGTTGACCCTATGCAGTGCTTCGCTCCAGAGTCCCAATCCTATCTCAATCCCCAGGTCTTCCTCCCATTTCTTTCTTGTTGCGTCCAGTACGGTGTCGGCCCTTCCTATCGGTCGGTCATACATGTCACTACAGTTTCCTTTGTCTAGTATGCTTGCGTCCAGTAGGTCTTCCAGTAGTGTCTGTCGTGGCGGTTGTGGGTACCTCCTTGTCTCCTTGCGTAGGAAGTTTTTGAGTTGTAGATACCTTAGCTCGTTCCCTCGGGCTAGCTGAAATTTCTCGGTCAGTCCGTCCAGTGTTGCGATCCTGTCGTCCGTGTATAGGTCCCTGACTGTCTGTGTCCCTCCGTCCTGCCCCCACCTTTTGAAGGTGGCGTCAGTCAGTGCTGGTGTGAACCTATGGCCCCGGATTTTGTTTTTTGTCGGACCTTCTTTGTGATCCTAGCATTCCCCCCCCCCCCAATCAAACGCCATGATTAGTTTGCCTAGTGCTTTGAGAAAGGCCTTGGGGATGTAGATCGGAATGGATCCAAGTAGGAAGAGGTACCTGGGCAGTACGTTAATTTTGATCGCCTGGACTCTCCCCGCGAGGGAGAGTGAGTGTGTTCCATCTTTGCAGGTCCTTTTTTACTTCCTCCGTCAGACTGGTGAGGTTCCATTTGTGGATCCCTTTCCAGTCATGGGATAGTTGGATCCCCAGGTAGTGGAATTTGTGTCGGGCTTGTTTAAATGGCAGTCCCGTTAGTGTTTCCCCCCTACTTTTGGGTGTACTGGGAAGATCTCGCTTTTGCTCATGTTGAGTTTGTAGCCCAAGAAGGTGCCAAACTCCATGCTGCTTTGTGGGTCCGAAATGTAGAGGAGCAGGTCATCTGTTCTCTCCCCGGAGGGGGTCATTATCACGTTCAGCAGGTGCCTGATGTTCAAGATAAGCTGTCTACCTTTGACAAAGCCCGTCTGGTACTCTGTGACCACCTCGGGTACACAGTCTTCTTGCCTTTTGGCAAGGTTTTGGCCAGTATTTTGGTGTCTGCGTTCAGCAGTGAGATGGGCCTGTATGACCCACATTCTGTTGGGTCTTTGTCTTTCTTCGGTATCAGCGAGATTGAGGCCTGTGCTAACGTGGGTGGCAGTGTACCCCTGGCTAGCGAGTCTGTGAAAATCTCCCGCAGGTGCGGGGCCAGTGCTGTCTCAAATTTTTTGTAGAAGTCCGCCGGGAACCCATCTTGTCCCGGCGCCTTCCCCGTCTGCATGGAGCTAATGCTGTCCATGATCTCTCCCAGTGCTAGTTGTGCTTCCAAGCCCCGATTTCTGCCCTCCCCCACGACTGGTATGTCCAGTCCATCAAGGAACCATTTCATCCCGGACTCCCCCATTGGGAGCTCTGAGGTGTACAGCCCTTGGTAGAAGGCCTTGAAGGTTTTGTTAATCTTTTCTGATTCTGTTTCTAACTTGCCTCTGGTATCCCTGATTTGTGAAATTTGTCTGGTGGCTGCCTGCTTTCTCAGCTGGTGTGCCAACAGGTGGCTGGCTTTGTCTCTGTGTTCGTACAGGGTCCCACGTGCCTGGTGGAGTTGGTGCACAGCTTTCCTGGTGGAGAGCAGGTCCCTTTGTAGCTCTTTCCCCTCCGCCAGGAGCTCTACGGTCGTGGCCTCGGTGTATTTACGGTCTACCAGCAGTATGGAGTCGACCAGTGCTGCCTAGCCGCCCTTTCCTCCCTATCTCTTCGCGCTTTGAAAGCGATGATTTCCCCTCTTAGTATGGCCTTTATTGCTTCCTAGAACGTGGAGGGTGAGACCTCCCTGTTCTGATTGTTCTCTGTGTACTCTGCTATGGCCCGCGATAGGGGCTGTTTAGGGGCTGCCCAAACAGGGGCTGTTTAGCACAGGGCTAAATCGCTGGCTTTGAAAGCAGACCAAGCAGGCCAGCAGCACGGTTTGATTCCTGTAACAGCCTCCCCGAACAGGCGCCGGAATGTGGCGACTAGGGGCTTTTCACAGTAACTTCATTGAAGCCTACTCGTGACAATAAGCAATTTTCATTTTCATTTCATATCCTTTGGTTGAAGGCCTTGTCAGCTAGTAAGGCACCGCCCAACCACCATGTCGGGCGTTGGGCCATGCCCGTCTCTAGCCGCACGTCCATGTAATGTGGAGCGTGGTCTGATATCACAATTGCGGAGTATTCCACTTTGTCTATCCCTGGAAGCACCGTTTTCCCCACCACAAAGAAGTCAATTCTGGTGTACACATTGTGTACTGGGGAGAAGAAAGAGAATTCTTTCTCCCCCGGGTGGGCGAATCTCCAGGGGTCCACAGCTCCCATCTGCTCCATAAAGTGACTGAGTTCCCTTGCCATGTTTGAGGTATTCCCCGTTTTGGGGTCTGATCTGTCTGTCTTTGGATCCTGTACACAGTTGTAGTCCCCCCTCCCCCCCCGGCCATGATTAGTCGGTGCGTCGCTATGTCTGGGATTTCTGCCATGGTCTTCTTGATGAAGCTCATGTGTCGTCTGTCCTGATTGATTTGGGGGATTGGGACCTCGCGGGATATACCCCTGAGCCTGCTCCCTGGCGAGAGGTGGAAGACTATTTCCCGGTTGAGTTCAAGAATAGGCTGCCATGCTTTGGGAGTCTGGATTGAGAGGTTGGCTGAATCAGATCGATGGAGCACAGCGTATCCTGTCTTTGAGCCTGCCGGCTAGGTTCTCCGCCCACTCCCCCACCCTGGGGTCTAGACTGTGGACCTGATGTTCGGTGAGATGTCACAGTGAAAGTGATCGTGCCCTGCGCTTCAATCATTGATCCTGCGTTTTTTACTTTGCCTTCACGTGCAACATGGAAGATGTCTCTATCCTGCAGTTCGCACTGCGATTTTTCTGTTATCCTGGACATTGCTCCATGTTGATCAATTGGGGGGGGGGGGGGGGGGGGGGGGGGGTCTGTGTGTGTCTGTTTTTTCTCCTGATTGCCTGCGTTAGTTGCACCTCCCTCTAGTTTTGTCTAATGATTATATCAAGACAGTTGTGACTCCTGTTCCATTCTGTACTCATGTAGGTTAAGCCAGTTTCTTCTTCTTGCTCATGGTGATTTTTGTAACTTTGTTATTCTGACGCATTATTCTCTAAAATGTAAAACCTCAATAAATATATTTGTAAAAAAGAAGTTCCCAACAAATCCAATAAGGAGTTTGGGAGAAACGTCTGTACCCAGAAAGTGGATAGAATATGGGATATGAAAATAGTACAGATGCATTTAAGGTGGCTTTTTATTTAGCTGGCTTTTAAAGCAGACCAAGGCAGGCTAGCAGCGCGGGTTCAATTCCCGTACCAGCCTCCCTGAACAGGCGCCGGAATGTGGCGACGAGGGGCTTTTCACAGTAACTTCATTTGAAGCCTATTTGTGACAATAAGTGATTTTCATTTGGAAGCTGGATCATTAAACAGGCACAAAGGAAAATAAAACAAATGGTTTGTTCTTATGCCAGACTTAACTTCATTTTGTGATGATGGATGTGACCCCACCCCTCACGAAAACACCTTTTTCTTTTAAATTGGGATTTTACCTTTTTCCGAATTTGAGATGAGGCACGAGGCGGGGGATAATGTTGGAATCACGGCTTGAACTTTGATCTCTACTTGCTTGCCAGTGGATGTTAATTGAAGGCCATCAAAATTGATACCCCTGATCTGCATCCAAGGACTCTGAGCAAAGCAAGTAGGGCAAAATTGACTTGCACTTCCTTTTTTAAACAAAAAATCTGCTTTACCATTTGGCCGTTGGCCCACTCTCCAGACTAGTTTCAGACCTCCTGAATGAAGACTTTCAAAATGACCTACGTGGGGGCGGCATGTGGCACAGTGGGTAGCACTGGGACTGTGGAGCTGAGGACCCGGGTTCGAATCACGGCCCTGGGTCACTGTCCGTGCGGTGTTTGCACATTTTCCCCGTGTCTGCGTGGGTTTCGCCCCCACAACCCAAAGATGTGCAGGGAAGGTGGATTGGCCACACTAAATTGCTCCTTAATTGGGGGGGAAAAAAATAATTGGGTACTCTAAATGTATATTTTTAAAAAATAAAAGAAAACAAAATGACATGCGTGTTGAAATGTTTCATGGAGCTGCTAATTATGTGACCTCTGTTTTTACAGCTGACAAGACGATTGCCTCCAATCAAAGATGCTAAGCCCAGGCTGCAGAAGCTGTTCCGCGACTTCTGGCTCTATTCCGTGGTGATGGGATTTGCCGTGGAAGGTTCAGGTACGTGAGAGAATGCTGGAGTAACTGGGCTGTGCCATGGCTGTTAATGAGGTCTCTGGTTAGGTAATATGTCAAAACCGGTCATCTGGAATTTGGTTGCCACTGAACATTGAACAAATCTCGGCGTAGCGATCCCAGTAGCGCGAATTTCAACTGCCTGGAGGGAGGATTCCTCCCAAAGCTTAAACTCTCCGCGCCACAAATAGCGAGAGTTAAAAGGCTGCTGCAGTAAAAAGCCGTTGGCAAACCTTATTTTAGTGGAAATAGTTAATTTGACAACAGTTAGAATGATTGTGATCAGAAATCCTTTCAAAACATCATATTTGGAAAATCTGCTAGATCATGCTGAGAAATCAGAGATTTTGTGAGATCTATCAAAATTTTAGAAGGTTTTCTGTTAAATGTTAAAATCAGACTGTCTTGACTCCTAAAATGGTGCAGGCCTCCTCCTGGGGTATTCACAAATCATCAGGAGGCTTCCCAAGCCCTAAAGTACTGGCCGTAAAATTTTCCAGCGTCATTATTTGAAATTAGTTGCCAATTAACTCAAATTTTCACATGTTCCTTACCTGGCACTGAAGTGGCAAAGACTTGGGAGTAGTGTTATTTGGCCCACCCCCACTTTTGTATCAGCTTTAAAAGAAAAACACTTGTAGATGCTGGAGATTGAAAATGAAAAACAGGAAGGGCTGGCAGCATCTGTTGGTGGTGGTGGTGGGGGACTGAGTTTATGTCTTGGATCCAATATGATTGTTCTTCAGAACTGAGAATTTCAGGTCGAGGGCGAGGTATAAAGAGGTGTCTGAGAGAAGTGACGTTTTGTCAAAGCTTTCATCTTGCATTCATAGGCCAATTTGCAAGAATACCAGTGATGGGGAAACAACAATTTTATAATGTAGGATTGGTTAGCGAATGGACTGGTGTTGCCATAGCAATTACACCAGTTGATGGTGACTGACAGTTAACTGCGAAGCATTGTTTGCAATTTCAAATAGGCAGCTTGACTCTGGTTAAAACATTGTCATGAGGAGTGAACCAGCGATTGGACGTCACTTATTTTGTTTCGCTGAAATAGGCGCAATGTGTCTACATGTTCTTTTTGTCTGCAAACAACAGGATCCTGTAAATTAATATACGTAGCTTCCTGTACATGCACCGCGTTGTGAGCCCAACCGGCAATCTTGAATTGATTGTCAGTGTAATTCTTCGCACACTGAGGATTGTTTAGCAAATGTTGCCCAATCACCAAAGCACATCTAATGTGTTGAGTTTCGTAAGCACCGGCTGGTCGGGTATGATCTGAACCTTCCCGTTGTGAACAGCGGAAGGGATATGCCGTTGGGACATGCAGCCTACATACTGAGCATCACGCCGGCACTGAAATCACTCAGTCAGAACTCCCTTCTCGTACAGTATAAATGTGTTGTTTTCCCTTACGTTGGTTTTGTTGTGAATTGTTCTGATCAATGCAAGATGAAAAGCTTCGACAAAGTGTCCCTTTTTTTCAGCAATACTCAAGTTCTATACTACCAAATGATTGGAGTGTCTGAGAGTTGATGCTCAGCCTCTGCAAGGTAAAGGTCAGTGTGCCAGACAACAACACCACCCTTGTCAACAGATTAGTGCCATGTACTGCATGTGCTTCAGAATTTGCAGGGGCCCTTCCGATATCCAACAGTGATGAGAAATCACTGCTAGTGGCACTGGAAAACATAGCCCATTCTTCTTCCGAACTAAGAGTTAGGAATTTGACATTTCTGCTATGGGCAATCTAGCTATGAAATTCTAAGGGACTTGAGCAATGATGAATCCCTTGCTTTCGCTGTTATTGTGAGATTGTGAAAATAGTATATCTAAAATTAAATTGTGAAACCTAAAGATGAGAATCTAAATCCCTTATTAATTTAGTGGTTTCATTGTCTTTCCATTCATGCCCTTTTCTCTAATTTTTTTTCCTTTCTTCCTCCTTTCTCCCTCTTTCCCTCCCTTGAACTGGTTAAGTCATGAAATGCACTTCCTTACAGCAATGAATGGAACGCTAAATTATTCAGTCTGCAAGAGGGTCTTGATAAACATCAGAAAGCACATTCTCGTAAATGGTTTGAGAAACATCTTCACACTATTTGGGGACCACAGTCTATTTTTCATGGCAGTTCCCAAAAATAACTTGGGATATATAGGAACATAGGAATTAGGAGCAGAAGTAGACAATTCAGCCCTTCGAGCCTACTCCGCCATTCAATTAGATCATGGCTGATCCCTTCCTGGTCTCAAATCCATCTCCTCACCTGTTCTCCATGTCCCTTTAACCCCCTTTTTAAGAAGAAATATATCTATCTCCTTCTTGAAACCATTTAATGATCCAGACTCCACCGCACTATGGGGCACGTGTTCCACAAGTTCACCACCCTCTGCGAGAAGTAGTTCCTCCTCATCTCAGTTCTAAGCTCCTCATTGCAGTTTTAATTGCTGTACTTATAATACACCTTTTCATTTACCTGGTTTTGTTCTGACGTATCAAAGCTGCACTCTTCCTTTTGCAATTTATTGAAACTTTCTGAAATATGTGTGAACAAACTTCACCCAGTGATCGGTTAATTTTCTGCATACATGCAAAATCCTGCTCACATAGGCTTAGGATCGACAGGAGTGCAGGTGAATTTAATGAGGGAAGAAGTAAGTTATTCTTTTCAAAAGCATAAGCTGTAATTATAAATGATTAATTATTAGAGCTTTTATCTGTTGGCCAGTTTCATTATGCGCAGCATTGACAGTTATCACTTCTTCATGTTGTTGTCTTTTGTTGGAAACTTGCATTTGACATGTGACACTACCATCAGCTATTTTCTAGTAATGTGTCTCATTTCTGCAGGCCTGTGGCCAGAGGAGTGGTATGAGGGAGTGTGCGAAATCGCCACCAAGTCTCCACTGCTAACCTTTCCTGGAGGAGAGCCCTTGCGTTCGGAACTGCAGTACAACTCCGCCCTGAAGAATGACACCGTTTCTGCAGTAAGAACATCCACTTTATTTCAGAGATCAGAACAATCCAGCCAAGTGTACTGGTGCACTTGATGGCAGTGGGGAGGCAGTGAGGTTGTGGTATTGCCACTGGGCTAGTAATCCAGAGACCCATGTAAAATGTACTAGATGCTGTGGTATGAAGAGGCAAGAGTTCAGCTCCTTTTCCACCAACACACCTTTTAATGGTTCAAACTCACTCTGCACAGAACTCTACAGATCATCACAAGCTCCAGAGTCCACCTGAAGCCCCTTTACATATCAGTGTCAATCATTGTCTCATTTATGTTAAGTGGTCAATCATTGAACACTTAACATAAATGAGACAACTAATTGCAATGTCTCTTAACCCATTACTTAACAACCCAGGGTGATGTTCTGGGGCCCTGGGTTCGAATCCCACCAGGAAAGATGGAGAAATTTGAATTCAATAAAAATCTGGAATTAAAAGTCTAATGATGACCATTGTTGATTATCGTAAAAACCCATCTGGTTCACTAATGTCCTTTAGGGAAGGAATTCTGCCGGCATTACCTGGTCTGGCCTACACGTGGCTCCAGACCCACAGAAATGTGGGTTGATTCTGAAATGCCCTCCGGGATGGGCATTGAATGCTGGCCCAACCACCGATGCCCACATCCCATGGTCAAATAATTTCTTAAAAATGTAGGATGAAGATTCACTCTCCCTAACTATTCATTCTTGGCTGGGCTGCAGAACAAAGAGTCAAATTAATCCTACCTGTTATCCCACAAGAGGAGCATTTGGCAGACATGTAGCCGTGCCTGCTCGTGACCGCATATCAGGGCCTTAGTGAAGGGGACCAGCCAATCTGAGACGGCGCGCGATATGTGGTAGGGCAGAAGAAGTTTAAAGGAGAGAACGTTAGGTCTTAGTTTAATGTTCTGCGTGGAAAACTGATGTTTATCTGTGACAAACATCTGAAGAAAATGCGGCAAAAATAGCAGAAACACATTTATAAAAAAATTAAGTCTTGTGTTTTGATGGTGCCTTTTCATGTCCCCAGGGTGTCCCAAAAAGCTCTGTGGTCAAACCACGTACTTTTAAGGTGTGGTCACAGTTTTAAAGCAGGAAGCGCACAGCCAGTTTGTGCACAGCAAGCTCTACCTGGGAGAGCAGGCAAGGTCTCAGTCTGAAGTCTCATCTGAACGGTGACGCTTTTGCCAGTGCAGCACTCCCCTCAATACTGCACTGGCATGTCATCCTAGACTTTTGTAATAATAATAATCTTTATTGTCACAAGTAGGCTTACATTACTACTACAATGAAGTTACTGTGAAAAACTCTGGTCGCCACTTTACGGCGTCTGTTCAGGTACACGGAGGGAGATTTCACAATGTCCGATTCACCGAACAGCACATCTTTCGGGACCTGTGGGAGGAAACCGGAGCACCCGGAGGAAATCCACGCAGACACGGGGAGAATGTGCAGACTCCACAGAGACAGTGACCCAAGCCGGGAATCAAACCTGACACCCTGGCGCAAACCACTGCTACCGTGTTAATCACTGTGCTACTGTGCTGAAGAAACGGAAGGAGATGACTGTAGAATCGAGCAGTGCCCGTCATGAGAGTAGAGTTTTAAAAAAACAGCTAAATGCGTGAATGCTACAATCTTTAAAACTCCTCAAACTTTTCTCTTTGGGCTCCTTATAGTGAGGAATATAAGTCTTGGGAGATGGAATGCTTTAACATTGAGTGTCAGCATTGAGTATATCCAGGTATTGTACAGCAGGGGGATTTAGTAAGTTGGTACTCTGCTGTCTTATTTGACTGCAATCTTCTGGCATCTCTTCAAATTACTTATTTAATTAGTATTAGGAAATGTAAGGTAACTAATTTTTTTTGTTATTATGTATCACCATTAGGCTGAACTGAACGAGTTGAGAAGCACCATCATAAACCTCCTGGATCCCCCTCCAGAAGTCTCTGCCCTTATTAACAAGTTGGATTTTGCGATGTCTACCTATCTACTGTCTGTGTATCGTCTGGAATATATGAGGTCTGAGAAACTTTATAACTTAAAATGCAAGCGTCCCTTTCTGTAGTTAGACTGTACAGTATAGCCGCTAATAAACTACATGCTGTTTACAGAGTATCGCGCTCGACAGACCAGGACCGTTTTCAAGTTATGTTTCGATATTTGGAGGACAAGGCTATTCAGAAAGATAAAGCGGGTAAGCATTTGGAGAGCAGTCGGTAATTCCAAATTCGGGTCTACCGCACACTTCTGCTCAAGTTCACTGTCGCCAGTCAGTCCTTTAGCTTTTGGCCCTTACAGAAGTGAACTCCCACTGTCCCGTGTCGACAGGGATGATACTGGCACCTGAGAGTGCAGCAGTGAAAGTCCCTTGTAACCTGGTTCAGATCAGTGTGTTTTCCTTACTCTGTCAGTCTCTAGGCAGACTGAGTTAACGATGGGATTTGCAGCTTTATTCCACAATCGACAAAACTGTAATTTGCGTGACTAGAATGTGAGGTAAATACATCCATTAAATGTTTGATTGCATACTGTTGCAAAACTAAAGAAAGAATAGACGTACAGAGACCCACTTTAGTGGGCACTTGAAGCATACAGCCTCTTGATCAGAGTTTGCCATTTACAACTGACTTCTGCCTCCCATTTTGATGCCTGATTTCTAAAAGCCTCTCTCCCTGGCCTATAGAGTTCAAGCAGCAAGATGCTAGTTGTCTTACTGTACAATGATGTCAATGAATTCCCTATGATTTGGTCTCTGATAGAAAGCATTCCCCACCTCGTATATTAATGACTGTTTGTCTGATAAGAGAATCCAAGCTCATCACGAGACTGGCAAAGCTAACTTTTTTCAGGCAGCTTTCCCTTTGGCAGGATTCAATTGCTGCCAATCGAGCAGTCTAATAGATCACTGCTAAAGGCCTTTCCTACGTTATAGTAGCGGCTACACTTTTATAATAATAATAGCCTTTATTGTTGTCACAAGTAGGCTTGCATTAACACTGCAATGAAGTTACTGTGAAAATCCCTTAGTCGCCACATTCAGGCCCCTGTTCGGGTACACAGAGGGAGAATTCAGAATGTCCAATTGACCTAATAAGCACGTCTTTCGGGTCATGTGGGACGAAACAGGAGCACCCGGAGGAAACCCACGCAAACACATGGAGAGCCTGCAGACGCCACACAGACAGTGACCACCAGGCTGGGAATCGAACCTGGGACCCTGGCGCTGTGAAGCAACAGTGCTAACCACTGTGCTCCTGTGTCGCCCTGAAAATACGTCAGTGGACAAAAAGTGCTTTGTGATGCCCTGAGGTCATGAAAGTCGCTATATAAATGCAAGGCCATTTGTTTCATGGAATCGTAGACACTTGCAGCGAAGAAGGAGGTCAATTTGACCTTGTGCACTGGCTGTGCTGGTTCTTTGAAAGAGATGTTCAATTTAGTCCCGCACTTCAACATTTTCTTCTCAACCCTGCAAAGTGGTCCTCTTCAAGTCTCTTGTAGAGATTGAAATATGTTTGTACTCTATTTTTTACAGGTATGATGCAGTGTGTGATTGCAGTAGCCGATAAAGTGTTTGATGTTTTCTTGTCCGTCATGGCAGACAAGGTACCACATACTTTAACTTGGCCGCTAGTCTTCAGTTAACTCTTGTCTGAAGCATTTTTCAAGATTTCTATATTTATAAATCTTTGTAAATAAATACCTTGGTTTTACCCACCAGCCCAAAACAAAGGAAAACGAGGAGGAGCTGGAGAAACACGCCCAATTCCTGTTGGTGAATTTCAACCATATTCACAAGAGGATTCGAAGGGTCGCTGACAAGTTCTTGTCAGGCCTGGTAGACAAGTAAGATCTTTGAAATTAATTTTTGTTGCATTTAAATTTTGGAACGGGACGCACTGCAGTTTTGCAAAGGCAGATTTGGTGGGTGAGATCAGAACCAGGGGTCTCAAATAAAGGAAGGACACTGATAAATCCAGTGGCAGAACATCTTTATCCAGAGGGTGGTCAGAAAGTGAAATTCATTACCACCAGGAGTGGTTCAGGCGAATGGATTAGATGCATTTAAGGGTTAACCCGCTAAATACATCAGGGAGAAAGAAGTCGAAGAATTTGCAAATAGGGTAAGGTGAAGAGGGAAGGGCAGAGACTCTTCTGCTGCCATGCACCACGTTGGCCTGAATGGCTTGTACCTGCGCTGTACATTGTGCAATTCCATAAAGTAGGCAAGACTTTAAAAAAAAAAAATGTGTCAAACAATGCACCGTTTTGAAGTAATAATTGTGTTGTTACTCAAGATTTGTGAACAGCTGATGACTACAGCGGTAGATCTCCCCCGGTGTCGTGAAGGACAGGGGTTGAGGAGCAACATTTACCCAGGTTGCCGTGAAAACATGGCAGGTTCGGAAGTGTGAAGCTAGGAACTGAGTGGCGGCTATTCAACCCCTTGAACCTGTTCTTCTACTGCAAATGTATTAGATCCGCCATTCAGGGTCCTGCTGCTATGTCTGCTACTTTCCCCTAGCTTGCGTTGGATGTGAGCCAGATACAGGCAATGGTAGGAATAGATTTGACAAGAGCAGCTTTTAATTTGTAGAGGCTCGTTATCCCAAAAATCGGAGCCAGTGGTACATTCTGTCCAAAAGCAATAATCTTTGCTCCTGGCGGTCGTTAAGTAACTTCAGGGTGCAAAGGGAGAGCCCGAGTTCTGCAGTTACCTCTTTGCACAGTTACAGGTTGCATTTGTTTCTTGTTGTTTGTGATTTCAGATTCCCGCATTTGTTATGGAGCGGAACTGTCCTAAAGACTATGCTGGATATTCTTCAGACTCTTTCTCTTTCTCTCAGTGCGGTAAGACCCACAGCCGAAAAAGCTCACCTTGATGGAAGAATGTTCTCACAAGCAGTGATAATGAGATTAGATATATTTTCCTTTGCAGGATATCCACAAGGATCAGCCTTATTATGACATACTGGATACTCCTTACAGAATTACTGTTCCAGATACCTATGAAGCCAGGGAGGTAATGTTGTGTTTCATTTTCAAAACATAAATGTTCATCTGAGGTCAGAATGAAAGGTCAGAATGAAAATGATGCACCATTTTAAAACTTTTTTTTTTTTGTTGCCCTGCTTAATGATTTGCTTTGCCCTGCTGGGCAGCTCGTCACCTGGTCTAATAATTCCTTTGCCAGACAGTAAATGGCTGCTCAAGGGCAGCAAGTATAGCTGCATAAACCTTTGTTCTTTCCTTTCCCCTCTCCTGTCGACCTTCCCACTATTAGAGAAGCCTTAGAACAAAGAACAAAGAAGAGTACAGCACAGGAACAGGCCCTTCGGCCCTCCAAGCCTGTGCCGACCATGCTGCCCGTCTAAACTAAAATCTTCTACACTTCCTGGGTCCGTATTCCTCTATTCCCATCCTATTCATGTATTTGTCAAGATGCCCCTTAAATATCACTATCGTCCCTGCTTCCACCACCTCCTCCGGCAGCGAGTTCCAGGCACCCACTATATCCTCTGTGTAAAAAATAAACTTGCCTCGTACATCTCCTCTAAACCTTGCCCCTCGCACCTTAAACCTATGCCCCCTAGTAATTGACCCGTCTACCCTGGGAAAAAGCCTCGGACTATCCACTCTGTCTGTGCACCTCATAATTTTGTAGACCTCAATCAGGTAACCCCTCAACCTCTGTCGTTCCAGTGAGAACAAGCCGAGTTTATTCAACCTCTCCTCATAGCTAATGCCCTCCATAGCAGGCAACATTCTGGTAAATCTCTTCTGCATCCTCTCTAAAGCCTCCACATCCTTCTGGTAGTGTGGCGACCAGAATTGAACACTATACTCCAAAGTGTGACCTAACTAAGGTTCTATACAGCTGCAACATGACTTGCCAATTCTTATACTCAATGCCCAGACCAATGAAGGCAAGCATGCCGTATGCCTTCTTGACAACTTTCTTACCTGTGTTGCCCCTTTCAGTGACCTCTGGACCTGTACACCAAGATCTCTCTGACTATCAATACTCTTCAGGGTTCTACCATTCACTGTCTTGACCTTGGTTTAGAGCTAGCCTGAAGCCTTGTCAAAAGTTATGGACTGGCCAACAGCAGGTAGTCTTTACGTAGCTGCTTCAACACTAAAACATAAAAATAATCTTTATTAGTGTCACAAGTAGACTTACATTAACACTGCAATTAAGTTACTGTGAAAAGCCCATAGTCGCCACATTCCGGCGCCTGCTTGGGTACACGGTGGGAGAATTCAGAAGCCCAAATTACCTAACAGCACATCTTTCGGGACTCGTGGGAGGAAACCAGAGCACCCGGAGGAAACGCACGCAGACACGGGGAGAATGTGCAGACTCCACACAATCAGTGACCCAAGCCGGGAATCGAACCTGGGACCTTGGCGCTGTGAAGCCCGAGACACTGCACAAAAGCAGAATCAGACAAAATTTGATACCAAAGTGCATAAAGAGATACTAGGATGTGACCAAAAGCACATGAGACGTTAAAAAAATAAGTAAACTTGAAGGAAAGTCTTGAAGAAGGAGAGAGGTTTGGAGGTTTAGACAGGGAATTCCAGAGATTCAGGCCGAGACAACTGAAGACCGTGATGAAGGGAAGGAAATTAGGAATGCGCAAGACCCCAGAATTGGAGGAAGACTGATTTCTTGGAGGTTTTTCTGGCTGGAGGAGATTACAGAGATGGGGAAGGGCAAGGCCAGGGGAGGGATTTGAACGCACAAGGGTGAAAATTTTTGTGTTCTTACTGGACCAGGAGTCACTGTAGTTTACCAAATGTCAAACTCAAGTCGCTTAGCTTGCAAACTACTGACGGTGAAGTAAACACTGCCCACCAGTGCTGACAGCCTGAGTGACAATGCCCGTGCAGCTTGATTCTATTGGTCGTCGTATTTCATTTTTCCCCGTTTTTCTTTGGTTGGATATTGTGGGCAAATCCTAACTCCCAAAACTGAGCTGCATTGTGTACACAATGTGAAATGTATGCATTGTGCAAGATAATTGAAACAGCGACTTAAATTTTACTGAAGATCCACGAGGTTGCAATTCTGTGCACGCTAACAACCTGCAAGAACGAAACCTTCACTGCTGTTGTCCTAATCCACCAGATGGCTCCTCTCACACAGTGTGCGCTCCAGGCAGCCCACTTTGTCTTCCTCAAATTAATTAATTCGTATGCAACCTGCTGAAGCTACTGTATAATTATCTCAACCAATCGATGATATATTTGCTCCCTATGCCAAACACTCCTTATTTGGGCAGTCACGATTCAGCTATGCCGCTAGGGCAGTATTTTTCAAACTTTTTTTCCCGGGGACCCATTTTTACCAACTGGCGACCTTCGCGGCCCACGCCGGCCGACCTTCGCGGCCCACGCCGGCCGACCTTCGCGGCCCACGCCGGCCGACCTTCGCGGCCCACGCCGGCCGACCTTCGCGGCCCACGCCGGCCGACCTTCGCGGCCCACGCCGGCCGACCTTCGCAGCCCACACCGGCCGACCTTCGCGACCCACCATTTTCTCTTACCTTGTTTGTTGCTGACAGAAATGGAGGAAATGGTTTTGGGTCCTTTTGGCCCCAATGGTCCCTTTGGCTGCCCGAACTTGGAAAAAAAAAGGCTGCGACCATATGAACAAAATGCGGCCGCACTGCACATGTGTGCCCGATCATCAGTGCGCATTCGCATAGTTTTGCGCTTGCCCACCGATGATCGGGTACGCATGTGCAGTGCAGCTGAATTTTTTTTATCTGATCCCGGTCATTTTGAAGGCCGCTCACAGCCGGCATTATTAAAAGCCAGCTGTTGCGCGCGGATTTGCGCGATCGGGAGCGCCGCGACGGACGGCTCCACGACCCCCCCCACGCCACCCGCCCGCGACCCATCCGCGGGTCACGCCCCCGAGTTTGACAGTGCCTGCTCTAGGGGGTTTGTCAATAGGATTTTCTTACTGTAAAGTGGCCTAACACAGTAACACATGCAGCTGTGCACTTTGTCCACTGGGTGGCGAAATCAGAAGGTCCCGAAGCTACAGATCCGCCTGTCTATATGAGAAAACCAAGTAAAACTGGTTTTGCCCATGTTATGGGCCTGGGTTTAGAGAACCCCAAAGTGTATCATGGAGTTCACCTGACCCACAACCTTTACTAGATTCTGGTATGGGGAGCACACGGCCCACTCTACAGGTGTTGTACAGCAGAAATGGAAACGTTTTTTAAAGCAAAACAATGTTTATTCTATGAACTCAAGTTAACCTTTTTAAAACATAGTGAACATCTTAGCAACCATTAATTCAAATACAACCCCCAAAGAATACAACACTAAGTAATCCTTAAGCTGTCCTTTTAACATCCATAAGACTTAAAAAAAAGAACCTTTAGGACTTCAGGTGGCAGCGATGAGTGAGTAAGCTGCGCATTCGGTGGCTCTCACTCCGGCGGGAGTTGTGGACCTGGTTTCCCGGTTTTTTCGGGTCTGCGGAGCGCTGGAAAGACGGCCACGGAGGGGCTGAGTAATGGACAGAGCTGCATGGAACCGCTGGAGAGCAGGAAGCAGCGAAAACGGGAGAGAAAAGGACAAAGGCAACGTGCAGTGGAAGCTGACCCGGGAGCAAAGATGGCGAACCTACGGACCTCGGACCCGGCGATCCAGCTAGCGCTGGAAAACATGCTGCAGGTGATTAAGAGCAGTTTTGAAGAGCTGAAGCTGGATAACTTGGACCCAGTTCAGAAGGCAGTGGATCAATTGAGCCAGAGATTGGATGCCCAGGACAAAAAAGTTAAGGAGCTGGGGGAAGCGGTGGAGGAGCAGGTGGACACGCAGACGGTTGCGGCGCTAGAAGTCGATGGGTTGAAGGAGAGGCAGAGGAGGCTGCTGGACAGAGTAGAGGAGCTGGAAAATATAGCCCCCCCCCCCCCCCCCCCCCCCCCCCCCCCCCCCCCCCCGGATGCTGATCAGGTTCTACAGGTTCACGGATAAGGAGCGGGTGTTGCAGTGGGCAAAGAACGCAAGGAGCAGCACGTGGAATAACAGTGTTCTTCGCATCTATCAGGACCTAAGCCAGCAGGTGGCCAGGCGTTGAGCAGCCTTTAAGCAAGTTAAGGAGGTTTTGTTTAAAAAGAATGTGAAGTTTGGTCTGCTCTTCCCGGCCCGTCTTTGGGTCACACATCAGGGCCAACACCACTACTTCTCCGGTCCCGAAGAAGTGATGGTCTTCGCGAGGGATCAGGGGCTGGTCCTGCAAAAAGGACCCACCGGCTCAAGCTAGAATCCGAAAGTTATTGTCTGGGGGGATGCCTACTGTGCCTGGACTGACGGTCGACTGTTTACTGCTTTAAAGGTGCCTTGTGTTGTATTTTTGGCAGCTTTTCCTTCAGGGTGTGCGGGGGGTGGGGGGCTAGAGTACCCCCTCTCGCTTTTTTTTTTACCTTCTGTCGTGTTCTTTGTTTGTTGGAGCCTTTACTGTAACATAAAGGTGGCCAGTAAGCAATGGGGATTAAAGTTTTTGGTTGTAGGTTTTTATGTTTGTTTTGGGTGGGTGTTATACAGGTACTGTGTAACACCCGTTGTTACTTTATTAACGCTCAGAAAGGGACGTGGATTAACACTTATCTGTTTACGCAGCTGGAACTGTATTACACCTAGAACAGCTTCATTTTGCTGTTTGATGTCCCCATCTCGTTTGATCTTTCCCATTTTAGTGTGACTGCTCCAGTAGGTCTGATCGGGGGGGGGGGGGGGGGGGGGGGGGGGTGTTGATGAGTTGGGGGGGGGGGTGGGTGAGGTCGGGGAAACAATGGGAGTGAGACAAGTGGGTGCCGGAGGGATGAATCATCGGGCTAGCAGATTGGCTAGTCAAGGGAGTCAGGTGGGGGGGGGGGGGGGGTGTATACAGCGAGTAGATGGCAGGGGTGGGGTTATAGGGAGATGTTGCTTGGGGGGCAAGAGGGGAAGTTATTCTGCTGACGTGGGAGGCGTCTGAAGTAGGTAATGGAGAGGAGGTCAGGGGTGGAAACTGGCAAGAGTCGAACCAAGAGAGGTGCGGCACATGGGCCAGGGGCGGGCCCAAGAAGGGTTATGATTGACGGGGACGGGGGGGGTGCCGTGTGCGCCCCCCCCCCAAACCAGGCTGATCACCTGGAATGTCAGAGGACTAAATGTGCCAGTCACTCACGGGCTCTAAAGGCGGACGTTATTATGCTGCAGGAGACGAATTTGAAAGTGTCTGATCAGATTAGACTAAGGAAGAGCTGAATCAGCCAGGTCTTCTACTCGGGCTTGGACTGTAAGTCCAGGGGGGGTAGCAATTATGATCAATAAGCGGGTTCAATTTGAGGCAGAGAGCGTAATCGCAGACGGCGGGGCCAGATTCCTTATGGTAAGGGGCAAGCTGGAGGGAGGAGAGTGGTGCTGGTGCATATATATGCTCCGAATTGGGACGACGCTGATTTTATTAAAAGAGTGCTGGGGAATATCTCGGACGTAGACTCGTGTAGGCTGATAATGGGGGGAGACTTAATTACAGTCCTCGACCCGGGTCTAGACCAATCATGTCCCAGAACGGGTAGGCTCCCAGCAATGGCAAGGGAGCTGAAAAGGTTCATGGAGCAAATGGGGGCAGTGGACCCCTGGAGAGCCAGACAGCCGACGGGAAGGGGCTACTCGTCATTATCACTATTTCGGACCATGCCCTGCACGCGGTGGACCTGCAGGTCTGCGGGGAGAATTATCAACACCCGCAATGGAGGTTAGACGTAGGATTGTTGTCAGAGGAGGGGATATGTGAGAGACTTCGGAAGTGTATGCAAAATTATCTGCAGGTGAATGATACGGGGAGGTTTCAGCAGCGACCCTGTGGGAGGTACTGAAGGCAGTAGTGAGGTGGGGAGCTGATCTCAATTCGGGCTCACAGGGTCAGGGCGGACAGAGCAGAAATGGATAGATTGGTTAAGTAGATCCACCGGATAGACGAGGAGCGTGCGGGGTCCTTGGGGAGGACCTACTCTGGGAGATACGGAGACTGTAGGCGGAACTGGGAGTGCTATCCATGAGTAGAGCTGTGGAACAACTTAGGAAGGCAAGGGAAGTGGTGTATGAGCATGGGGAGAAGGCTAGCAGATTGCTGGCGCAGCAACTCTGGAGGAGGGAGGTGGCCAGGGAAATAAGTAGGGTGGTGAGCGGGAAGGGGAGCAGAGTGGAGGACCCGCCAAGACTGAATAAGGTGTTTCAGGACTTTTATAGTCAGCTCTACACTTCAGAACCCCCGGAGAAGGTGAAACGGTTCCTGGACGGACTAACCTTCCCAAAAGTGGGCAGGGGATGAGTGGACGGGCTGGGGGCCCCGATTAGAGCGGAGAAAGCACTGTGGGGCCTAAATGCCATGCAGGCGGGTAAAGCCCCGGGACCGGATGGATACCCGGTAGAATTGTACAAAAAGTTCTCGGAGATAGTGGGGCCAGTGCTGACCAGGGTTTTTAATGAGGCGAGGGACAGAGGGACCCTACCTCCGACGATGTCGCAGGCCACCATCTCACTGATATTAAAGCGGGACAAGGACCCGGAAGCCTGCAGGTCATCCAGGCCAATCCCCTGATTAATGTGGACACCAAGCTCCTGGCCAAGGTCCTGGCGATTAGAATTGAGGCCTGTGTACCGGAGGTGATTGGGAACGACCAAACAGGGTTTGTCAAAGGCAGACAGCTGGCAGCCAACTTGAGAAGATTGCTTAATGTGATTATGATGTCCCCGACGGGCAAGGAAGTGGAGGTAGCGGTGGCAATGGACGCTGAGAAGGCCTTTGACCGGGTGGAGTAGGACTATCTGTGGGAGGTACTCGGATGGTTTAGGTTCGGGGAGGGACTGGTTAATTGGGTCAGACTATTGTACCAGGCCCCAAAAGCTAGCGTAAGGATGAACAGGACGACGTCAGATTATTTCAGACTACATCGCGGGACCAGACAGGAATGTCCACTCTCCCCGTTACTGTTCGCGCTGGCCATAGAACCGTTGGCGATTGCTCTGAGAGCTGCAAAGGGGTGGAAGTGAATGTCTAGGGGGGGTGGAGCACAAGATCTCTCTCTATGGGGACAACCTGCTCCTGTAGGTATCGGACCCACTGGCCAGGATGGACAATATACTGGAAATAGAGAAAGTTTGGCCAGTTCTCAGGGTACAAATTAAATATGACCAAGAGTGAGATGTTTGTAGTGCAGGTAAAGGGCCAGGAGAATAGGCTAAAGGAGCTGCCATTTAGGCTGGTTGGGGAAAGTTTCCGGTACTTGGGTGGCACGAGACTGGGGCAGGTTACATAAGTTAAATTTGACTAGAGTGGTGGAACAAATGAAGAGGAAGTTTCGGAGCTGGGATGCACTCTCGCTATCACTTGCGGGGAGGGTGCAGACGGTAAAGATGGCAATCCTCCCAAGATTCCTGTTCATTTTTCAGTGCCTCCCGATCTTTATCCCGCAGTCCTCCTTCAAAAGGACCAGCAAAATTATTGAGCTTTGTCTGGTGGGGAAAATCCCCGCGGGTGAGGAAGGCGATGCTGGAAAGGATCCACAGCGAGGGGGGACTGACGTTGCCGAATCTGATCAACTACTACTGGGCGGCTAACATAGCCATGATAAGGAAATGGATGGTGGGTACGGGGTCTATTTGGGAGCAGGTGGAGTCAGCTTTGTGCAGGGGCACCAGCTTGGCAGCCCTGGTCACAGCTCCCCTACCGCTTTTGCTGGCCAGGTACTCCACCAGCCCGGTAGTGGGGGCGGCCCTGTGGATATGGGGCCAGTAGCGGAGGCATGTAGGGGAGGTGGGTCTGTCTGGGCTCCAATATGTGATAACCATCGATTTGCCCCCGGGAACATGGATGGTGGGTTTCGAACATGGCGGCGGGCGGGGGTGAGGAGGGTGGGCGATATGTTCCTGGAGGGGAGCTTTGCAAGCTTGAGGGCGTTGGAAGAGAAATTTGGGCTGGTAAGGGGAAATGACTTTCGGTACTTACAGATACTTCCCACGCCTCCCGCTAATAGGGAACCAGGACAGAATAGTCTCGAGAGGAGAAGGAGGAGAGGGTAGAGTCTCGGATATCTACAACGTGCTCATGATTGGGGCAGAATCCCAGATGGAGAAAGTGAAACTCAAATGGGAGGAGGAACTCAGCGGGGAAATGGGGTATGGACGGAAGGCCTGAGTAGGGTAAACTCAACCGCAACATATGCCAGGCTCAGCCTGATTCAGTTTAAGGTCGTTCACCGGGCCCACATGACAGTGGCTCAGATGAGCAAATTCTTTGGGGTAGAGGACAAGTGCGCTAGATGCACGGGAGGACCAGCGAACCACGTTCACATGTTTTGGGCAATCACTAAGCTTAGGGGGTACTGGGAGGGATTTGCGGGGGTCATGTCCCAGGTACTGAAAACAAGGGTGGTGATGAGTCCAGAGGTGTCAATTTTCGGGGTTTCGGAAGACCCGGAAGTCCAGGAGGAGAATGAGGCCGATGGTCTGGCCTTTGCTTCCCTAATAGCCCGGCGACGAATACTGCTGGCATGGAGGGACTCAAAACCCCCGAAGACCAAACTATGGCTTTCGGACATGTCGAGTTTTCTGGGTATGGAAAAAAAATCAAGTTTGCCTTGAGGGGATCTGTACTGGAGCTCGCCTGAAGGTGGCAACCATTCATCGACTTCTCTGTGGGAGATTGAATGTCATTGGGGTGGGGGGGGGGGGGGGGGGGGGGGGGGGGGGGGGGGAGGACGGGACACACACGTTAGAGTAGAGTAGGAGAGATAAGTAGGCAGGTAGTGTTTATGGGAGAGGAGCGGTTATGTGCACTATGGTTTTGGTTGAAGTGTCAGTTTTCCGTTGTTATTTGCATATTTCTGTAATCTTTAACTGTTTACAATGCCAAAAAGTACCTCAATAAAATTGTTTGTTTAAAAAAAAAGAACTTTTAACAGAAGTACATCAGGTTTAAAGTCACTACTGAGAGCAGTTATTAGTTTTAAATCACCAAAGGATCGATTTACAGTCTTTCGATTACAGAGAGAGACTCTAATACACCTTCTGGCTGTGACTGCAGCTATCCAGCTCGCAAAACGAAACTAAAACACACCCTGCAGCAAACAGCCTAACTCGAAAGTAAAAAGCCGACAGAAGCCCAGCTCCACCCACTCTCTGACATCACTGCAGTAATAAACACACATTTCTTAGAGATGCGCTCACTACAGATATTTATATGCACATACATTTCTTAAAGGTACATTTCTTAAACACCGATTTATAAACGCACATTTCTTAAAGGTACTCACATGACACCCAGGCTTCTCGGGAAATTCACTCGTTATTTTGGTGCTGTTTGTATGTTTTCTGTTGGAACACACTACAAATGACAACCATAGAATTTCTACAGTGCTGAAGGAGGCCATTCGGCCTATCTACTCTGCACTGATCCTCTGAAAGAGCACCCTTCCGACGCCCACTTTCCCGCCCAATCCCCATAATTGCGCCTAACCTGCACATCCTTGGACTGTGGGAGCAACCCGGAGGAAACCCACGCACACACGGGGAGAAAGTGCTCCAAAGCTCCACATACACCCAATGCCGAATTGAACCCGGGTCCCTGGTGCTGCGAGGCAGCAGTGCTAGCCACTGTGCCGCCTGTGAAATGTCTTTGTTCCAGAGCATTTGAAAACTACAAGTCCAAAACCGCAAACAAGAACTTGTGAGAACATACGGAACAGGAGTAGGAGCAAGCAATACGGCCACACGACCCTGTTCTGCCATTCAATATGGTCATGGCTGATCTTAGATGCCAATTTGACTTTCCTACCTTATCTCCATTTCCCTTGACTTAGTGCCCAAAATCTATTGGTGTCAATCTTAGGTATTGTGGTGGCCTGAGCACGGCAACGTGCTTAAATGTGCTCCCTGCGGTTAACATAGAACATAGAACAGTACAGCACAGAACAGGCCCTTCGGCCCTCAATGTTGTGCCGAGCCAGGTTGTATCAGAAACATACAAACTCCTGAACATGATCTCCTGGGGATGGTCTCCCTGCCATGCCTCATCTTTTTCCTGGTTCTTTGACTCCGGTCCGATGGGCTGCGTCCGTATCTCTGTTGTTCTTGTTGGCCCTGTCGTGCATCTCGATTCCATACCACCCCTTACTTGGTTGACTTCCCATTCAGCCGTGCGTTGGAGTTCAGTTGTCTTTTTTTGGCGCCCTCAGTCTATCTCGATTGATTTTTCTAACGTTACAGTGGTTTCACCCAGGAACTTCTGGATATTAAGGTTGTGGGTCGCGCAGCACGGTCCCGAAATCTCAGTGTTCGGCAAGCTGACGAAGCCTGGCAATGAGAACTATTCCTGGTCTCTCAGTGCAAATTTATAACGTTGGAGGATAATCGAGGGCCTTGGGTTGAAATATTGCTTGACCAAACTCGTTATCTAGACAAAGGTTCGGGCCGGGTGCCTCCGAGGATGTCAGGTTTCTAATTAAATTATACATTGGGGGTCCGTAAGCTGTTACAACTATCACCTTCTGCCTCGCCTGTGGTCTTGTTTGCAGTAAACAGAATGGCAGTCCATTTGATGTGATTGGGTCCAATCCTCCGCCCCGTGGCCGAACGGGCCTAATTTACAGGTGTTCAGCATTTCCACTCCGGGTTTAATGATTCCTGACTCTTGCTGGAGCTTCTTTACTTTTCATTGGTTCCTTCCTTCATCTCCCCCCTTCTCCATTCACAATGTCTGTCCGTTGTGATCAAAACTTTTACCTTGTCGCCAATGTGGTGGCTCAAGACATTCACTCGAGACTTTCAGTAGTTAACAAAGGGGTTTATCAATGAAAGGCAAAGGCAGTTAAGTAACCGACACCGAACACAATGTAACAGGTCTGTAACAGGCTCTGGGGCCATCTTGCCCAGGGAACTGCTCCCAGAGCCCCGTGCAAACTCAATGGAAGTTGCCAATTTTGTGTCTTGTATTACTTTGTGGTTTTTGCCACTTTTAATGAGTAATTTTAAGAAATATGAAGAAGAGTGACTTGTATTTATGTTTCATAGGACACTCAACAATTGACTTGCACTCGTGAGGAATAATCTACAAAGAAATATTTTGTTTGCATAGGCTTTTCCAAATGCATGTCTTTTGCAGAAGATATTTGAACCCTATTAAGTGCATTGATTCACTAACTTTCGGAGCACTGCTCCTTCCTCGGGTGAACATTCACTTGAAGAAGTAGCAGCGCTCTGAAAGCTAGTGTTTGAAACAAACCTGTTGGGTTTTAACCTGGTGTTTTAAGATTTCTTACTGTGCTCACCCCAGTCCAACGCCGGCATCTCCACATCATAGTGCATTAATAACAGTTTTTAGAAATTGCGTGAGAGTGTCGTAGAATCAGCACAAGAAGAGGCCATTTGGCCTGTGCTAGCCCATTGAAAGAGAAGTCTTGCTTAGCCGCGCACTCCTACCTTTTTGCTCGTGACTCTGTGCGTTCCTGCCCCATTCCTTTTTAAAATTATTTATAAAATCAGCCTCCACCACCTTTTACAGGTATTACATGTTGCAGATACCAAGTAGTTGCGAAATAATTTCTCTTGGTGAAGCCTAATAAATCATTAACTTTTTCTCCATACCCACCCCCCTTCCCTTAGAGTATTGTCCGAGATTTTGCTGCTCGCTGTGGTGGGATCCTGCAGGAGGCAATGAAATGGGCTCCGTCTGTCACCAAATCCCATCTTCAGGTAAACCACCAGCTCACGACTTTAAAAAAAAAAGATGAAAGCACATGGAATTGGAGGCAACAATTGGATGGAAATTGGCTGGTAGATAGATGACGGCTTGCATCTATATAGTACCTTTAACGTGGTACAATGTGCCAGGGCACTTCACAGACACGTTATCAAACACAATTTGGCATCGAGCCTCGAGAAAGTATTTGGGCAGGTAACCAAAATCCTGGCTCAAAGAGATTCTAATTGGAAGGATGTGACTAATGGTGTCCCCAGGGAATCAGTGGGGCCTTAGCTTTTCACTCTATTTATCAATGACTTGAATGAAGGGATGCAGACCATTTTCTATCCAATTTTGCTGACCACAGGTTAGAAGTGGTGTAGAAGGGAGCAGAAAGTTATAAAAGGACATAGACAGATTTTTAAAATGGGCAGGACTGTAGCAAGTGGAGTTTAGAATTAAGAAACATGAGAGCACCTATCATGGAGCCAAGACAAAGTGAAGTAGTCTCTAAATAGTGAGAAACTCAAAACTGGAGCAGGGGGGGTTTGAGAGCCCATGTACACAATAGAGAAAGCTAATAGAATATAGACTGTTGTCACAAGAAGACTGGAATGTGAAGGAGAGGAAATTATACTTCAGTTGTATGGACATCCTCAGGAGTACTACATTCAGCTGGACATTGCACCACAGAAATGATATATAGCCTTGGTAGGGGTGCTGTGCAGATTTACCACAATGATACTTGTAAAAGGGTTAAATTAGGAGGACAAGTTGCATAGTTTGTCTTTTCCATGAAGTATAAAGAATTGAGAGGTGAACGAGGTGCTGAAAACGACAAAAGAGGAGAATCTATTTCCACTGGTGGGAAAATCTAGAACAAGAGGATTAGAGCGAGACCATTCTGGAATTAAATTGGGAAGCACTTCTTCATCCAATGGGCAATGGCAATCCAAAACTCTCCTCCCCTTAAGCAACTGGGCACCGAGGGTCAAATGAAGCTTTCAAGATTTGAGATTGTCAGATGTTGCTCAGTTGAGAGAGTTGATGAATGTGGATCAAAGGTGAGTAAGTGCAATTCAGGTACAGTTCAACCTCAATCTAATCAAATGGCTGAACAGGTTTGAGGGACTGAATGTGCCCCATCTTGATGGAGGATATGTTGCTGCCTCATGGAATAAAGAGGAACTTTTTCAACTTTTTCGAATTAAGATTCCAAATATTGGAGAATTTGGGGATACTTCTAAAAGTTTACAGACTAGAATTTTAGGCTGTTTATTATCCATGTGATTGTTTCTGGTATGGTGCTACGCGGCTAAAGTTGACCTTCCCATCTTTTAATTTTACAAACAGTTTGAGTGCCGAGTTGCGCGAAGAATGGTCTCTTCTACTTTTGTTTTTCAGGAATACTTGAATAAGCATCAGAACTGGGTATCGGGTCTGTCTCAGCACACTGGCCTCGCTATGGCGACCGAGAGCATCTTGAACTTTGCGAGTTACAACAGACAGAACACGACTCTGGGGGTATGTACAGCGGGGACAGAATTGGTACCGAATAACATTGAATTGCTCCTGATGGGGATGAGCAGTGCTATAATATCGCATTTGTTTCCTGTTCTAAATCACCCCCGCCTCCCATTCCTGATTTGTCACTTGTTTCTCAGTTTTCCGTTAACTATTGGGGTGACCCTCTGGACCAAGAGGCCGACTGCCAAATAATGGAGACGCAGGTTACTTGGGACACCCATCCTGCTTGGAGGTGAATTTAAGCCAAGCAAGACATTGAAGGCCCTCAGAAATTACAATCTAACAAATGTCTCCTTAACCTTCGGTCCCTGTTTTTCTCATCTCTCTCTCTAGTTGAATTCTTTATTTCAGCAATGGTCCATTTGATTTAACTTTCTCAATATCTCTTAAATCTTACTTTCCTCTCCAATATCTGTGCCAAATTGAAGTTTGGATTTACGCTGCAAAGGTGCAGCAATTGTCTATTTTGACTTGCGTTTGGAATTTAATGTCATGAAGGTGAGGTGCAAATCCGAATTCTGCTGTAGCCATTCTGGGCTACAAAACTTAAACTGTTTCTAATCAAAGAGCAACAACTGCCCCAGCAAAAACCAACAATTCAGCCACTGCAAACTTATTGAGTATTTTCTGCTGACAAATATCTGGGCCTAGTTTGTCGTCTTGCGTGGCATTTGAGAACGTGCCCAAAATAAAACCCCAACCGGTTTAAAGTTGAAAGCAGAATACTGCAGGTACTGGAAATTTGATATATAAACAGAAAACACTTGTCCAAGCTAAAATATACATGGGCTTGGAAGATTGTCCTGCATTCTGTTGGACAGTATGGATGAATGGAAACCAATATTGAACAGGGCTGTAATGTGATACCTTGGGATCAATGCCTCCCAACATATTGCTGTCATGAGCTCAAATGAATGATGTCATTTGAGTGAGGGAGAATTGTAACCCAGCAACCATTAAACACCTTTAGAGAGTGGCTGAGAAAATGTAATTAAAGACACATCACTTCACTGTCAGAGTATTCGGCCCCCCTCCAATTGCCATCACAGATTGAGCTCTTCCACTGAAATGTGAAACACCTAAAATAGAATCATAGAATGGTTACCGCACAGAAGGAGGCTAATTCGGCCCATCATGCCAAGACAAACTCGCTCTGATCAAAGGTGTACACAATTGGACCAGCCTGCCACTGTCATCTCCACAGTGAAGTCCTGCTGTTTTATTTCAATATTTCAGTGGAATATGATTTTTTGGTTTAGAAACATAGAAAAAATAGGAGCAGGAGGAGGCCATTTGGCTCTTCAAGCCCACTCCGCCATTCATTATAATCATGGCTGAACGTCCAACTCAATAGCCGAATCCTGCTTTCCCCCCCATATCCTTTGATCCCCTTCGCCCTAAATGCTATATCTAACTGCTTCTTCAAACCATACAATGTTTTGGCCTCAACTACTTCCTGCGATAACGAATTCCACAAGCCCACCACACTCTGGGTGAAGACATTTTTCCTCATCTCTGTCCTCAATGGTCCACTCTGCATCCTCAGACTGTGTTCCCCCTGGACACACCCACCATTGGGGACATCCTTCCTGCATCTACCCTGTCCAGTGCGAGTTTTATAGGTTTCTATGAGATCCCTCCTTCATTCTGCTGAACTCCAGCGAATACAATCCTAATCGAATCAATCTCTCCTTGTACATCAGTCGTGTCATCCCAGGAATCAGTCTGGTAAACCCTTGTTGCACTCCCTCTAGAGCCAGAACATCCTTCCTCAGATAAGGAGACCAAAACTGCCCACAATATTCCAGGTGTGGCCTCACCAAGGCCCTGTATATTATGATTTCTCTTGTATGCTTTATTTCCCCTGTGAATTAGTCTTGTGATATGGTGATTCCTGTTTTTCACATTCACTGATTATCCTGCACTGTGCGTACCCTCCACAGCTGCCATTTTTCCATGTTACTCAGGTTTGTTAAAGCAATAACCAACACCTTAGACTTGTTTTGTGGCAGCTTTAGCTTCTCATTTCTTTCATTAAAGCAAATTACCTACCGGTAAAATCTATGCGAATTGGGCGCAATTGTAAGTAAAAATTCCAAGTGTTCAAATTCTACAAATTAATACTGCCTTAAAGCAGTTATCATGTCTAAAATGAATATCTGCCTCATGCAAAACTAAATTCCTAATTGTAATTGATTCAGAAAGGGGATCATGCCGTATAAAGTTAGCACAGCATGTGTCATTTTTTTAGCTAATGTCATGACTCAAATGGAAGCTAAAGCATGGATTTTGGAAGTTGGAACATTAGTGAGTGCAATCTCGGTAGATCAGCGTGGATTTCCGATTGTTTTGTAGATCTTTACTGTTTAACTGTGATCTCGGGGTGAAATGCAATGCTTGTTCATGACTTAATGGCCGGTACATGCAAATCACCACGAATAACATTTCTTGATTGTGTTTGACAAATTTTGAATGATTTCTGCTCATTCTCCGAGTTAAATTAAGATCCTCACGAAGCCTTTTGTAACACATGTTTAGGGTAATCTATGAAGAATATAGTAGCATTGCTATTCGCAAAATTTAATTTATTTCAAAAATAAAGAACAATGAGACCAAAGTGACGAGAAGAGCAAGTTCATGCACTGGTCAGACCGCTTGCTGTAAAAATTCTCCTTTCTGAATTTAAAATACGCGGAAAGACTTGTATGTTGGGAACAGACAGAAAGGACACACCCGAATGATTGATGATGGTCCTGTGCCTTGGCCACAGTGTGTGGTGAGTTAACTGATCTCGGCTGATGGTGAGGGCACAGCTTTTGGCATTAGTAATCCCCTAAACTAAGGAGAAATAAAATTGCTGCTGAAAAGAGTGTGCAAATAGTCATTACAACTTTTGGATCAAGTACACAATCGGGTGCAGCCTTGATTCATCTCTCCCACCCCACCCCCACCACACACACACACACACACACACACACACACACACACACACTGTTGTATATCATGCTGTCACACCCGGTTTAAACACACTTCAGGGACTGGCCACTTGAATGATAAAAAAACAGAAGACGTATCTTAGCAAGAGTGAATGTAGCCACTAGATGGGGGTGGCGGGTAAGAGAAAAGAATGTATGCTTTCGTTTACCAAAGAAAAAATGCTGGAAAATCTCAGCAGATCTGGCAGCATCTGTAGGGAGAGAAAAGAGCGAACGTTTCGAGTCCAGCTGACCCTTTGTCAAAGCTGTATGCTTTTGTTTGCTTTCCAACATTCTCCTCTACAAACTTGAATCCAAATGGAAAGACGTGCTTAGTGAGGCCTTATTAAACTACCAGCACAAGAAAAATATGGTAGAGAGAATAAATTGGCATGCACTAAATTAGAAAGCAGGGAATTATCCATCACTATAGCTGACTGGTTTTATTCAATAGATATTGGAGCCAGGCTGTTGAATAACCGATACAGTACAGTACCCCTTAAAAGTGATTGCTGTTTCATTTCTTTTCTGTCCTTTGCCGAATGAGGTGTGTTATAAACTGCTTATTGTGTTTTCTCAAAGTGCCTGCCGTTTAAACAGATGGTGGAATGGAATGTGGTTTGAAACATTTTTGTTCTGTTGTCACTGTTACCTTCTGAAGACCAGCATTGCCAAAATGGTAGAGAATTGCCTGTAAAGATGGGACATGCAATAGGAGACAATCTGGTCTTGGATTCCATGTCGCAGCCCAACTGCATTTTACATTGTTCACCGTAAGGAACTAAGCCAGATATCAGTACTGGAGATGATTATGAAGTCTCAATAATATAGGTGTTCGAAACATATCAATTCCACGGCATTTGCAAAATATTTATAAGACGTCAATACGGCAGATTTACAAACAAATACTCTATAGAACATAGAACAGCACAGTACAGGCCCTTCGGCCCATCATGTTGTGCCAACCATTTATCCTAATCTTAGATCAACCTATGCTACACCCGTTCAATTTACAGCTGTCGATGTGCCTGTCCAAGAGTCGCTTAAATGTTCCTAATGACTGACTCCACCACTTCTGCTGGCAGTGCATTACACGCACCGACCAGTCTCTATGTAAAGAACCTACCTCTGACATCTCCCCTGTACCTTCCTCCAATCACCTTAAAATGATCTCCCCTCGTGACAGTCATTTCCACCCTGTCCATGCCGCTCATCACCTTGTACACCTCTATCAAGTCACCTCTCTTTCTTCTTCGCTCCAGTGAGAAAAGCCCCAGCTCCCTCAACCTTTCTTCATAAGGCATGCTCTCCAGTCCAGGCAGCATCCTGGTAAATCTCCTCTGCAACCTTTCCAAAGCATCCACATTCTTCCGATAATGAGGCGACCAGAACTGGACACAATATTCCAAATGTGATCTAACCAGGATTTTATAAAGCTGCAGCAAAACTTCACGGCTCTTAAACTCAATCCCCCGGAATAGTTTCTATCCACTACCACTCACTGTCTTTCGGCCAGCCAATTCTGTATCCAGAGAGCCAAATTTCCCTGTATTCCATGCCCCCTAATTTTCTGAATGAGCCTACCATGGGGGACCTTATCAAATGCTTTATTGAAATCCATATACACCACATCTACTGCCCGACCTTCATCAATGTGTCTCGTCACAACCTCAGAGAATTCAATAAGGCTTATGAGGCATGACCTGCCCCTCACAAAGGCATGCTGACTATCTTTAATCAGACTATGTTTTTCTAAATAATCATAAATCATATCTCTTGGGATCCTTTCCAGTATTTCGCTCACCACAGACGCAAGACTGACTGGTCTGTAATTCCCAAGGATTTCTCTATTCCCTTTCTTGAACAGGGGAACAACATTTGCCTTCCTCCAATCATCCGGTACTACTCCAGTGGAGAGTGGGGACGCAAAGATCATGCCAAAAGCGCAGCAATCTCCTTCCTCGCTTCCCATAGTAACCCTGGGTGTATACCGTCTGGCCCAGGGGACTTGTCTATCCTGATGCTTTTCAGAATTTCAGAATTAACATCAACCTGTTCGAGCCTATTAACCTGGTTCACGCTGTTCTCACAGGCAACAAGGTCCCTCTCTCTCATTAATACTGAAGCAAAATGTTCATTTAGGGCCTCCCCAACCTCCTCAGACTCTAGGCACAAGTTCCCTCCACTATCCTTGATCGGTCCTACTCTCATTCCGATCATCCTCTTATTTCTCACAAAAGTGTAGAACGCCTTGGGGTTTTCCCTAATCCTTCCCGCCAGGGCTTTTTCACGCCCCCTGCTAGCTCTCCTAAGTCCATTTTTGAGTTCCTTCCTGGCTACCGTATAACCCTCTAGAGGTGTGCCAGAACCTTGCTTCCTCAATCTTAAGCTTCCTTCTTCCTCTTGGCTAGAAGCTCCGCTTCTCTTGTCATCCAGGGATCCTTCATCTTACCATTCCTTCTTCGTCTCAGTGGGACAAAACTATCCAGCACTCACAGCAAGTGCTCCTTAAACAACCCCCACATTACTGCTGTGCATTTCCCTGAGAACAACTGTTCCCACTTTATGCTCCTTAGCTCCTGTCTAATAGCAGTATAATTTCCCCTCCCCCAATTAAATACTTGCCTTTACTGTCTGTTCCTGTCCCTCTCCATGACTATGGTAAAGGTCAAGGAGTTGTGGTCACTGTCACTGAAGTACTCTCCCACTGAGACATCTGACTGGTTCGTTGCCAAGCACCAAATCCAATATGGCCTCCCCCCTAGTCTGCCTGTCTACATATTGAGTCAAGAATCCTTCCTGGATACACCTGACAAAATCTGTTCGATCCAAACCATTTGCACTAAGGAAGTTCCAGTCAATATTAGGGAAGTTGAAGTCACCCATGACAAAAACTCTGTTACTTCTGCACCTTTCCAAGATCTGACACCCAACCTGTTCCTCCACCTCGCTGCTGATATTGGGAGGCCTATAGAAAACTCCCAATAAAGTGACTGCTCCTTTCTTGTTTCTCACTTCCACCCATACTGACTCAGTAGACAAATCCTCCACGACTACCTCCTTTTCTGCAGCTGTGGTGCACTCCCGGATTAACAGTGCCACTCCCCCTCCTCTTTTACCTTCCTCCCTATTCTTCTTAAGGCATTTAAACCCCGGACATCCAACAAACATTCCTGCCCCTGTGAAATCCATGTCTCCGTAATGGCCGCAACATCGTAGTTCCAAGTACTGATCCATGCTCTAAGTTCATCTCCCTTATTCCTGACACTCCTTGCATTGAAACAGACACACTTTAACCCATTCCACTGAGTGCAACTTTGCCCTATCAATTGTCTATCCTTCCTTACAGACTCGCTGCCTACTATTTCTGCCTGTTCAACAGCTACCCTATCCTCCGATCCATAGCCCTGGTTCTCATCCACCTGCTAAACTAGTTTAAACTCTCCCGAAGAGCTCTCGCAAACCTCCCGCCCAGGATATTGTTGCCCCTCCAGTTTAGGTGCAATCCGTCCTTCATGTACAGGTCCCACCTTCCCCAGAAGGTATCCCAATGATCTACATATCTGAAGCCTTTCCTCTTACACGCCAGCCCTGCAGCCACGTGTTCAGCTGCACTAGCGCTCTGTTCTGTCTCACTCTGTTCTGTCTCACTCTGTTCCGTGCCTCACTAGCATGTGACACTGGTAGCAATCCTGAGATTACTACTCTGCTTGTCCTGCTCTTGAACTTCCAACCTAACTCCCTAAAATCACTTTTAGATCCTCATTCCCTTTTTTAGCTATGGCGTTGGTGCCTATGTGCACCACGACTTCTGGTTGCTCACCCTCACCTTAAGAATCCTGTCGACTCGATCCGAGACATCCCTAATCCTGGCACCCGGGAGGCAGTATACCTTCCGGGAGTCTCGTTCGTGACCACAGAATCTCCTATCCGTTCCCTTAACCATTGAGTCTCCCATCACTATCGCTTTTCAATTCTTCCCACCTTCCCTTCTGAGTTACAGAGCAAGGCTCAGTGCCAGAGACCTGACCGCTATAGGTCATAGCCCTGGTAGGTCCCCCCCAAACAGTATCCAAAACTGTATACTTGTTTTGAAGGTGAACGGCCACGGGGGATCCCTGCACTGTCTGCCCGTTTCCTTTTCTTCCCCTGACTGTAACCAGCTACTCTTGTCCTGAACCTTGGGTGTGGCTACCTCCCTGTAACTCCTCTCTATCACCCCCTCTGCCTCCCGGATGATCCAAAGTGCATCCAGCTCCAGTTCCCTAACACCCCAGTAGTCAGTGGGGGCACTAGTGGTGTCCCTTATCACCCACATCCTACAGGAGGAGCATGCAACTGCCCCAACTTCCATCCCCATTGATCTGAATTCCTAAAGAGATTTAAAAGGAAAACAAATTAAAGATTAAACAGCCGTTAGGCCCTTAATATGTATACTGCTGCTACTCTCAAGTGAACCCTCTAAAATTGGTGATTGTGCTGAATGATACAAATATAGCTTGCTGCCCCCTTAAAAAAAGACAAAATTTAAAAAAAAAACAACTCTTACGTTACAGAATGTAGCTGAGATTCTGCCCCGTGAATCAGCTGAAAATCCGCCCTCCGACTCAGCTCCCAGTCAGCTGCACTCTTTGTAAACTCCCGGCTCCCCTCACGAAATGTAGGAAATTAAAGGAGCACCTTGCTCCCTCCTCACCAAACTTCCTCAGTCACCGAACTCCCACTTTAGCACTCTAATGCACCCCAAAGTCAGCACTCCAGTGCAAACGATGTAAAAGCTTAGAAAATAACTATACCGTAAACACTTCTAAACTGCCAATATTAGAGTTTTATAAAATGTTGATGCTGCAGATGTTTTATAAATTATCTGGGCCACTGATTCATAAAACAGTGATACTGTATTGAAACTACGTTAATATTGCAGGTTTGTATAATACTGATACCGCAAGCTTTTTATGTAATTGTAGGTTATTTGTAAAATGTAAATGGAGGGAACTTGAACTTGTATAGAGTCCTTCATGCCTGGCTTGGCTCCAAGCCTTATGAGTGACTTGGAGCAGAATTCCATATGAGCCTGTGACTGTACGGGTCCATTGCACATGTCCTGTGCTTCCTGCTGGTGTGAATGGGCTCTTTGGGGGACCCCACCATGTAGCAGGCTTTTACATGAAGAGTGGGCAATTGGGAACAGATATTGAATTGCAAGGGGAATGCTGTCAGTATGAAGTGAACATCGCAGCTCTTTGTAGTACCCACAGCTGGATGGGTTTGCATTAGATGGTTTTAGCTCTTCTCATACCTTGTCACATTGTATAACTATTATTTATTGATGAGCTTGAAGATATTAACTGGGTTTAACGCCACTATTTACTTTTTCAACCAGTTATAAATTCTAACTTTTAATCCTGCGAAATAGTTTCCTTTAATCATTTTTTTGGATAAATGCATTGATTGTTATTTTAAATTAGTTCACCTGTTAATCTGTTTAATTTTGTAACAATGGGCTATATTGCACTTTGGCCCTGCCTAGCTGGGGATTTGATTGAAATTGTTAAACAAACGAGAATCACTGATCGTTTTAAAGCCAATCATAAGTAGAATCTGTCATCTCCTTGGGTTGGATTTGCTCCTGGAGTCCGCTGGTAATGCCACGCTGTAGCACTCGTTCACGAGATTATGATGTTGGGTATCTGTCATGGACCTATTGGGCCAAGAAGCCTGTTTGTGTGCTGTAAATACTGCGAAATATCTGCTCGTTGTTGATCCAGAAAAAATTGGTTATAAATCTGTGGAAGATACACGGCTATAATCACAACATAGTCAAACTTAGCGAGCGTTGATTAAGACCATTTGGTATGAGCTGTTGCCTCCCAACCAGATTCACCTGTTACTTCAATTTGCTCAGCTTAGTTGAATTATTTCAAGCATCTAGTGGCTGTTTTTTCACGCTGGGGACTATAATCGCTGTATTCAAAGGTAGTTAACGTCTGGCTCAGCCCCCTCCCTATTAGCTGTGGTTTCTGTTACCTGGTCACAAAATAACATTAATTTCAGTTATAATCACAGAATAATATTAATTTCAGTTCTGATTAACAGCAGACATGGAAGCTGCAATCCCCGAAACTGTGATTTAAATACCAGAATTCTTGCATAGTTGTCACAGTGACAGGAACAAAAGAAATGGCTATTTTC
The DNA here is from genome assembly GCF_902713615.1 of Scyliorhinus canicula. Classification (NCBI taxonomy): domain Eukaryota; kingdom Metazoa; phylum Chordata; class Chondrichthyes; order Carcharhiniformes; family Scyliorhinidae; genus Scyliorhinus; species Scyliorhinus canicula. The sequence continues at coordinate 13,416,692 of NC_052146.1, forward strand.
TTTGAACAAAATTCCTGTTCTGTGAGGGTTGACACATTTTTTACCACAGATTGCCCTGAACTGATTGGATAATGATCTGGTATTATTATCATGAAATGGCTTTGAGTATCGTCTCATTCAAAATACCGATGTTGCAAGAGAGTCAGATATTTTCGTTCTGCGGGAGAGGTATATGCAGATTTTTCAAGTATTCCTTGACTTTTTTTCTGTCCGTTCTGAGTCCTCCGGAATCCAGAGCGAAGGTGCACTCGGTGTTTCCTGCTCTCTGCCGATGTAGCACTGAAACCTGTGTGTGAAGAGCCCAGGGCAGCACAGTAGCATGGTGGTTAGCACAATTGCTTCACAGCTCCAGGGTCCCAGGTTCGATTCCTGCCTTGGTTCACTGTCTGTGCGGAGTCTGCACGTTCTCCCAGTGTGTGCGTGCGTTTCCTCCGGGTGCTCCGGTTTCCTCCCACAGTCCAAAGATGTGCAGGTTAGGTGGATTGGTCATGCAAAATTGCCCTTAGCGTCCAAAATTGCCCTTCGTGTTGGGTGGGGTTACTGGGTTATGGGGATAGGGTGGAGGTGTGGGCTTGGGTAGGGTGCTCTTTCAAAAGAGCCGGTGCAGACTCGATGGGCCGAATGGCCTCCTGCACTGTAAATTCTATGACTATTTTGATTAAACCTATCGCGATTTATAGTTTTAACAGCAGATATGCTATCTACAATTTTATAATTGGATTAAATAATCAGAATTATGTTTGCCTTATAAAATTGTCACAGGAGGATAAAACTTAAATAAAAACTCATATTTTCTGTCTCTAATGGCTTACATTCTCATCTCCTGATTGAAATGTTTTACACGAAAAATGTTTTACATGTACATGCATTATTCTGCAGGCCACTCAGCTAACTGAAAGGCCTGCTTGCGTGAAGAAGGACTATTCCAACTTTATGTCTTCCCTCAATCTACGCAATCGTTCTGCGGGAGAGGTAAATGCAGATTTTTCAAGTATTCCTTGACTTTTTTTCTGTCTGTTCTGAGTCCTCTGGAATCCAGAGCGAAGGTGCACTCGGTGTTTCCTGCTCTCTGCCGATGTAGCACTGAAACCTGTGTGTGAAGAGCCCAGGAAACAAAATAAAATAAAAAGAAGGGTCAGACTTTTTATAGTATTTTACCCTGCTTTCGGGAGGCCTAAAGGGATTGCATCCAATTGAATGCATTTTGAAGTTAGGTCATTGTTGTTATGTGGACAAACAAGGGAACCAGTTGGCCCGGGCGCAGATCACATCGGTATAAAAGGTAGATAAAAGATCAGGGCCGGTTATCTCTGGCTGTTCGATGGTGGCGGGACTCTCTAGTCCCGCCGGCAGTGCCCCCCCGCGGGTTTCCCAGCAGCATGGAATGGCTTCAATGGGAAATCCCACTGACAGAGAATCCCGCCGCCAGCGCACGGCATGCCGCCAACAAACACGCAGCTGGGAACCGGCGAGTCCCGTCCCAGGTAACGTCAACGTGAGCAGTGGGATTTCCTGGGCTAGTTTTATACCGCCAAATGAAAATGAAATGAAATGAAAAATGAAATGAAAATCGCTTATTGTCACAAGTAGGCTTCAAATGAAGTTACTGTGAAAAGCCCCTAGTCGCCACATTCCAGCGCCTGTTCGGGGAGGCTGGTACGGGAATTGAACTGTGTTGCTGGCCTGCCGTGCTCTGCTTTCAGAGTCAGCGTTTTAGCCCAGTGTGCTAAACCAGCCCCTTAAAATGGGATTGGAGAAGAGTTTTCCAGATTTTGCCCCCTCATTGGCATTGAGTTTTAAACCTCTGCTTTTTTGGCCCAGAGTTATGTTGATTCTGGGTGGGATTCTGCATCATGATCATGTGTAGGGCGGCACGGTAGCACAGTGGTTAGCACTGTTGATTCACAGCGCCAGGGATCCGGGTTCAATTCCCGTTTGGGTCACTGTCTGTGCGGAGTCTGCACGTTCTCCCCGTGTCTGCGTGGGTTTCCTCCGGGTGCTCCGGTTTCCTCCCACAAGTCCCGAAAGACGTGCTGTTCGGTGAATTGGACATTCTGAATTCTCCCTCTGTGCACCCGAACAGGTGCCGGAATGTGGTGGTGGTGGTTGGGGGGCAGTGGGGGTACAGGGACGACTTGAATGACCAGATGGTCTTTTCTTGCAAATCTTTCTTTGCATGTTCCTATTCGTGCCCAAGGAGTGAGATAATTGGGAAGTTGCTCGTGCGCTGAATATTGGCTGCGGTAACGGCTGAATTTCCTGCTTTGCTTTTAAAATGCCAGGGAATTGTATGCATCCACCTGAGCAGCCAGATGGGCTCTCCACGTTGAACTTGCCACTGGAAAAACGGCATCTCTGACAGTGTGGGACTGCCATCGGTACTGCACTGTTGGTACTCAGGGTTATGTGTTCAAGACCTGGAGTGTAACTTCAATCCTACAGCATTCTGATTGTGTGTGGCAGAAAATAATTAGTTTTTTTTTAAAAAAAGGAAAGAAAATTGTGATTTAGTATCACAGTGGTACAGGATTATTCTGCAGAACCTGAGCAGTGATTCACATCCATGTCAGAAGGAATGTACATCTGCCACCTGTGCAATATTTTGGGGTATCTCAGTATATTTTCTCTCTGCAGGTTGCAGGGATGATTAACTTCTCTGAAGCAACTGGTCGGCAATCTGATCTGAACAAAGTCATGATTAAAAAGCTTAACGATGCGCTGGAATCTGCTCAGAGTGAGGCTTACACGCAGTCCATGTTCAATCTTACCGCTTTGCTTATCAGCAGCAAAGGTAAGGGGGTACAGATGCTACAATCTCTAATTGAAATACTTTAGAAATTGCACAAGATGAAACCCCGAAGAACTACGGAAGACTAATTTACACTTTTGTATGTGATTATTGGGTGTGACTTATGCATTGATAAGACGCGGGTGCTACATTTTTGAATCGCAAATAAATCAATAGAGTGAACTTTATTGAAGGCTTAGAAACACTCAACCAAAGTGCTGATGTTTTCTACCGCCACAGCTGACATCAACAGATTTACAGATTTGTTTAAATCGAGCTGTTCCTTGGAGTGTCTTGTGGCACCTGAAAATAAAACCCAACAGCATAAAGCTTCATTATAAAGCACTTTATAATCAAATGTGCTCACCTTTCTATCTCAACTGTTGTGCTACAGAGTACAGAAAGTACCTGTTATTGTTCTCAGCCAGTAACTTCTGACACTTGGAAAATACAGGGTTTAACTTGGGGAGTTAAAAACAAGCTTTAAAATCTGATATTTTTATTTGTGCACAAGAGGAAATGAGGGTGGTTATATTTTACCACGCCGAATACGTTCCAATAAACAGGAATGCTTACTTTTCCCATGTGTAAATCAGCAGGACGTTTCGAGCTAGCTACTTTCGCTATTTAATAGTGAATCAGTACAACAGATGAGGTTGCAGTAGTCATATACTGAAGTCTCCGAGGTTCGGTTTGAGCAAATGCTAACACTTAATCGGGCTTGTTATTACCTGTGTAGTTGTTTCATTGAGAAAGTAAGTCTGGACGAAGGTTTTTAATCAGTAGTTGCACCTGAATGTGGCTCATTGACTATAAAACTATTATTTGTCACTAACACTTCCTGATCATTTAACTCTTCAAATTGGAATGAATAATTGGATTGCGCATTTGTGTAAAAGGTTCTTTTTTTTTTCTGTCACACTACAGTTTGTGATCCTCAACTCCTTCACAATTTGTGCTGGGCGCCTTTGCGCATGTTTACAGCACTGGGCATGGAAACTGCTGTAGCTTGTTGGGAATGGCTGCTGGCTGCAAAGAATGGCATAGAGGTTCCAGTAAGTACTAGGCCTTCAATTCTTGCCTTTTATAAAAACATGTTACAAAAATTAACGCCTCATTAGGTTAATGCCACTCCCCAATCTTCTTGGCAGTGAGCATGCATGTCTTATTTAAATAATTTTGTTTTTAAAAATTTGCAGAAGGAAGTAACTCATTATTAGATGAATAACTACGCGTTTATTGGGCAACTGGAAACCCTGAGATGATCCAGAAGTGCATAGAAAATAACCTAATAGATGTTAGCTTGCTGTGCACTGATGGTGTAGCTAATACACAAAGCAGAGAGGAGGATTCAGTCAGCTGCCTTTGGTCATTTAATATTTCTTATATGACCTTTCAAACACCTCCATTTAAATTAACTTTTAACCCATTTATCTTTGTCTATCTTTATACATATAATATAACTATATGTAGAATTTATAAAATGCCAGCAATAAGAATCATAACACCATTTTGTTTGTCACAAAAGTTACACTAATCCTGGTTTTAAAAAAATCTTATTTAATCTATAACCAAAATTTTTTTTTTCTGTTTGGTAGTTGTAATGAAAATTTGCTAAAGGAAGACTTGGGATTAATATAAAGATCAAAGAACAATGCAGCACAGGAACAGGCCCTTCGGCCCTCCAAGCCTGTACCGGTCATGATACCCACCTTCGCCAAAACCCTAGCACTTCTTTGTGCCGTATCCCTCTATACTCACCCTTTCCATGTGTTTGTCGCGATTTCTTTTGAATGCTGTTAATGTGTCTGCTTCCACAACCTCCCCTGGCAATCCGTTCCAGGCACTCACCACCCTCTATAAAAAAAACCTGCCTCGCAACATCTCCTCTAAACCTTTCCCCTCGGGCATTAAACCTATGCCGCCTGGTGACTAACCATCCATTGCATCCATGCCCAACTTAATCTTATTGACCTCTGTCAGGTCACCCCTCAACCTCCGTCTTTCTAATGAAAACAGTCCGAGTCAATTCAGCCTCTCCACATGGCTAACCCCCTCCAGACCAGGCTATATCCTGGTAAACCCCCTCTGCACCTTCACCAAAGCCCCCACATCCTTCTAGTAGTGTGGCGACCAGGATTGTGCGCAATATTCCAAGTGCGGCCTACTTAGCTCACCAGGCTAAATTGCTGGCTTACCAAGCAGGCCAGGGCAGGCCAGAAGCATGGTTTGATTCCCATACCAGCCCCCCCGGACAGGCGTCAGAATGTGGCAACTAGGGGCTTTTCACAGTAACTTCTTTGAAGCCTACTCGTGACAATAAGCGATTTTCATTTTCATTTCATTTCATTTTTTTTCACCAAGGTTCTGTACAACTGTAGCATGACTTGCCAGTTAACATAGAACATAGAACAGTACAGCACAGAACAGGCCCTTCGGCCCTCGATGTTCATAGATCATAGAATTTACAGTGCAGAAGGAGGCCATTCGGCCCATCGAGTCTGCACCGGCTCTTGGAAAGAGCACTGTTGTGCCGAGCAATGATCACCCTGCTCAAACCCACGTATCCACCCTATACCTGTAACCCAACAACCCCCCCCCCCCCCCCCTTAACCTTACTTTTTAGGACACTACGGGCAATTTAGCATGGCCAATCCACCTAACCCGCACATCTTTGGACTGTGGGAGGAAACCGGAGCACCCGGAGAAAACCCACGCACACACGGGGAGGACGTGCAGACTCCGCACAGACAGTGACCCAGCCGGGAATCGAACCTGGGACCCTGGAGCTGTGAAGCATTTATGCTAACCACTATGCCACCGTGCTGCCCCACGGTTAACTTTGATAATTTATTTAAAAATTGTTGTGCTGGTTCTGATGATTTGGCTGATGACTGTGCCTTTTTTACCATTATAAACCAGAACGTTTCAGGTTTGAATGAAGTTGGGAATGTTGCCGTTGAACTTGGTAGCCCGGGTTAGTGAGGGGGAAAGCTAACTTTTTCATGGTGCTGGTTTAGCACAGTGGGCTAAACAGCTGGCTTGTAATGCAGAACAATGCCAGCAGCGCGGGCTCAATTCCCGTACCAGCCTCCCCGAACAGGTGCTGGAATGTGGCGACTAGAGGCTTTTCACAGTAACTTAATTGAAGCCTACTTGTGACAATAAGCGATTATTATTATTAATCATCCAGGGGTTGCTACTGCTGATTCCTCAATCAACTGTGATGCCCTGCCTGCTCACATCAGCATGAATCAACAACTTTGGAGATGGGGGGAAAGGGGGTGCATTCTGTTTCTTTTCATCCTTGCGATCCATCTCTCCTACAGTGCTTTGTAAGTTCCTGTTCCAGAGGTCGGTGTGCAGCAGGTATGGCAACAGGGGCATTCTCTTCAGTGCAGCTGATCCGCAGATTGCAAAAGACGACCGTAATTTCCTTTACAGCAAAGTGAAAAGTTTGATCTTATCTTAAATGCAATGACCTTCTGCTCGATTCTTGCGTGTGATCCATTTACTGACGGCGCGCAGAAGCATTATCTACTCCACTCCTTGCCTTTTGCAGTTTATGCGGGAAATGGTTGGAGCCTGGCAGATGACGGTACAGCAGAAGTTTGGCCTTTTCTCAGAAGAGAAAAAAGAAGCTGATCCTTTGGCAGCTTCAGAGGAGAGCCAGCCCGAGCCTTGCCCACCAGAGGTTACGCCCCACCACATCTGGATAGAGGCAAGTACAAGGCAACCTCTGACCTTCTGCACATGCAAGATTAGACTTGTCAATCATTTTGGCAAATAAGCTGACGTTGGTGCAACAGCCCATTCTAATTCTCCAGTGTTTAGTTACTAGAATGTTTCAAAATGTGCTTAAACTGCTTCCAGAATAATATAAAGGCTTTGCGATTTGCTCCCCCCCCCCCCATGCAGTTAGCCCATTTTCTATGATATCTAAAAATGATAATGTAAAGCTGTATTTATGCAACGACTTATCACGCTGAAACATTTCACTATGGCTTCCCCATGTGACTTACCTTTGAGGTACGTCTTATAAGCAAACTGAGGAGAGCAGTGGCTACCTTGAGCTTCCTTGGTCAGCTATTCAATCTGTTAAGATTGCCCTCGAGGGAAAAATCAAGCCAATAATCAGACTAAAATTAAATAATGGGTACGTTTAACAGATGGTCCACCTCAGTTTAGTTGTCTTACAACACCAGGTTAAAGTCCAACCTGTTTGTTTCAAACATGAGCTTTCGGAGCACTGCTCCTTCCTCAGGTGAATGAGCAGGGAAGGAACAGTGCTCCGAAAGCTAGTGTTTGAAACAAACAGGTTGGACATTAACCTGGTGTTGTCAGACTTCTTACTGTGCTCACCCCAGTCCAACGCCGGCATCTCCACATCAGTTTAGCTGGCAAGACACTACAAAACCGCAGGCACACCCCAGGTTTTGAAAATCTAGCAGTGTTACGGCAGGGCTTGATGAGCTGAATGGGTCTCCATCCAGGCTACAAATTCCCATAGTTCTATGGAAGCAGGAACTTCTAAGCATTTGCTATTTGTCACTGCTGAGCGAGTTCAATATATACATTTTTAATGTCAATCCCGCTGCATCCTTTTGAACAGCACAGATTTTTCCACAGAAGTCCACTTTTTTACCCCCCCCCCCCCCCCCCCCCCCCCCATCTGAAAAGGAAAACCGTGGCAAATAAATGTGTATAATGTACTGTATCCAGTTAATTGATCCTGGCTTTTATTGTCTAATTACTGAAAATGTAGTTGTTAAATGTTTATTTTTCACCTTTTAGTTCCTGGTGCAAAGGTTTGAGATTGCCAAGTACTGCAGTGCAGACCAGGTGGAGATCTTTGGCAATCTTCTGCAACGCTCTCTCTCCCTAAATGTTGGAGCCTCAAAGGGAAGTTTGAACAGACACGTAGCTGCCATTGGACCAAGATTCAAGTACGTGCAACGTGACTACGGCAGAAGTTGCATTAACAGTAACGCATTCATCATAATGCCGTCATGTGTGGTATTTCAGATTTGTTCTGGAGCATGAGGAAAGATCTTTTCATTGAAATTCATAGATATGTTCCCAGGATTCTGCTAATGAGCCTTGCTTCTAGGTGGCAGGTGATTACAGCATTGGGTTGACCGCATTGTTTCATTTCGCTCCTTCCCTTCAGCCGTTGGTGAAGGAGCTACCAGCCTCTCTGCTTGGTACTTTCTATGGCAGCTTTTTCACCCAGGACTGGTCTTTCGATAGACTGAGGGGATAGGAAGTACTGTAAATTCACATTAACGTTAATGCACTTTGGATCATCGTCATGCTGCATGTTCTGGCAGATCTAACTACTTTTGCTTTTGTCTGTCTAGGATATTGACACTTGGCCTTGCGTTGTTGCATGCTGACGTCATTTCCAATGCCACAATTCGGAATGTGTTGAGAGAGAAGGTCTATTCCACAGCCTTTGACTATTTCAGGTAAATATTATATTGCTACCTTTGCAAAAGCACATTTACGTTCTGCGTAGCCACATAAAAGCATCTCAATTTCAACTTTTCTAATTATACCAGCGTTGCACCCAAGTATCCAACGCAAGAGGAGAAGAGACTGCGGGAAGATATCAGCATTATGATCAAGTTTTGGACAGCCATGTTCTCTGATAAGAAATACCTCAATGCCAACCAACTTGTTCCTCCTGGTAAAGTTGTTGCTCCTCCCTTGCTAAAGCTTTGTTTAAGTGAATGAAAAGAGCGTGTGTCAATTTATTTTGGAATATGGAAAAAGGGACAAATCTGGCGTAAATTGTTAAATTTGCCGAGGAGGTTTGGAGTGGGGTTAAGGAATGGAGGGCTGAGCATGCGGCTAACTGGCTTGCTGTATGGGACGTGGGGAAATTAGTAACAGCAGTGAAAGGGTGGAGAAAAGTTCAGAGATTTCAGGGCGCTGACATGTGTATATAAATATGTCTTTATATGCAAAATGTAGGTTACCCTATTTTCTAGTGCTGAGAATAAAGTGTTGCGGAAGATTATGTTGAGGTTAATTGAACTGTATGGATTAAACCCATTGAGCAGTAATAAATAGCCTGCAGCGCTGAGCAAGACCCCACTATTCAACAGCACTTTGCCATTTCTTTTGGCCTTGGTGAAGAACTCCCCGTCGAGGCCACTCTTTAGGTAATTTCTGATCGTGGATCGGGGTGCCAATTTTAAAGGCAACCCCCCGATCTTTTGACCCCCCCCCACCCTGACTTCAGCCCCCACTTTGCCCAACTTGCCTCTTCCGGAGTCCTCAAGCCCTCTCCCCCCTCACCTCGCCTCTTATGCCCGGTGAGAGCAAGATACAGATTGCGACGCACCGAGCATCGCGATGCTCGATGAAGGCCTCTCGTGAGGTTCAGCTGCCTCGTCCCAGCAGCAGGTCGGGTGTGACTAGGCGGCTGACACGCGCCCATAATCTTTCCTTTATGCTTCTCTGAGGCAAAGACTACGTCGGAATTTTAGCCATTTAGGGAAATTCCTGTCAGCGGCAGTGGCTTTTCAAAATTATGCAGTTAACGCTTTACATTTACTGATTGAACGTAGCACTGAAATATTGCAATGCAAGGGCATGGCGAAGGTTTAGCTTAATTTACAGGATCGCCGAAAACAGGAACTTGGAAGGGTTGTTGGACGTGTCGAGCCCATTCCTTCTACAGATCATGTGCAATCCTGCCTATCAAAGGATGTACCCAGAAGAGAGAAGTTTTATAAATTTCTCCATACCCTCAACATTTAAGCTGCAGAATTCCATCTTGCATTATTCACCCGTGACCGTTTCTTTGCATATTTGCATAATGTCTTTTGCCTACAATATTTGATCATCTCCATCCGATTTATAACACTTGATCCTGTTCTAATCCCATAAGACATAGGAGCAGGATTAGGCCACTCGGCCCATCGAGTCTGCTCCGTTATTCAATCATGGCTGATATTTTTCTCATCCCCATTCTCCTGCCTTCTCCCTATAACCCCTGATCCCCTTATTAATCAAGAACCTATCTATCTCTGTCTAAAAGACGCTCAGTGATTTGGCCTCCACAGCCTTCTGTGGCAAAGAGTTCCACAGATTCACCACCCTCTGGCTGAAGAAATTCCTCCTCATCTCTGTTTTAAAGGATCATCCTTTTAGTCTGAGATGGTGTCCTCTGGTTCTAGTTTTTCCTACAAGTGGAAATATCCTCTCCACGTCCACTCTATCCAGGCCTCGCAGTATCTTGTAAGTTTCAATAAGATCTCCCCTCATCCTTCTAAACTCCAACGAGCACAGACCCAGAGTCCTCAACCGTTCCTCATACGACAAGTTCTTAATTCCAGGGATCATTCTTGTGCCCTCCTCTGGACCCTTTCCAAGGCCAGCACATCCTTGGATACGGGGCCCAAAACCGCTCACAATACTCCAAATGGGGTCTGACCAGAGCCTTATACAGCCTCAGAAGTACATTCCTGATCTTGTATTCTAGCCCTCTTGACATGAATGCTAACATTGCATTTCCCTTCTTAACTGCCGACTGAACCTGCACGTTAACCTGAAGAGAATCATGAACAAGGACTCCCAGGTCCCTTTTTGCTTATGATTTCCTAAGCATTTCCCCATTTACAAAATAGTCCTCCTTCGAAAGTGCTTAACCTCACACTTTTTCACATTATATTTCATTTGCCAGTTTATTGCCCCACTCTCCAAATCCTTCTGCAGCCCCCTTGCTTCCTCAATACTACCTGTCCCTCTACAGATCTTTGTATCATCTGCAAACTTGGCAACCATGCCTTCTCTCTCGCCTCACATCCCCCACCCCTCCTGACTTTCTTCCATTCTCCCCATCTATGTCGAATTTAATTTTAATTACATTTCATCATTTATTATTCCTCTTCAATTTCATTAAAGCAGCATAATGTTGAAATGTGCCTATAGGTTTGCTTCCTTTGGTACAGATTCCTGCATTCCACTCTGAGGTAAGACTATTTGTGTGTTGCTTTCTTCTGGCACATGGATCAGAGATGAGGAGCATAGTAATTAGGGGCAGAAGCAGGCAATTCAGCCCTTCGGGCATGCTCCGCCATTCAGTCAGATCATGGCTGATCTCTTCCTGGCCTCAAATCCACTTCCCTGCCTCTCCCCATATCCCTTTAACCTTTGGTTTAAAAATCAGAAATAAACTATCTCCTTCTTGAAATCATTTAATGAGGCTAGACAATGAGTAAACAGAATCTGAAAGCTCAGAAGAAATGAGAAGGCTAATTTAGGAGATGTGCAAAGAAAGCTAAGAGGAGGAAGGAAGGAACAGAAGGCAGAGAAATCGAGGCTGGGTTTCTCCATTGTTGTGCATCACAGTTGGTTTTACCCTCTTCTGTTCAAACTAAACAAGGTGGGCATTTAATCAGCATAACAGCCTTTCGTAAAGAAACTGCTTTTTAATTTCTCCTCTTCCCCAAATAGTATAATACTGTAGGTGGAGGCACTTGGAACAGCCTCCGAAAAGAAAAAAGCCCCCACCCCGGGGTGAAATCTCTATTTTTCATCAAATAGCAAATGGACATCTCCTCTCCATTTTGCTACTACTTTTATACACACTTTTTTTCTCCAAAAAATGGGGCCCGGAATTTTCCGGCCGTTCACTGGTGGCGGGATTCTCTGCTCCCACTGGCAACGCACCCCGGCAAGCGGGTTTCCCGCTTCAATGGGAATTCACATTTACAGGGTGGGAACAGAGAATCCCGGCAGCAGCGAATGCCGCACCCGCCTCCCACCAGCCAGAAACACGTGGCTCGGAGGCCGGAGGATCCCGTCTGGTAACACCGCAGTTTGATTATGTAATTCTCCCCTTGGCAAGGTCTGATCTGCAGAGGTTGAATGGGAGATGTAGCAGAAGAAGCTGAAGAGCCCGTTTCAATCCAAAATAGCTGAGTGCAGGTTGCCATGGCAGTACCGTGGTGCTTACTGATTGCGATTCACCCCAAGCGGTGCTTGAGGAAAGTGCCAACGCCACCAGATGTGAACTTCAAACCCTACCCCCCTCCATCCCCCTGCTCCCACACAACTTCTGGTGGTATAATCTTTGAATTCTACTCAGGATTAGCCCAGTAAATTGAGTTGCATGAAATCTTGGTGAACATGTTATTTGAGGTATCACAATGATCCATGTACTCGAAATCCTGGTGTACATGTGAGATGGTCGAGGAAGATTCCAGTGTCCTCTCATTCCCCTTGGTTAAGTGCGAGCAGAATTTTCGTAGATTGATAATGTTTCGTATCATCGTTTCTTCAGAATGCTTTCTCAACCCAGGTCTGTTCTCGATGCTGTCTCAGTTTGGTTCTGTGGGCATTACTGTCCGCCTGCAATGTCCACATTTGCAATAATTGCTTATCTGTTGCTGTGTATGTTTCCGATATGTAGAGCCCCAGTAATGTGGCGGTTATGGTAGTAGATTGGCAACCTGACGTTGCGTTCAAGACCTGCCAAAAATACTGTGGATGCTGGGAATCTGAAATAAAAACAGGAAATGCTGGGAAAAGGCAGTAGATCTGGCAGCATCTGTGGAGAGAGAAACAAGTTCATGTTTCGAGTCCACATGACTCTTCAGAGTTGAAGAGGAGGAAAAATGTGCTGGATTTTATACTGTTTAAGAGGGGGTTGAGCAGATGGAGCAAAAGTGGAAGGTCAGGGCTGGGTAAGAGCGAGGAGAGATTGGATGAAGATGTTTTGGACACAAGACAAAGAACATGTTAATGGTAATGTTACATTGATAGTGGCATTAAGGTAAGATAGCAAAATGAGTTGACAGCAAAACAGAGGTCAGCACTTTGTGAAAGCAAAACTTTGGAACAGGTGATATTGGCCCTGCATTTGGACAGAAGATTTGGATTTTTAAAAAATTGTTTTTATTAAAGCTTTTTTCAACCGTAGTTTTTACATAACAGAAAAATAAACAAAAAATATTTAACAAAACTAGGTGGCTGTTATCATTATACAAAACTCAAATATACATTAAGTAGACAATTCCCCCCAGCTGGACGACCCCCCCCCCCCCCCTCCCCCCCCAAAGCTGCTGCTGTTGACACTTTACTGCTCCCCTAGAAAGTCAAGGAAAGGCTGCCACCGCCTGCAGAACCCCAGCAAGGACCCTCTCAGGGCGAACTTTATTCGCTCCAGGCTGAGGAACCCAGCCATATCACTAACCTAGGTCTCCACGCTCGGGCGTTTCGAGTCCCTCCGCATTATCAAGATCCGTCTCCGGGCTACCAGGGAGGCAAAGGCCAACACTTTGTCCTCTTTCGCTTCCTGCACTCCCGAATCCTCCAACACCCCAAAGATCGCTATTGTTGGACTCAGCTTCACCCGCGTGTCCAAAATCCTGGACACAGCCCTCGCAAAGCCCTGCCAGAGTTCTTTAAGCGCCGGGCATGCCCAAAACATATGGGCATGGTCCGTCGGACTCCCTGCACATCTCGCGCACCTGTCTTCCACCCCAAACAACTTGCTCATTCACGCCGTCGTCATGTGAGCCCGGTGCACCACCTTAAACTGAATTAAACTGAGCCTGGCACATGATGTGGACGAATTCACCCTGCCCAGGGCGTCAGTCCACAGGCCCTCATCTAGCACCTTGCCTAGCTCCTCCTCCCACTTGCCCTTCAACTCCTCCACTAAGGCTTCCTCTGCCTCCTGCAGCTCCTGGTATATGTCCGACACCTTCCCCTCTCCTACCCAGATGCCAGACACTACTCTGTCCTGTATCCTTCGAGGGGGTAGCCGCGGAAGTGTCTCCATCTGTTTTTTGAGAAAGTCCCGGACCTGGAGGTATCTGAAAGCATTTCCCGGGGGCAGGCCGAACCTCTCCTTCAGCGCCTTCAAACTAGGGAAAGTTCCATCTAAAACGGGTCCCCCATCCTTCTAATGCCTGCCCTATACCAGCCTTGGAACCCCCATCTATCCTGCCTGGAGCAAATCTATGATTGTTCCCTATCGGGGTCGAAACTGAAGCCCCCTCCTCCTTCCTGTGCCTCCTCCACTGACCCCAAACCCTCAGTGCCGCCGTCACCACCAGGCTTGTGGTGTATCGTGCCGGCGAGATCGGCAGCGGTGCTGTTAATAATGCCCCCAGGCTGGTGCCTTTGCATGACGCCGCCTCTAGCCGCTCCCACGCCGACCCCTCCTCCATTACCCATTTCCTAATCATGGCCACATTAGCCGCCCAATAGTAGCTACAGAAGTTCAGCAGTTTGGCCCGCGGGGTCTTGTTTGCCCACACAGATCCCGTGATAATCCTGTTCACCTGCTTGAAGAAGGATTTGGGGATGAAAATGGGAAGGCACTGAAAGACGAACCGGAATCTGGGAAGAACAGAAATCTTCACCGTCTGGACTCTTCCCGCCAGGGAAAGCGGGAGCATGTCCCACCTTTTAAAGTCTCCCTCCATCTGCTCTACAAGCTGAGATAAGTTGAGCCTGTGTAGGGCATCCCAGTTCCTAGCCACCTGTATACCTAAATATCGAAAGCTCCTCTCCACCATCTGGAGCGGGTGCTCCCCCAGTCTCTCCTCCTGACCCCGCGCGTGGATTACAAACAGCTCACTTTTCCCCACGTTCAACTTGTGCCCCGAGAAGCTCCCAAAGTCCCCTAGGATCCGCATGACCTCCCCCATCCCCTCTAGCAGGTCCGAAATATACAATAGCTACGGGGGCCTGATATAGCGACACACTCGCTACGGGGGCCTGATATAGTAGCTTGGCCCACCCTATGAATCCCTCCCCGCATCCAAACCGACTTAACACTTCCCACAGGTACTCCCACTCCACCCTGTCAAAGGCCTTCTCTGCATCCATTGCAGCCACTACTTCTGTGTCCCCCCCCCCCCCCCCCCCCCCCCCCCCCTCCGAGGGCATCATAATAATATTCAGGAGCCTCCTCACATTTGTATTCAGTTGCCTGCCCTTAACGAAACCCGTCTGGTCCTCCTCGAACACTCCCGGGATGCAGTCCTCTATTCTGGTAGCCAAAATGTTTGCCAACAATTTGGCATCTACATACAGGAGCGATATCGGCCTGTAAGACCCACAATGAAGTGGATCCTTCTCTCTCTTCAAGATGAGCAACATCATCAGGGGGCGGGTTCCTCTCTCCTTTGCCTCGTTAAAGGTTCTTGGCAGGAGCGGCTCAATAGCTCCGAGAACTACTTATAAAATTCTACAGGAAAGCCGCCTGGATCCGGGGCCTTGCCCGACTGCATACTTGCCAGTCCCTTAACTATCCCTTTCAACTCAATCGGAGCCCCCAAGTCCCTCCATCCACTCCTCGTTCATCCTTGGGAACCTCAATCGATCCAAAATTTACTTCATTACTTCCCCTCCTCTCGGGGGTTCTGACTCGTATAGCTTCCCATAAAACTCCTTGAAGACTTCATTGATCCTCTCTGGGTCAACACCGTGTTACCTTCCTTGTCCCTTACTCCCTGATCTCCCTGGCCACCTCTCTCCTGCGAAGTTGGTGCACCAGCATCCTACTTGCTTTCTCCCCATACTCATAGACTGCCCCTTTCACTTTCCTCAACTGTGCCTCCGCCTTCCCTGTGGTCAGCAAATCGAACTCTGCCTGTAATCTCCGGCGCTCCTTTAGCAGCACCCCCCCACGGGGGCCGCCGTGTACTTCCTGTCTACCCTAAGCATCTCTCCCACCAGCCTCTCCCTCTTCTCTCTGTGGGACCTAATCGAGATTAATTCCCCCCTGATGACCACCTTCATAGCCTCCCAAACCACTGCCGCTGTTACCTCCCCTGTGTCATTCGTTGTCACATAGTTCTGAATGCTCCTCCTTATCCGCCCACACATCTCTTCATCCGCCAGCAGCCCCACATCCAGTCTCCAGAGAGGGCACTGCCCTAGCTCCGCCCCCAGTTACTTGACTCCAAGTCCGGGATTTTTCCCAACGTGCGCTTCATGAATTCCGCATCACCCCAGTTTGGGGCATATACGTTCACCAACACCACCCAGGCCCCCTGCAGCTTGCCACTCACCATTATGTACCTGCCCCCCTTGTCCGCCACGATGCTCCCTGCCTCAAACGCCACCCCTTTACTAACCAGAATTGCCACCCCTCTGGTCTTTGAGTCTAGCCCCGAGTGGAACACCTGGCCCAGCCATCCCGTCCTTAACCTCGTTTGGTCACCGAGTTTTAAGTGCATCTCCTGTAGCATGGCCACGTCTGCCATTAATCCCTTTAAGTGCGTGAACACGTGGGACCTCTTGACCAGCCTGTGCAGGCCCCTCATCGCCCTTTTTCGGCCAGCCACATGCCCACAACCCCCCCCCCCCCCCCTCGGACCTATGCTGACCCCGGCCACTCCCGCCTCCATCTCTATCCTTACTATTGTCTCCTCCTTTGGGCCCTTAACCCCCCCCCCCCACAGGGTAAGACGGCAAGTGCCATCCGGATCCTTTCCATGCACCGGACAACACAATCCGGCTGAACCCCACCTCCTGAAACAAAAAAAAACAGGAAAAGCAAACAAACTTAAATTCTACTAACAATCTTACACCTGGTTACACATCTCCGCCAGCGTGTTTCACCCACGTGCAGCTGCCGCTTAGTTCAAGTCCAGCTTTTTGTGCTTAATGAATGCTCACGCCTCGTCTGGCGTATCAAAATAATGGTGCCTGTCCTTGTACGTTACCAAAGTCTCGCCGGAGCCCGAACTTCACCCCTTTGCTGTGGAGGACCGCCTTAGCCCGGTTGAAACCCGCACGCCTCCTCGCCAGTTCAGCTCCCAAGTCCTGGTATATATGAATCTCGCCGTTCTCCCCCTTACTGCTCCGCTCCTTCTTTGCCCAACGCAGGACACGATCCCTGTCTTTAAAGCGGTGGAACCTTATCACCATCGCCCTCGAGGTTCATTTGCCCTTGGTTTACTTGCAAGGACTCTATGCTCCCCGTCCAGTTCCAGAGGCCGCGGGAAGGCCCCCGTGCCCATCAGCGTCCCCATCATTGCAGTCACATACGTGCTCGCGTGCGCCCCCTCCACACCTTCAGGGAGGCCCAGGATCTGCGCCTCCACCCTGACCGCCAGGCCCAGGATCTCGTCCTCATTCTCGGATACCTTCCTCTCCATTTCTTCAATCGCCTTCTCCTGTACCTTCTGAACCTCCACCATCTTTTCCATGGAGGCCTTCATAGAGGCCAGCATGCCCGTCTTCAGCTCCGCGAAGCAGCTCCTCAAAACCTCTTGCTACTCTCTCGACCACTGGGCCCACGCTTCGTGGTCCGCGCCGGCCGCCATTTTGTCCTCCCTGACCTGCTCTGCGCTCTCCCCTGCAATCGCTCGTTTCACGGCCCCGCTCCTGGTTCCTTCCATACAGCAGTGGGAGGAACCTCTCCAGCGTCCTTTCCCATGCCGGTATTTGCCTTTGAAGTGCCGATGCCGCCCCGTTTAAAGGTCCGAAATTCCGATCCCGGCGGGAGCTGCCGTGTATGCGACCTAGTCGGACATGGCCTCTACCAGAAGTCCGAAGATTTGGATTTTAAAAAGGGGCTCAAGATGGAGGAGGGAGTTTGCAGTTTGAAGTGGTTGGACTTCATGTTGAGTCCAGAAGGCTGTCAAATGTCCAATCGCAGGCTGTTCCTCCAGTTGGGTTTGTCTTCACTGGAGTATTGTAGCAGGACCAGGATGGTCATGTGAGCAGGAGAACAAAGTGGTGAGTTGAAATGGCAAGTGTCTTGGGGTCAAAGATTAAATGAAATGAAAATCGCTTATTGTCACAAGTAGGCTTCAATGAAGTTACTGTGAAAAGCCCCTAGTCGCCACATTCCGGCGCCTGTCCAGGGAGGCTGGTATGGGAATCGAACCGTGCTGCTGGCCTGCTTGGTCTGCTTTAAAAGCCAGTGATTTAGCCCAGTGAGCTAAGCCAGCCCCTAAAGTCGCCCAGTCTTCATTTAATCTCCCCAATGTAGAGACCGGATTGGGCGCAGTGGATCAAATTGAAGGAGGCGCAAGTGAAATGCTGCTGAACCTGAGAGGAGTGTTTTGGGCATTGGGACGTTGAGGAAGGGGGGGGGGGGGTGTTGCACCTTCTGTGGACTGGTCATGGAGAGAGAAGTCCCTACAGAATGCTGACAGGTGGTTGAAGGGATGTTTGCGTATGGCACCATGCAGAAATGGCAGAAAATTATCCTTTGAATGTGGAGGCTGGTGGGGTGAAAAGTAAAGACAATGTGGAGGCTGGTGGGGTGGAAAGTTAGGACAAGGGGGACCCTATCATGATTCTGGGAGGGAGGGGAAGGTGCGGGGGATGGGTCGGACACGGTTGAGGGCCTCGTCGTCCAGAATGGTGAGGGGGACCCTGCGATTCAGGAAAAAGGAAGACTGGTCACGAGTGCCATTTTGGAAGCTGCCGGAGAAACTGGGAGAATGGGATCAAGTCCTGATGGGAAACAGGGTGTGAGGCGAGGTAGCTGTGGGAGTCGGTGGGCTTATAATGAATATTGGTGGTCAGTCTATCCACAGAGATGGAGAGATCAAAGAAGGGAAGTGTCTGAGGTGGACCATGTGAAGGTGAGAAAGGGGTGGAAATTAGAAGCAAAATCAATCATTCTTTCCAGGCCCAGATGAGCAAGAAGCAGCATTGATACAGTCACCGATGTAATGGGAAAAAGGTTTGGGAGGGACCCAAGTAGGACGGTGCAAGGAATTTTCCACAACCCCACAAAACGTTGGGCATAACTGGGGGCCATGTGGTGCCCATAGTCACACCTTTTATTTTCAGGAAGTGAGACAAGTTAAAGGAGAAATTGTTGAGTGAGAGAAGTGGGCAGAGGAGAGTGATGGGTGATGGGGATTGTTCGGGCCCCTGCTCTGGGAAGAAGCAGAGAGCCCTCAGACCGTTCTGGTGGGGGATGGAGGTGTAGAGAGATTGAGTGTCCACAAAGAAGAGGAGGCCTATACAGTGCAGGAAAGCACACGTATGTGTGGAAGTCGGGCGAGGACGGGTGCTGTCTATGTTGCCTTCATAAACTATATGTTATTGACACTTGCTGTTTGGGGACATGTATAAAGAACAGCAATTTGGGCACAGTAGCGGGATGTGTCCAACAACCGAGAAATTCTTCCCCACTAAATCTGTGTCATCAGAAGAGAAGGAAGCAGAAGTTAGCATTGTCTTTTGCCGCACATCAGGTTACACTTGTGCAACCCCCCCCCCAGAAAACAATTGTACAGTGAAGGCCTCAAGAAAGTTCTGTTTAACAGCTAGTGCCCGACTGCCATAGAAATAATGCTTTTCAACTGCTTGTGATCTCGCGTGCAATTTTGTTTGAACATTTTTATTGTGGTACAAAGAAAACTATTGGGCATAAAGCTTACAAATGGAAAACTATTCTTCAGACAACCAGGATCCCTCTGTGAATAACCTGTCTGTTATAACTGTGGCTGATTCGCGGAACAATCTTGATGTTGCCGTTGGGACAAGGCAGCAGTCCGCACAAGGCTGGATCAATACCTACCCACTGTCCAGTGGAATGTCAACCATCTCCAAAAAATCAGGTGATGTTTGCGATGGAAACCTTATGAACTACATTGGAACTGCATGCCGCCTAGTTATTTTTCAGAGTGTGAAAGGGCTTCCTGTGCTGTTGCTGTGGTGCTTTTTTGTTTCTTGGTGCCTGCTGTTTGATTATTCTATCACTGTTCCTTTTGCATTCTAATCATAAAACGGGTGCAATGGTCTTCTACATCTTCTGTGATGACCCTTGCACGTACACAGGTCACTTCAATTCATTTCATTGTGTGATTGGTAACTTGCTCCGCATCTATGTTTTAAAATTAGGCAAAGGATTAATTTTGTATCAACTTTAGCGCATGGCAAGGCATCCTGTGGTATCTTAAAAGAAGCAAAATACATGCAGTAAATCTCGGTATGCAACAGATAGGCATTCATACACCTTTGGTAGTCTGAAATTGTTGGTATCCAGGGTTGTACATCTTCAACACAATCTAATTTAAATGTTTTATTGTTTCCAAACAGGCATGTCAAAGAAGACTAACCGAGGTACACAGTTGCACAAGTACTACATGAAACGCCGCACGCTTCTATTATCTTTAATGGTGAGTTAGCTATCAGCAGTTGAGAGAAAGCTCTACTTCGCGCATTCTGCTTCATTAAGCCATTTCCTTTAATGACCAGTTGAAGTTTTACAAATAATAATGATGCGGGACAATAAGATATCATTAGCGCAACATCTAAAACATTTCTACCATCCCGTTACCTGTTTACACAGGTAGCTACGGATGAAGAAGGCCAAGTGACCTGCTTATTGAGAGTGGCTGCAAAGGTCCCCTCATTGCAATCTTCAATTGGTTCTTCAAGCATTTGTGGATGATTACCTCCATTATTTCATTCAGGAATCTTCTCCGTCTACTCCCCGTCTTGATCACTCTTTGCTTCTCTGATGTTGGTCCCAAATTTCTTATTTTACTAGTTTCAACCTTTTGGCTCTTGTGAACAATCTAGTGAGTGGACTTCAATAATGTTGCTTCTCTGACACCCGACATTGATTCGACAGATTTTACTTTGCCGTTCTTACTGTGCAAAAACTGAAACCAAGGATAGAATTGGTGAAGAAGCGATATTGGACCTCATTCTTACACACTTACAGAAATGGCAGAAATGAGATGCACTATATTTGTGGACTTGACATAATTATTGGTGTACTCCTCGCTTGGGCCATTGGTTTATTTTTTGCGAGAAGGGTATTGCCTCAAAGCATACCACTGTGTACTGCATCATTAACATTCGATTTCCACTATCATTCCTCTCTTTACAGGACTCAAAGATCAGTTAGTAGGCTTATGGGGGAAATAGCACATGGTTGAGAGTGTGCTGCAAAGCAGTCAACCAGGTGCTGACACACAAAAGCTACAAATTGTATTTGTACAGCACCTTTGATGTAGTAAATGACCCATGGCGTCTCAGAAGAGAAATAGACGGATTGGTCAGATGGGCAGATCAGTGGCAGATGGAATTTAACCCTGAAAAGTGTGTGAGATGACGCACTTTGGCAGGAGTAACACGACAAGGGAGTATTTGATAAATGGATCTTTGGGTGCTTTTCCACAAATCCCTGAAGGTGGCAGGACAGATTAATAGGGTCGTTAAGAAGGCATACGGGACATTTGCTTTCATCGGTTGCATAGATTACAAGAGCAGGGAAGTTATGTTGGAACTACACAGGACTTTGATTAGATCACAGCTGGAGTACTGTGCTCGGTTCTGGTCACTGCACGATAGGAAGGATGTGATTGCACCGGAGAGGCTGCAGAGGAGATTCACCAGAATGTTGCCTGGGATGGAACACTTTAGCTACGAAGAAAGGCGGATAAACTTGGGTTGTTTTCTTTGGAGCAGAGATGGCTGAGAAGGGACCTGCTTTTGAGGTGCATAAGATTGAGGGGTAGGGGCGGTGGATAAAAAGCAGCGGTTCCCCTTAGTTGAAGGGTCAATAATAGGTGGGGGGGGGGGATAATTTTAAGACGAAAGGCAGGAGGTTTAGAGAGGATTTGAGGGGAAAAAACTTTCACCCAGAGGGTGGTGGGAATGTATTGCCTGGGACGGTAGTTGAGGCAGGAAACCTCACAATCTTTAAAAAGCACTTGGGATGGGCACTTGAAATATCATAACATTCAAGGCTATTGGCCAACTGCTGGGATGTGGGGTTAGAATAGAGTAGTTTTTTTTGTTGGTGCAGACGTGAAGGACCATAGGGCCTCTTCTGCCCTGTATAATTCTAAAAGCATCTGCTTGAACTTCACTTGTAAGGCTCATAAATATCAGCAAAAACTTTTATATTTTAATAAGATACAATACATATCATAGAATTCCTTTTGAAAGAGCACCCTACCTCGGCCAAATCCCACGCCCCATCCCTGTAACTCCACCCGAAGGGACAATTTAGCATGGCCAATCCACCTAACCTGCACATCTTTGGACCGTGGGAGGAAACCGGAGCACCCGGAGGAAACCCACACACACACGGGGAGGACGTGCAGACTCCGCACAGTCACCTGAGAGCGGGACTGAACCCGGGTCCCTGGCACTGTGAGGCAGCAGTGCTAGCCCCCGTGCCACCTTATGAGCAGTTCATTGATCATATGAGACAAGCCATTGTCCAGTCAGTTAGATAGTGTGACACCAATATGATTTGAATGACAATATGATGTCAAGTCTATCTGACTTTCCACGTTGAATTATGGAGGAGGAGGATTTTCTTATCAAGTCGATTATATAAAATTGGACTTCACTTACCCATACACATGCAAACACATCAATTTTATGTCATACGGTCTCCTCTCAAATCCCTACTGCTTAATTCCAGCTGTTGGATGGTTCAATTTATTTTGGGATTAAAAATGGCTAAATTATCGGGATGATATATTTTGTGTCGGCTAGGCTTCATAAGTAACTGAGGAAATAAGGAAAAGTCTTCTAGCGGCAGAATGGTTGAAAATTAAAGGATCTGGTTTCAAGGTGATTTAAACAATGGCAACAGGAGGGAACATTTTTTGAATTGTTGCGACGGGTGATGGAAGCAGGTTCCATTGTAGCATTCTAAAGAGAATTGAATAAATACTTGAATGGAAAAAGCTTCAAGGCTGTGGGGAAAGATTCGAGGAATATATGGGATTAATTGAATTGGCCTAACATTGAACTGGTGCAATGGACTGAAAGTGCTCTTACAATCTTTTATTCAGTGCTACAATAGCGTGCCGGCTGAACTTTAAACAAATATTCTTTTATTCAGAAAAAAATTTCAGTTATATTGTACAGAATTGTCAGCATATTTGTCCAATTTTTATAAAACTATCTCCCCGAACACAGCCCCACCTATCCCAGAATAACCCAGAACACCCCTGCTCCCCCAACCCCCTTAATTGATGATGACAACCAGCTCCTCAAAGAAGGTAATGAACGGCATCCACCACAAGTGGAACCCCTCCTTTGATCCCCTAATGGCGTGCATAATTTTTTCAACAAAGCCCTCCTCCAGCCATGCCAACGTCTTCGATGGTGCTGGTGGCCTCCATCTGAGCAAGACTCTCCTCCGGGCTATTAGAGAGGCAAAGGCCAAGGCGTCAGCCGTCCTCCCCTCCTCCAGCCCCGGCAAGTCCAACAGCCCAAAGATCGCCACTGATTGGCACGGCTCCACTCCAACTCCCCAAATCTCTCATGTTGTTTCAAAGAAGGAAACCCAGAACTTAACCAGCTTAGGTTAACCAGCTTAAGACGAGACTAAAACATGTGTGAGTGGTTCGCCGGTTGTCTTAAACAATGCTCATATCTATCCTCTACATTCTGGAAGATCCCGCTCGAGTGGTCGAGTGAGGCCATAACGTATTAAACTTAATCTCACTGCCCGAGGAGGTGTAGTTCACCCTGTGCAGAGCCTCACTCCACATCTCCTCTTTTCCCCCCCCCCCGCACAACCAAAACCAAACCTAACTCTTTCTCCCATTTCCCTGTTACTTCCTCCATCACCGCCAACTGTCCATAAATGTCTGATATCTTCCCTTCCCTTACCTCATTGAGAGGCAATACTTTGTCCATAAGTGAAGGTACCAGTAAACCAGGAATTGAAGAAAGCTCCTCACGCACAAAGTTGCACACTTGCAAATACCTAAAATCATTCCATCCCAGCTGGTACAAAACTATGGTTCCCACAGATAATAATAATCATTTTGTTGTCATAAGTAGGTTTGCATTAACATTGCAATGAAGTTACTGTGAAAAGCCCCTAGTCGCCACATTTCAGCACCTGTTCGGGCACACAGAGGGAGAATTCAGAATGTCCAATTCACCTAACAGCACATCTTTTGGGACTTGTGTGAGGAAACCGGAGCACCCGGAGGAAACCCACTCAGACACCGGGAGAACGTGCAGACCCCGCACAGACAGTGACCCAAGCCGGGAATCGAACCTGGGACCCTGGAGCTGTGAGGCAACAGCGTTACCCGCTGTGCTACCGTGCTGCCCCATTCGCGCCAGTAGCAACATCGACTCTAGTTTAAAGTGCTGTCTGAATTGGCTCCATATTCTCAGAGAAGTTGTTGTCACTGGGTTCGCCAAGTACCTGGCCGGAGAGAATGGAAAGGGAGGAATAACAAGTGCCTCAAGCTTGAACTTACACAAGAAGCCTTCTCCATCCGACTCAGAATCCCTAAAGCACCACTGCACTTTCTCAATGTTTGCCACTCAGTAATAGTGCATCATATTAGGTAGCACCAACTCCCCTACTGTCTATCCTCTGCAAGAAAGCCTTCCTGGGGAGCAGGCTTCACCAGTACAAAGAAATCAGCACTGGAGTAGACCCAATACACATACGAAAAGAAAGAAAACTCCTTCTCCCTCTAGTATCTAAATCTCTTTCTCCCCCCCCCCCCCCCCCCCCCCTCAAAAAACATCTGTTCCATGAACACTTGCAACTCCTTAGCCACCCCCAATGTTGTAAAGGATTTGGGGCGTAACCTACCTCGCCTGGGATCTAACACGCAATTAAAGTCCCCGCCGATGCTTGACTGATGCCAGTCAAGGTATGGCCACCAGCACCCTTTAGATTAAGTCCTTGTCGTCGCAGGTTGGCACGCATACTTTCACCAAGATCACCAGAGCATCCGTCAACATCCCAATCACTGTCGCATATCACCCCTGAGTCCATCAAAGTATTAACCATCGAAAAGGTCACTCTCCTATTCATCAGCACTACCCCCCCCCCCCCCCCCCCCCTCTCATCCTCGCGTCAAAACTCAAGTGGAAAACTTGCCCCACCCACCCTTTCCGCAGCCTTGTCTGATCCTGAATTTTCAGGTGTGTCTCCTGCAAGAAAGCAACATCTGCCTTCAGTCTCTTTGGATGTGGCGGCACGGTGGCACAGTGGTTAGCACTGCTGCCTCACAGCGCCATGGACTCGGGTTCAAGTCTGGTCTTGGGTGTCTGTGCGGAGTCTGCACATTCTCTCCATGTGTGCGTGGGTTTCCTCTGGGTGCTCCGGTTTCCCCCCACAGTCCAAAGCTATGCAGTTAGGTGGATTGGCCATGATAAATTGCTCCCGAGTGTCCAAAGATGGATATGTTAGATGGGGTTATGGCGGGGGAGTAAGCGTAGGTAGGGAGCTCTTTCAGAGGACCAGTGCAGACTCAGTGGGCTGAATGGCCTCCTTCTGCACTGTAGGATTTCTATGGTTTTATGGGCAAACACTCAGGACTTTTTAACTGGCCTATTTAACCCCCGTGCATTCCATGTAACCAGACTGATTGGAAACCTCTGGGGCCCCCCTACCCTCCATATCCCACCCACAAGGCAGTCCGAAAGGGCTCCACTTCGGATCGGCTCCAGGCCCACCCAAGATGGACCAACGCTCTCCCCCCCTCCTTGTACAGAGCCGTTTTGGCCTTATTGAACCCCGCACCCCTTTTTGCCAGTTCTGCCTCAACGTCCTGATAGATTCTGAATGGATGACCATTCCATCTACATTCTTGAGTGCCCTTCATCCACCTCAGGATCTTTTCCATATCCAAAGACCTGTGGAGTAGGACTATGATCGCTCCTTGCCGACTCCCCATACCTGGGCATCTGTCACACTGACCGGTGGGCGCGGTCTACTTGGGGAGAGTTCGCAAAGACTCCCCTCTCCCACCAGCTTCTCAAACATTTGTGCCACATAGTCCATGATACTCGTACCGAAAGTCATTCTGGGTGAACTTTTAAAATGTGAGATATTATAGAAAGAAAGACTCACCTTAATAGGGTGCCTTTCATGACCTCAGGACATCTCTCAAAGCATTTTACAGCCAATGAGATTTATTTTGAAGTGTAGCCATTGTTATAATGAAGGATAGATACACAGCAGTGATATTGAACACAGCAGCTCTCACAAACATCAGGTAGCAACCTGATAATCTGCTTTTCGTGAATTTGATTGTGGGATAAATATTGGCCTTGGACACTGGAAATAACTCCTCTGTTTTGAGATGGCGACATGGGGTCTTTTCCCTCCACCTGAGAGCAGACAGGATTTGGGGTTAACATCTCCTCTGACAGTACAGCACTCCCTTGGCACTAGACTCTCGGGTCAGCCTAGAATCTACAGTGAGACTTGAACCCCCAGTGTTCTGACTCTGCGGCGAGGGTTGTACCGACTGAAACACTGCTGGCATACGGAAGAATGTTTACTTTTGTTTTTGAATATTTAGGCAAGCGAAATTGAACGCCTCACCACATGGTATAACCCTCTCTCGTCCCCTGAGTTGGCAATGGACCAGGCAGGGGAACTCAGTGTAGCGAATTGGCGGTCAAAGTACATCAGCCTGAATGAGAAGCAATGGAAGGACAATGTAAATCTGGCTTGGAGCATCTCACCGTACCTGGCAATAGAGCTACCTACCAGGTAATGGAGTCAGAACGGTTGAAACTTTGCATTAGCGTTTTACATTGTGGGTGTTAATTGGAAGCAGACGTATTGCTGATCCAAAACTGCTGCTTAATAATTCATATCAGGAGTTAACCAGATAATACATAAAATAGTCGTGTTTGTCATGTATATTTTCTGCATTACTACAAAATATGTTTCTTTATTTTGTTCGTCTTCACACTATGGGTATTGATTTAATGCTGGTGGAATCCAAACAGTTCCTTTTAAATGCATGTACATAAGCCCGTTGTGAAGCTTTTTGTTTGCATGGATCTATGTTTGCTTGGTGCAAAAAAATAGAAAAATTAAATTAAAACTCTTTCCACAGTGGACAGGCAATGGGAAGCTGGGCCTTGCAGGGGAGAACAGTCCATTCATTGTTGGTGCAGTGTTCACTGATCTCTCGTCGGTAGGCATGTTGCAATTGTCCTCAATGTCACGTGGTTAACGAGGGGAGAGATTGGCCATTGCTCCCATTCTTTAACACTGTTGAGCAACCCCTTGCTGTAAAGGTATTGGATGGAGCCAAAACTGGATTCAGCTGGTAACATTCCCACCCAGCCCCATTCAAACAGATAGCTGCCAACAGTTGTTGCCGAGGCATGCGTGTGAGGTATAGCAACTTGAGTGAGATACAAGAGAGAAACTGACACCTACAGAATCGTACCTTAGATTGGATTGGATTGGATTTGTTTATTGTCACGTGTACCGAGGTACAGTGAAAAGTATTTTTCTGCATGCAGCTCAACAGATCATTCAGTACATGGGAAGAAAAGGGAATTAAACAGAATTCAAGAAAATACATGAGAATACATAATAGGGCAACACAATATATACAATGTAACTACATAAGCATTGGCATCGGATGAAGCAGACAGGGTGTAGTGTTAATGAGGTCAGTCCATAAGAGGGTCATTTAGGAGTCTGGTGACAGTAGGGAAGAAGCTGTTTTTGAGTCTGTTCGTGCGTGTTCTCAGACTTCTGAATCTCCTGCCCGATGGAAGAAGTTGGAAGAGTGAGTAAGCCGGGTGGGAGGGATCCTTGATTATGCTGCCCGCTTTCCCCCGGCAGCGGGAGGTGTAGATGGAATCAATGGATGGGAGGCAGGTTCATGTGATGGACTGGGCGGTATTCACGACTCTCTGAAGTTCCTTGCGGTCCTGGGCCGAGCAGTTGCCATACCAGGCTGTGATGTAGCCCGATAGGATGCTCTCTATAGTGCATCTGTAAAAGTTGGTGAGGGTTAATGTAGCAAGGAGTGAGTGCCTTTATTAAGAGCAATTGGAAGGAGAAGAAATTAAATATATTACCACACGACTGGCAGTGAATTTAAAACCAATATAATACATTTGATAGGTTTGGGCAGCAATTGTAGCACAAGTGGATAGCACTGTGGTTCATAGTGCCAAGGTCCCAGGTTCAATTCCCTGCTGGGTCACTGTCTGTGCGGAGTCTGCACGTTCTCCCCGTGTCTGCGTGGGTTTCCTCCGGGTGCTCCGGTTTCCTCCCACGGTCCAAAGACGTGCAGGTTAGGTGGATTGGCCATGATAAATTGCCCTTAGTGTCCAAAAAAAAGGTTAGGAGTTGCTACTGTGTTACTGGGATAGGTTTGAAGTGAGGGCTTAAGTGGGTCGGTGCAGACTCAATGATCCGAATGGCCTCCTTCTGCACTATATGTTCTGCGTTTTTCTTCCCAATTCAAAAATAGCCTTTCCTACTCTAATTCCTTGTTGCAATGTTCTTTTCATTCTGGGTTGAACACAACTCGTTGTAGATTATGTAAGGAATAACGATTTGGAGAATCATATACGCTAGGATGGAAATCTGCTCGGCAGATGTTCAATTGTCCTCGAGATGTGGCTGGTATAGTCAAGGCCGTTATTTATTGTTCGCCACAAATTACCCTTGGGAGTTACGTCCTGTATCTTCTCCTCAAAGCACTGCAGCCCCTCTGGTGTTTGTGCTGCCAAACTATACTGGGGAGTCGCAGAGCATTCATCCAATGATGAAGGAAGGCCTGTCAATACAAATTGAAGCCAGAGTGATGAATGACTTGGAGGTGATGGCCTTTCCATAATATCGCTGCCTTTGCCCTTGCCATGGGCGATGTCTCGGGGGAGAGGTATTTTTGTAACCTTGTTGAGATGCTGCAGTGCATTCAGTAAGTGGGACACACTGCAGCCTCTCTCCCTAACCTCAAACCCTCCTGCCGAAGTTAGAAGCAAGAAGGGAACCATAGATGTGGTGCACTTAGATTTCCAAAAGACATTTGACAAGGTGCCAAATCAAAGGTTACTACACAAAAGAAGAGTTCATGGTGTTTGGAGTAGCATAGTAGCATGTAAAAAGGATTGGTTAGTTAACAGGTAACTAAGTTAACAGGTAACGGTGTGTTAGCTTTTAATGGTAGAGGGATTGAGTTTCGGAGCCATGAGGTCATGTTGCAGCTGTACAAAACTCTGGTGCGGCCGCATTTGGAGTATTGCATGCAGTTCTGGTCACCGTATTATAGGAAGAATGTGGAAGCATTGGATGCAGAGGAGAGTTATCAGGATGTTGCCTGGTATGGAGGGAAGATCTTATGAGGAAAGGCTGAGGAGCTTGAGGTTGTTTTCATCAGAGAGAAGAAGGTTAAGAGGTGACTTAATTGAGGCATACAAGATGATCAGAGGATTAGATAGGGTGGACAGTGAGAGCCTTTTTCCTCAGATGGTGATGGCTAGCATAAGGGGACATAGCTTTAAATTGAGGGGAGATAGATATAGGACAGATGTCAGAGGTAGGTTCTTTACTCAGAGAGTAGTAAGGGCGTGGAATGCCCTGCCTGCAACAGTAGTGGACTCGCCAACATTAAGGGCATTTAAATGGTCATTGGATAAACATATGGATGATAAGAGAATAGTGTAGATGGGCTTGAGAGTGGTTTCACAGGTCAGCGCAACATCGAGGGCCGAAGGGCCTGTATTGCGCTGTAATGTTCTTTGCCGAAGACCCTGGACATGCCTGTCCATGGGGATCTAAGGACTTTGAGGTCCTTTCTTCACCAGCAGTCCCAGCCAGTCAGATTGGTGGGTAGCTACAGAGGGCAGGACTCCCACTGAGGGGTGGAAGTCCCACTCTGCCCCCATTCGTCCTCCCTGCAGCGTTTTATGGCTGCTGGGTAGGCCATCGTGGAGTGATTCAACTCCACTCCGACGTGGTTCCTGAGCCGTCTCATCGCCGCCCCTGTAGTATTAAATCCCTAGAATGCATTATCCATTTTTGGCCAATCAAAAGAAAATTCTGAGAGGGCAGTGTTATTTGGATGGGAATTTGTTTTGGTCTGCGGTTCATGGCATTGCCAGAGGGAGATGACCTCTGAAAGTGGCCAGAGCCAAGAGGTCAGTACGCAGCGCCTGGACCAAAGGCAAATGACACAGGTTCTTCTAGTGGAGACTCAACTTCTTTGTGCAGTATTACCCATAAATTCACGAGGAACTGAAAATACATATTTCATAATCATCTTCAGAACTAAAACATTTAGGGAAGGGTGAAATGTGCAAATAAAGAAAATAAATGGGGTGGAGAGCAAAAGGCCAAATATTTTTCATAGAATTTAGAATTTACAGTGCAGAAGGAGGCCATTAGGCCCATCGAACCTGCACCGGCCCTTGGAAAGAGCACCTCACTTAAGCCCATGCCCGACACCCTATCCCCATAACTCAGTAACCCCACGTAACGTTTTGGACACGAAAGGCAATTCATCATGGCCAATCCACCTAACCTGCGCACCTTTGGACTGTGGGAGGAAACCAGAGCACCCGGAGGAGAACATACAGACTCCGCACAGACAGTGACCCAAGCCGGGAATCGAACCTGGGACCCTGGAGCTGTGAAGCAACTGTGCTAACCAATGGGCTACCGTGTTGCCCTGGGTGCAAGGGGTCCAATGGCCTACTCCTGACCCTATGCGGTATTCACGAAACCCATTGACAAGGATGGCAGGCAACTCGATTATCCGCCAATTTAAATGAATCCCACTGGCCTGGAGAGGTTCTCTCCGTTATAACATGATATTCATGATTGTCAATAAAAATGGAAAATAGCTTTTGAGGGGTGGAGGAAAAATACATATACTTGCATCATAAGCATGTTTTGCAAAGAAATATAGAAATAGCATTGTTAATACTATATCCATGCGACGCATGTAATATTGTTAGGTTGAGACATTCACATATTTCTATTGCTTCAGTAGTATTGGTGTTTTGCAAAAACACACACTGCTTTTGAGTTTAGCAAGACCACAAACACATCACCGTGGACATGCTTCAGACCTCTCAATGCCTGTGATCAGTGCCACCAGAGATGTTTAAAGGATGAGGACTATTGCACCGATAACTGAATTGGACAGTACATTTGATATCTTGCTAACTCAAGCCCATTTGTTTAACGTTTTGCATCTGCCAGATTTAAAAACACTGAAGCCATTGGAGCAGAAGTAACTCGTTTGGTGAGGCTGGATCCTGGAGCCGTTAGTGATGTCCCAGAAGCCATCCGGGTGAGTTTATGGACAGTAAATAAATGTCCCATAAATAACCGTACTTGTGTGTTACCAGCCCCTGGGCGAGTGTGCGGTGAATTCCAGCCCCGCTTGACTCGGAGTCGCAACACAATTGGAATTAACAATTAATTCTTCAAAAAATACCCAAATTCTCTGGTGTTTGACTGTCGAATAATTACAGTCACTAGGTTTGTAGATTTAAACCAAAGTATTTGTTATTAATAATAATAACTGAGTAAATAGGCAGCAAATAAACTAGTTAGCTATTATCTAGCTCCTGACCCCCATGCCCCCTTTACCTCGCCCCCCGCCTCCCCCACCCTCATATATAATACACACAAGACAGACAAACACAGAGGGGAAAGAGGGGTGTGAATAAAAATGAAAAGGATAAAAAGTATTTGTCTCCGATACACTTTTTTCTAGTCCACCTTTCTTCTGTCTTAGCCTTCAGTTGGAGATTTTTGCTTCCAGACTGTAATGGTTTTCACTGTGGACTCATCCATGTCTCAGGAACCTTTTAGTAGGTTCAGAAAATAACAGCTAGACAGCATTTCTGGAGAGAGAGAAAGAGCGAGAGAGAGAGAGACAGGCAGCAGCTCACAGCTTCTCCTCTCAGCATCGAGGATCCGACTGACCCTTCCTGGGCTCTCTGAAAACCATCCCACACGGGTAGGACCCAATCACCGCCTGTCGTCGGGCAGAATACGGCCTTTGGCCAATTCATTGGCCACCAGCCAACCAATCGAATCAAATCCCTTCGATCTCTCGAGCGCCGGAAAGTCTGAGTTCTGTCCAAAAGCTAAATCTTCAATAGCAGTGTACTATTTTGCAACTTTTGAGTTCCTCACTTCCTCTGCTCGACTTGGCGGTGTATGTCTATTAAACATCCAAGGATCAAAATGATAACCACAAAGTAAAAGAAATGGGAAATAAGGGAATCCACAGGAAGCGCCCTTTTTGCTTTTGTACACTAACTGTGACATTTAGGAGATTTTAGGAAAATTTAATTCTAAATGGAGTGGGCAGTTTACGGGTTAAAAGCCTGGTGTTAGCGTGTGTTTGACTGCAGTTGTCATTTTTTAAACAAAAGCATTCTGTTTGCAGAGCCTGGGTGTTTATAGCAACCAGAAGATGAAATTGATGAAGGAATGTGTTTTTCAGTCTGGGCTAATGGTTTGACTGGGGAGGTTCGTGGGAGTCTGTGGATGCGCATGCGTATGGCAGCGACCTGCAGCTGTCGCGACATACAACGTGGCACCGGCTGCACGTGGACCCGGCCTGCCAGATAGTGCCCCCTTGTAACTCCTCTCGCCACCCCCTGACCGCCCCTCACCAGTTCCCCGAGCCCCCGCCAAAGCTTCATCGGCCAGCAGAACGCGTGCCCCCCCCCCCCCCCCCCCCCGACTGTGGCGGCGCTGGACACGGTCCATGGACACGGGGGCGGGCCTTCAGATTATGTCCTGAGGCCGTCCCAACGGCGTGCAGCGTACTCACCAATGATGTTGTTTTGCAGGGGATGGAGCATCCAAAAACAGGCGACGCCCCCGATTTTGGCATCAAAAGGGCTTCTTTGCCAAATGTGATTTTGGCGGAGAACCTCGCCCCAATGTGTTTTTCAGTTTGGGGAGATGAGGTAATTGCTGGGTGGTGCTCAGAGAGGCAGGGAGTTTCGAGAAGCTTTGAGAGAGAGCGAAAGGAGCTGAGTTCTGATCTGCCTGATTCCGAGTCCACAATTATCCTTCTAAGTAGGATAGTTAAGAAAAAGAGTAATACTATTTTAAAGCAGAGCAGTCTTGTCTGATGACAAGAGGCCGGAACAACCCGGTTGAAGCAGCTATTTAAAGGCATTCAGACAGAGTCTGAAGGGGTCCAACTGGAGCCAGATCTGTTTTATAAAGCAAGTATTACTCTATGTCCTACTAATTTTAAGCTGAATTAAGAGCTGTATATTCTCGTGTTTAATGGGGAATTGGATAGTTGTGTTAAGGGGTAATTGTAAGCTGTCCTTTTTGGGTGTGAATTTAAAAGTTTAATGTTATATTCATAATAATGTATCATTTTGGAAATAACAAAGCCCCATTTTTTCATGCACTCCCTCCTGGAGCAAGTAATTCTTTCCACACAGTCCAAAACTAAAATATGAAATGAAATGAAAATCGCTTATTGTCACAAGTAGGCTTCAAATGAAGTTACTGTGAAAAGCACATATTGGAGTTTTGGTCCAGTATTCCCGCCACTGTTGGGGTCTGGTCTGGGATCGTAACAACATTTTTAAAAAAGTGAGCAATAGAAAATGGGAAATGTTTAATTTGAAAATGAAATGAATTCTTAGTGATTGTCTCACGGCAAAAGTTGCAACAAAATTTATAAATGCTCATTTCCAGACGTCTTTAAATATCAAATGTGTCATTTTACTTGCCTTTTGACATATTTCTGTAAATACAAAACTTTTTTTGCATTTTTTTGTACTCTTGATTGTAACCCAGTATCTCTTGGTTGTGTCAGCACGGTAGCATTGTGGATAGCACAATCGCTTCACAGCTCCAGGGTCCCAGGTTCGATTCCGGCTTGGGTCACTGTCTGTGCGGAGTCTGCACATCCTCCCCGTGTCTGCGTGGGTTTCCTTCGGGTGCTCCGGTTTCCTCCCACAGTCCAAAGATGTGCAGGTTAGGTGGATTGGCCATGATAAATTCCCCTTAGTGTCCAAAATTGCCCTTAGTGTGGGTGGAGTTGCTGGGTTATGGGGATAGGTTGGAGATGTTAACCTTGGGTAGGGTGTTCTTTCCGGGAGCTGGTGCAGACTCGATGGGCCGAATGGCATCCTTCTGCATTGTAAATTCTATATGTGTCCCGTTACGACACCTGAGATACAATGACCGGTCTAACGGGATATTGTGTGTGAAGCACATTTGCGTGTCCAGCCCGTTTCGGCAGTTCTTGTCGATAAGTCTGACCAATCTTTTCATTCGACCTTGCGGGAACGCCAAGAGGAATTTAGCAGCTGGCTGAATGTATTCACCCACTTATGTTTTATCTGACAAACGGACGTGTTAAGAAAAATGTGGATTTCGGTGATGGAGGTGAGGCGCAAACGCTGCAGGTGCTACCCAAGAGCATAAGCCCTTTGAAGATTATGTTTGGGTTCATTCCTTTCAGTCGATGAAGTAGAGGACGTTGTATTTGATTTTGTTAGTTACCCTCCAAGCCGTTGGGATTCGGTTTCAATCTTGGGAGTGGCTAAGAAACTGTCAGGAAAGGTAGAAAAGAACAGGCGGTAGAATTTCGAGCAAAACAGAAAATGCCAGGCAGCATCTATGGAGAGAGGCGGAGTTAACACCTCGGGTAATCAGAAGGGTGGTCATTGACCTGAACATTAACTGTTTCCCCCTGCACGGGTGCTGCCTGACCGGCTGAGTATTGCCAGCATTTTCTGCTTTTTTTATTTCCAATTTCCACCAGCTGCAGTATTTTGCTTTGTGTTGTTGCAGGGGTAGAATTTCCTGGGGCTCCTACCTTGACTCAGGCTGGAGATTGACAGAAAATCCAGTGGTTAAGCTGTTTTGTCGAGGGTTTTCCAGTGATATCCCACCAACGTTACATAGAACATAGAACAGTACAGCACAGAACAGGCCCTTCGGCCCTCGATGTTGTGCCGAGCAATGATCACCCTACTTAAACCCACGTAACCCGTATACCCGTAACCCAACAATCCCCCCATTAACCTTACACTCGGGCAATTTAGCATGGCCAATCCACCTAACCCGCACATCTTTGGACTGTGGGAGGAAACCGGAGCACCCGGAGGAAACCCACGCACACACTGGGAGGATGTGCAGACTCCACACAGACAGTGACCCAGCCGGGAAACGAACCTGGGACCCTGGAGAGGGAGATTAGGAGGAACCCCCTTGGACCTTGCTGGCAAAGGTTGGGAGGAATTGTGAGTGAGGTACCAATGCCGTGTTGGGCATATTAATGCCTCTAAATTTACATTGGTGACCTAGAATCAGAAAGTCAACACAAGTTACTTAAATTGGCAGAGATACCATACTAGGAGGGGGGGCTGTGCAATGCAAGAAGGCAGCTCAGGAATTGCAAATGTTGTACAATGTGGGCAGATTAATTGCAGTCAAAATGTCCTTGACTTCTATGTTTTACTTGCATTTCCTCATTGGTTTCATCTTCTAAGACTGTCTCAATGTACCTGACAGCCCATTCAGTACTTTTGAAATGCAGTCACTATGGTAATATCAGGAAATCCAGTCATTAAAGCTGCCTCACAGAAAAACTTCAGTCTTTTTATAAATAATGTTGATTAAGGGATAAACATTGACCAGAGCATCAGGAATACTCCATGTCTCTTCAAATTGCGCCAGAAGATACTTGCATCAACTTCAGGGGAGATACCACTTTTAGTTTAATATCTCGAATAAAAGATGGGATCTCCAGTAACACTGAGTCAGCCAGTAATGCAGAGCTGGAGCTTGAACTCTCGAATTTGACTGTGCTTCAGCTGGACCACACTTTGAGGCTTATGTACAGTTCTGGTTGCCAAGAAACAAAAAAGACTTTAATATGCTGAAAGCAGTGTCGAGAAAAGTTAGACAATTGAATTGTGGTGAAAATCTGGAGTAACTTTCAGCCCAGGAAGGAAGGGTCTGAAAGTTGTTCTTATCAAGATGTGCAAGATAGCTAATGGGATAGAAAGGAAAAATCTGGAATATTATTTCCTATATATAGTAAACCGCTTGCAAGTAATAATGATCTTTATTAGTGTCACAAGTAGGCTTACATTAACACTGCAATGACGTTACAGTGAAAAACCCTTAGTCACCGCACTCCGGCACCTGTTCAGGTACACTGAGAATGTCCAATTCACCTAACAAGCACGTCTTTCGGGACTTGTGGGAGGAAACCGGAGCACCCGGAGGAAACCCACGCAGACATGGGGAGAACGTGCAGACTCTGCACAGACAGTGACCCAAGCCGGGAATCAAACCCAGGTCCCTGGCTCTGTGAAACACTGTGCTACCGTGCGCCCCATTTTCTTTCACTCAACTGTAAAATTGGTAACTCATGAAGCTCATGAATTACCGGCGGATGTCTTCCTGGTTCCCCAGCATCGCATTTATGGGATAACTAAAGATGCACTGGGGAATCCCTCTAGGGGTTTCCCACGTATGCGTTAATCCAGCAATTGTCCAGAGCGCTAACTTCCCCTGGACAAGTGTGCTGGGAAACATCCGACAGAAGCGATCTAAATCACTACCTTTGGATGATTTTGCCAGTTTTACCCAGCTAGTTACTCTGAAAAGAGTTAGAAGAAAAAAAGCACCTCTAACTCCAGAATAACTATTTAAAACACCAGAGCAATGGGCTCCGCACATCTTCTCTGCTGAGTATTACTGCACTCTGTATGTTTCACCTGATGTCTGTGTCTATGTATTTACATTTTGTATTGATCATATGTCCTATGTTTCTCATGTATGGAACGACCTGCCTGGATAGTACACAGAACGATACTTTTCACTGTACCACGGGACAATAAATCTAAATCGAATTAAAGGGGACGTTCCTTTCTTCCCTGCGCCCCAGTTAATCCACGTCGAACAGTTCCCAGCTCCTGTCTCTCCCAGCCTGAGTGAGGAAGGTTGGGCAAGACGGGCTTTGAAATTAGTGAGGGTAAATTGGTACAGATGTGATGAAAATGGCAAAAGGGGAGAAAGAATGCATCGCACAGTGCACCATTTACAAACCTTTACTTCTGGATATCTGAGGGTAAGGTCATTAATAAGGTCTGTAATCTTGGCTTGGCATTTCGAAAGTTAAAAGGAAACTTGTTCCTTTTTTTTGCTCACTGGCTTGAAATTCAACGAAATGATCAGTCGACAAACTCTGTTACACATTTAACATTCTGGTAGATATTAATTAAAAGTACATGTTTTATGCTGAGAAAAATGACAGATTTATTACTCAGAATAAACGGCAGTAAATTAGGGGTGACGGTTCTGCAGATATGGGCTTTTGTAAAGTGCCTTGAGCTAAACGACAATTGGCAAAGTTAACCCATTTTTCCGCGCATATATTTTGCTCTGCAGTATATTCACAGTTTTTACATATCTAACAAGTATTCTGGAAAGAAAATCATTAAACAGTTCATCTGTTAGAACTTGTATTCAATTCATTTGGTTCTGGGAACTTTTCACGGTATTGGTATGACGATGAAGGAAAGAGTGATATTTGGTGAAAAACATAGAACATAGAACCTACAGTGCAGAAGGAGGCCATTCGGCCTGTCAAGTCTGCATCTACCCACTTAAGCCCTCACTTCCACCCTATCACCTAACCCAATAACCCCATCTAACCTTTTTGATCACTAAGGGCAATTTTATCATGGCCAATCCACCTAACCTGCATGTCTTTGGAATATGGGAGGACACCGGAGCACCCGGTGGAAACCCACGCAGACACGGGGAGAGCGTGCAGACTCCACACAGATAGTGACCCAGTGGGGAATCGAACCTGGGACCCTGGCGCTGTGAAGCCACAGTGCTATCTACTTGTGCTACGTGCTGCCCAAAGGATTGGTTTGGTTGCTTCCTCTCTGAACAGTTGCTGGTAATCTTTTGGTACCTCACCCAAGTGGCCATTGTTCATATGTTAATCTAAATGAGTTTAGATGGAATTTTAAAAAAAAATTTAGAGTACCGTATTTTTTTTTCCAATTAAGGGGCAATTTAGCGTGGCCAATTGACCTACCAGGCACATAATAATCTTTATTATCACAAGTCGGCTTACATTAACGCTGCAATAAAGTTACTGTGAAAAGCCCCGGGCCGGCACTTTTTCGGGTACACGGAGGGAGAATTCAGAATGTCCAATTCACCTAACAGCACATGTTTTGGGACTTGTGGGAGGAAACCGGAGCACCTGGAGGAAGCCCACGCAGACACTGGGAGAAAGTGCAGATTCCGCACAGTGAGCCAAGCTTTGAATCGAACCTGGGATCCTGGCGCTGTGAAGCAACAGTGCTAACCACTCTGATGCAGTACTGCCCTTTAGGTCGTGGGGATGAGACCCACGCAGACACAGAGAATGTGCAAACTCCACACGGACTGTGACCCGGGGCCGGGTTCGAACCCGGGTCCTTGGTGCCGTGAGGCAGCAGTGCTAACCACTGTACCACCGTGCAGCCCCCGGGGTTTGATGGGCTAACCGATCATGTCCCGCTCGGTGTGAATGCGCACATTTTCTGGAAAAGTCTCTTGTTAAGCTGGCTGATTTTTTTTTTTTTACCTCTCTCCCCAGCCAAAGACAGTCATGAACAACTGGTGCATTTTCAATGACACCTCATAGTAACCTAACTCTATTTTCTCACCTGCCTCATAGGTTGAAATATTCAAAGAATGAAATGAAATGAAAATCGCTTATTGTCACAAGTAGGCTTCAAATGAAGTTACTGTGAAAAGCCCCTAGTCGCCACATTCCGGCGCCTGCTCGGGGAGGCTGGTACGGGAATCGAACCGTGTTGCTGGCCTGCTTCGTCTGCTTTCAATGCCAGCGATTTAGCCCTATGCTAAACAGCCCCAGCCATCCAGGTGAAGGAGCTTAAACAAGACCTCTGTCCAGTAATTCAGCTCATTTCCTAAATCTTACGCAATCCCTATGCTGTGGCCATGCTCACTGGCCATCATTTCGAAACAAATACCTGCCTTTTTGATGGTGCTTTGAGAATCTATTCAGACCCTGTGAATTAGCCAAAAGTGTTGAATGCCATAAGTCGCCTCCCTGATGGTCTTTTGCCAGCTGCTGCTCTTATTGTACTGATCCTTACCTAGTATTTCAGGCTTCAAGTTAATTGCACAGCCCCTTATGTTGTTCGGACCTCAGCACTCTAACCTTCATTGTTTCCATTTCCTTTCCTTCCGACAACCATCAAACTTTTGCAATTCAAGTTAGGTACCGCCTCATTGGTAGTTTCCAGTGTATCTTTCCACTTCTTTTATTATTATTTGCGGTCTTGCTGATGTTCTGCCTTGTGGATTTAACTTTGCTTCTCCATTTATTGGCTGCAATAGGCTTAAAAAGGAAACATTAAAGCTTAAGCTTTGTCATGATGCATATTTTTGATTCAGTGGGACACATCCTTGGGGATGTGAACATAAATCGTAGGCGATATCGGGACGAGTTGCGAAAGCTGTTTAAAAATGCAAATTGAACCCTTGAGTTTATCAGTAAAGCAATTGGATACAAAAGCAAAGAAATTGTGCCAGCTTGTAATTGAAAATAAATGGTTAGCCCGCGCTGGAGTTTTAGTCCAGTTTTGGACATCAGAGTTTGTAGAAGTTGTCAAGGCCTTGGAGAAGGTGCAAAAGAGATTTACGGGAATGGTTCCGGTGATGAGCAACTTCGGTTAATGCAGAGAGAATGGAGAAAGCAGGCTTTTCCCCTTAAGAGCGGAGAAGGTTAAGAGGAGATTTGATAGAGGTACTCAAAATCATAAATGGTTTTGATGTAGCAGTTAAGGAAAAATTTGTTTCCAGTGACAGAGGGTGGAGAAACCATCCTTTACACAGCAAATTACTGTGATCTGGAATGCACTGCCTGAGAGGGTGGTTCCAAAAGACCATTGGCCAAATATTTGAAAAGAAACCAATTTGCAAGGCAAGGGGGAAAGAGCCGGCGAGTGAGATTAATTGGATAACTCCACCATTGAGCTAGCACGGGCATGGTGGGCTGAGTGGCCTCCTTCTGGGCTCTATTATGCAATGAGTTAATGATTCTAGATCAGCCTTGGAAAATATTTTGTGGTTTAGTCACTACTTGTTCGTTAGTACTGTCCTGTCATTCACAATAATGTCAGATCATTGAGCACCATCATTAGAATTTCCCAAGTGATTTACTACTGTTTCTGCTGATAATAATGGTGTTTGTTTGCAAGGGATCCTGTAGATGTATTCAGCCTATGGGACGTAAGCATCCCTGTGGTGCAATAGCTGAACTTCGTTTCCAGTTAGACCACATTAATGTGATTGCACATGTAGGAATTCATAGCAGGAATGAAGTAAATAAGAACGTGACCACCTTCCCTGTTATTAAACCTTCTGTGTATCTTAAAAGTTAAAGTTTTACCTCGTGTCCAGGCCAATATTTATTCTCCAACAACACCACTTAAAACAAGTTATCCGGTCATATTTACATTGCTAATTGTGAGAGCGTGTGTGCAAATTGGTGGCTGCTTTTCCTACAGTGACGACACTTCAAAACAGTATGGACTTCATTAGTTCTAACGCACCTCCCGAGGTCCTCAAAAGTTCCAGATCAATGCAAAGCAGAATACTAACATCTACTGGTATCTGCAATTTTGAGGAGCAATCAATGAATGGAATCTGAGAAACAGACTTTATAAATGGTTCCCCCAAAGCTCAGGGGTGGAAATAGAGCTATTAATGGATGGATGGGCAGGGTCATACAACAGGTGAGGATAGACATTAAATAATGATTTCACAATGAGTCTAGAGGTGGCGATTTTTGGGGTGTCAGAAGACCCGGGAATCCAGGAGGAGAAAGAGGCAGATGCTCTGGCCTTTGCTCTCCTGATAGCCCGGAGACACACACTGCTAGCTTGGAGGGGCTCGAAGCCCCCGAATTCGGAGACTTGGCTAACTGACACAAGCTTTCTCGGTCTAGAGACGATTAAGTTGGTCTAGAGACGATTAAGTTTGCCTTGAGACGGTCACTGTTCGGGTTCGCCCGGAGGTGGCAACCATTCATTGACTTCTTCGCGGATAATTAATCATTAATCGCAGCAGGGGGTGAGGGCGGTTAAGGTAGTGTAGACTGGGGGGGGTGGTCAATGGTCAATTAGGAGGGTCTTGGCGGGATGGAAGTCGGTGATTGCACTGTTTCTTGTTCTTTGTACATTGTTTTTATACTGTTGTTGTTTGTAATGCCAAAAATACCTCATTAAAATTGTTTATTAAAAAAACAAAATAAAATAATGATTTCACTTCAGTATTTACCAAGGAGGTAGACATGATGGTGGATAGTCAGATGAGTCGCAGGATTAGTGCAATTAAAATGAAAAAGGGGCGCATTGAATAAACTATAGATTTTAAAAGAATCGGAGGAAAAAATCGCAGGGCCATATTTAATACTTGATTGGAAAAAGGTACCGTGGGAAATTGTAGATCAGCCTAACATTGGTGATGGGAAAAATAATGGGATCTGTACGAAAGGGAGAGAATAGAATGCAATATGATTTTCAAAAAGTTAAATTTTACTTCAATAACTTTATTGAGAGAATAGATAGCCCCCCCCCCCCCACCCCCATCCATCCCGCCGATATTTACGGTGTTTTGTGTGGCACGCCATTCGCTGTGTGGGGGGGGGGGTCATCTTCAGCGGGTCTGGAACATTCCACCGGCAGGAAGGGCTGGAAAATCCTGCCCAATTTAATACAGTCGATGTGATTTGCCTGGATTTTCAAATGGCCGTGGATAAGGTACCCTGTAACAAACTATGGAATAAGGTCAGAGAATACGGAATTAGGGGGACAATTGACAGAATGGATTGCTTGTCAGCTTCAAGACACAAAGCTGAGAAGTGGGAGTTGAGGGTAATTGATCACAGTCATGGAGGGCGGATAGTAGTGGTCCACAAGGGCCAGTGCTGTGCCCACTGCTATTCACAATTCGGGGGGGGTGGGGGGGGGGGGGGGGGGGCGTGGAGGGTGCTGTGGGGTGAAAATGGAATCGCCAAGTATTGAGGAGAACTGTAACAAATTACAAGAGAGTAATAATAAACTTGAGTCATAAGAGTTTTACACCACATAAAAAGGCCTTTGGCCCATCCTGTTTGTGCCAACTATCAAATGTCAATCTATTCTAATCCCATTTTC
The DNA here is from genome assembly GCF_902713615.1 of Scyliorhinus canicula. NCBI lineage: Eukaryota > Metazoa > Chordata > Chondrichthyes > Carcharhiniformes > Scyliorhinidae > Scyliorhinus > Scyliorhinus canicula. The sequence goes on from NC_052146.1 coordinate 13,458,399, forward strand.
CAGCACTTGATCCGTAGGGTTATATGCTGTGGCCTTTCAGGTGCCCATATAAATGTTGAAGTTCCCTCCCCCTCCACCCTTTCAGGCAGTGAGTTCCAGATTCCCGCCACCCTCCGGGTGAAAAGGTTTTTCCTCATCTCCTCTAAGGCTCCTGCCCCTCACCTTAAATCTATTCCCCCTGGTTATTGACCCCTCTGCTCAGGGGAACAGTTCCTCCTTATTGACCCAATCTATGTCCGTCATAATTCTGTACACCTCAGTCAAGTCAAGTTACCCGAACAGGTGCCGGAATGTGGCAACTAGGGGCTTTTCACAGTAACTTCATACTTGTGACAATAAAAGATTAATAATAATAATAAAGTCCCCCCCCGGGCCCGGCCTTCTCTGTTCTAAGGAAAACAACCCCAGCTAAGCAGACTCGCTTCATAGCTTCCAACCCAGGCAGCATCCCGGTGAATCTCCTCTGCACCTTTCCTAATGCAATCACTTCCTCCTTGTCGTGTATGACCAGAACTGCACACAGTACTCTCGCTGTGGCCTAATCAGCGTTTTATACTGCTCCTTCATAACCTTCCCACTCTTGCATTCTATGTCTCGGCTAATGAAAGCAAGTATCCTAATTGCCTTCTTAACCACCTTATGTACCTGTCCTGTTGCCTTCAGGGATCTACAGCCATACACTGCATAGCTCCTCTGGTCCTCCCAGCTTTCTGGCGCCCTTTTGTATAATCCTTTGCCTTGTCAAACCCCCTAGGATGCACTATCTCACACTTGTTTCAGGGTTAATTTCCATTTGCCATTGTTCTGCCCATCTGACCAGCCCGTCTATAATCATTCTGTAAGCCTTTCCTCCTCCACTATTTACCCCAGCGCCAATTTTTGTGTTATCATAGAATTTACAGTGCAGGAGGCCATTCGGCCCATCAAGTCTGCACCGGCTCTTGGAAAGAGCACCCTACCCAAGGTCAACACCTCCACCCTATCCCCATAACCCAGTAACCCCACCCAACACTAAGGGCAATTTTGGACACTATGGGCAATTTAGCATGGCCAATCCACCTAACCTGCACATCTTTGGACTGTGGGAGGAAACCGGAGCACCCGGAGGAAACCCACGCACACACGGGAAGGATGTGCAGACTCCGCACAGACAGTGACCCAAGCTGGAATCGAACCTGGGACCCTGGAGCTGGACCCCAATGCTACCGTGCTGCCCAACTTTCTGATCAAACCTCCTTCTTTCACAAGCACATCATTAATGTGCACTCCAAACAGTAAGAGACGCAGCACCAAACCCTGCGGAACACCACTGAACCCAGGCTTCTAGTCACAAAGCAATCTGTGACCATCACCCTCTTGACCTTAAGCCAATTGAGAATTCATTTATTTCTTGGAAGTTGCAAGTCATGGGGTGACTGACCAAAGAGATCTTGGAGCACGATTACACCAGTCTCTTAAAAGTTGTGTCACAGGTTAGCAAAGCCATACAAATACGACCCAAGCACTCGGCTTTATTTCTAGAGGGGGGTGGGGAATTGAAATGTTGGGAGCTTATGCTAAACCTGTGCTGAACATTGGTTAGACACACTTCGAGCAAAATGTGCAATTTTGTTTCCCACATTTTGGGTGGAACCGTCACACAAATTGGACATTGCCGATTTCGGGTGGGGCAAGCAACGTTTGACTCACCAACGCTAATGGAACGCTTGTTTCTGTACTGTACATCATATGTATTCCTATGGAAAGCTACATACATCACATCAATGCACCAAAGATAACAAAGCTGGGACATGTTTTGCCTTTGGCAAAATGTACAACCTCTCGCATGAGTAATCTCCTTCAGACACCTGCACAATTAAAGGTTGGCGATCAAAATGAGGTAGAGCTGCCACAGGGATGATCAAACCCACCCTTGTAACGGCATGTGTGAAAGTAATGTAATAAAGGAAGGTTATATATTGCTGGGGGTGGGAGGGGTGCGTCTTGTTATTATTCCCCTTCAAAGCTGTCATCCAAATGAACTTTGATACATCAAATGCTGATGCCGGGAAAGCTTTGGAGCAGAGCAAGTAAAAGAGGAGATTTAACAGCATTTTTAAAAGCATATGAAAGTATTTGATTTATCGGGTACGGCTGTTTTGCAAGGTGAGACAGTGATGATAAATGACGGTGACAGGAACATTGTGATCTATCCAGCCGTACTGATATTAGGAAGCCAATGTAAAACTGTGACTGAAGAAATTGAGGAAGGAGAGGTTTGAGGAGATTTTTTTTCAATGCTGCACGGAACATTTTCCCACGGCGAGTGATGATTTAGAGATTGTTCTACTGTTTGGCAAAATTGGACAAACATTTGAAGCTTTGGAAGCATACAGGGTATGGGGAGAGAACCGGTAGTTAAAGCTATCAACCACTGGGTGAAAGAACTTAATGAAATAGCTGTTTGTTGGCATTGGCCTAATTTACTTCACCATGACTTTGATAGAAAACAGTGCTCAACATTTTTCAACTTAAATGGTACAGCAACTTCAGGAAACTGCGACGGCATGATTAAGCTCAAATAGCCACAAGTTTCTGCTAAAAGTTATCAAAATAAAGTAGAGCTGCCACAGGGATGATCAAACCCATCCTTGTAACAGCATGTGTGAAAATAATGTAATAAAGAAAGGTTACATATTGCTGGGGTTGGGAGGGGGGGTTGGAGGGGTAGCACACGTGGCTAGCACTGTGGCTTCACAGTGCCAGGGTCCCAGGTTCGATTCCCCGCTGGATCACTGGTCTGTGCGGAGTCTGCACGTTCTCCCTGTGTCTGCGTGGGTTTCCTCCCGGGTGCTCCGGTTTCCTCCCACAAGTCCCGAAAGACGTGCAGGTGAGGTGGATTGGCCATAATAAATTACTCTTTAGTGTCCAAAAAGGTTAGGAGGGGTTATTGGGTTGTGGAGATACGGTGGAAGTGAGGGCTTAATTGGGTCAGTGCAGACTCGATGGGTCGCATGGCCTCCTGCACCATATGTTTTACGTGAAATTCTAGGGGGCGATTTTCCGGCCACGTTGCCCCCCCGGTGAGCCCCTTAACGGGGTTTCCACCAGACACCGACCTGCTAGGTGTGAACCAGTCTCGCATTAAACTCATTTCAGTATGCTCAGCCCGTACATGACCGGAGTCTCCCGACTCCTGGGATTCATCAGCCCCACCGGCGCCGGCGTGAGTCTGTACTGGTTTCCAAAAACGGAAACCAACCAGATCGGATGACCATGTCTGGGTCCCGGAGGCCATTGGGCCCCAAAGGTGGTCGGGGACAGGGCAGGGCAGGGCACTGCAAGAGGCGGGGCCTGAGGGGGCCATGGCCATGATGGGGGATGGACAGACGACCTAACCTGGTTCTTGGGGGGGGGGGGGGGGGTCAGTGGTGCATAGAAACAGAAAATAGGAAGAACTGCTTATTGGAAACATAGTGTTTTGGCCTTCCTATGATATCGAAATCCACAGGCTCACCACTCTCTGGGTGAAGAAATCCCCCCTCACCTCTGTCCTAAACAGTCTACCCTGTATTCTCAGACTGTGACCCCTGGTTCTGGACACCCCCACAATTGGGAACATCCTTCCTGCATCTCGTCCTGTTAGAATTTTCTAGGTTTCTATGAAATCCTCACTCATTCTTCTGAACTCCAATGAATGCAATCCTAACTGACTCAATCTCTCCTCCTACATTTGTCCATCTATCCCAGGAAACAGCCTGCTAAACCTTCGCTGCACTCCCTCCAGAGCAAAAATATCCTTCCTCAAGTAACAAGACCAAATGTAAAGGTCCAGGTGTGGCCTCATCAAGGCCCTGTAAAATTACAGCAAGGCATCCCTATTCCTGCACTGTAATCCACTCGCAATAAAGGCCAACACACCATTTGCTGCATTTACCGCCTGCTGCATCTGTCTGCTTACCTTCAGTGACTGGTGTACGAGGGCACCTAGGTCTCGTTGCACATACTCCTCTCCTAATTTATGGCCATTCAAATAATAGTCTGCCTTCCCGCTTTGCTACCAAAATGGATAACCTAGCATTTGGGCTGTTTAGCACACTGGGCTAAATCGCTGGCTTTGAAAGCAGACCAAGGCAGGCCAGCAGCATGGTTCGATTCCTGTAACAGCCTCCCCGAACAGGCGCCGGAATGTGGCGACTAGGGGCTTTCCACAGTAACTTCATTGAAGCCCACAATAAGTGATTTTCATTTCATTTAATTTCTCCAAATTATATTGTATCTGCCATTCATTTACCCACTTGCTCAACTTGTCTAAATCACACTGCAGGATCTCGGCATCCTCCTCACAGTTCACCCTCCCACATAACTTTGTGTCATCTGCAAATTTGGAGATATTACATTTTGTTCCCTCATCTAAATCATTAGTATATATTGTGAATAGCTGGGGTCCAAGCGCTGATCCCTGCTGTACCCCAGTAGTCGCAGCCTGCAATTTGGAAAAAGACCCGTTAATTCCTCGTCTTTGTTTCCTGTCTGCCAACCAGTTTTCTTTCCGTCTCAATACTCGACCCCTAATTCCATGCACTTTAATTACACACACTAATCTCTCATGTGGGACTTGGTCAAGAACTCCAAGTAAACCACATCCACTGGTTCCCCCTCATCAACTCTACTAGTTACATCCTTGAAGAATTCCAGTAGATTTGTCAGGCATGATTTCCCCTTTTTAAATCCATGCTGATTCTGCCTGACCCTGCCACTATTTTCTAAGTGCTCTGCTATAAAATCTTTGATAATGGATTCTAGAATTTTCCCCACTACTGACGTCAGCCTTTCTGGTCTTTAATTTCCTGTCTTCCCTTTTTAAATGGTGGGGCTACATTAGCTGTCTTCCAACCTGTAGGAACTGTTCCCGAGTCTGTAGAATCTTGGAAGATGATCACTAATGCAGTCACTATTTCCAGAACCACTTCCTTAAGTACTCTAGGATGTAGATTATCAGGCCCTGGGGATTTATCAGCCTTCAATCCCATCAATTTCCCCAACACCATTTCTCTACTAATATTGATCTCCTCGGTTCCTTCCTCTCGCCCTCCATCTCACTAAACTCAGCATTCCCCAACATTTCTGGTATCGCGTTTGTGCCCTCATCTGTGAAGGCAGAACCGAAGTATGTATTTAGTTGCTCAGCCATTTTTTTTTGTCCCCCATTAAAAATGCCACTGTTTCTGACTCTATGGGACCCACATTTGTCTTCACCAATCTTTATCTCTTCACATACCTATAGAAACTTTTATACAGTCAATTTTTATGTTCCTTGCAAGCTTACACACTTACTCTGTTTTTCACTTCTTGATCAATCCCTTTTATCGTCCTTTGCTGAATTCTAAACTGCTCCCAATCCTCAGGTTCCCGCCGTTTTTTCGCCAAAACTGACAGTCAAGTTTTGGGGGAAATTTTGCCAGCTATGTCTGCGCAGCAGATACAAATTAAACTCACCACAGAAAGTTAAGTGTTTTCTATTTAAGTTTGTATCCTTTTAATGATGTGGTAGTGTTAATTACTGTCCGCCACTTTCCTGGCACTAAAAATTAACTATATTACAAATAAGGGGCCGAATTCTCCGCCACCGGAAGTAGAGTTCCTTATGCGGTGGCAAAAAAACCAATATCGAGCCCCGCACCAGAGGGAGAATGAAAGTGGATCAGATTGACCCTTTTGCATCCTACTAATGGGCTGAGCACCAGACTCTCCAAGCCTGCGTGATTCTCGAGGCTTCTGGGTCGGGATTCATGGGGGCGAGAATTGGTGTAGGTATTTCTGAGCATGGCCCTATCACGGTGGAACTTGCAGTAGGCCAAGGGGGTGGTAACTCTTTATGGGAGTTGTCCGCAAAGTCCATCGGAGGGCCCCCTCCTCTCTCGCAATGCAAATCCTGCCGAGACCAACTCCCACCAGCATCCATTGCAGAGACCGCCGCCAGAGACTCACCCATAAGAGAGCCCCCTCTTCTCCCTGCCAACCTCAGACCTTTCATCTGCAAGGTTTTCATTCACATCAATGGGAATTGGCTTTACCCGGCTGTGGTTGACAGCTAGCACACAGCCAGCTGTCTGGGTTGTTTAATTTCATTTCCCTCCGTGCTTGAATGGATCTCAAGTATCCAGCTGAGAAACTAACTGCAATGTTTATGAGCATCTAGCTATGATTGACAGCTCTTGGACCACACCAAACGCAGTTACGTGCTCACAGAAAGGGGGGTGTGTGGTGGGCTTCTCTCTTAGGGGAGGTTTCTGTTGGGGGTCTCTGCCAGCGGGGGGGGGGGTTTCTGGTGGGGTCTCTTATTGGGGGGGGGGGGGGCTTCATCCTGTGGTTATATAGCAGGATTCGCATGGGAATTCCGCACAATCCCCGCCATGTATAAATTTACATGGAAAGGGACAGGGTATCATCTATGGATTCCCACTCCCAGTGTGAGCACAAATCAGAGGCTATTTCTCCCCAGTGGGAGAACATCGGCTCCCAAAGGGAAAGTTCAGCCCAAGGAATCTTACTACTTTAGGTTTTAATTATTGGAGCATTTTATTTATTTTTTTGTTTTTTTTTAAATTTAAATTTAAATTTTTTTTCTTAAAAATTTAGAATACCCAATTAATGTGTCCTACTTTTAAATTGTCGAGACTAAAGAATTGAGATAAATAATGGAACTGTTAGGCCTGTGACTTATTCCGGTTATTAACCCATCGTAATGCACAATTATTGGTATCCGGTCTTGGGTTGGGATTTCCCCCCCCAAGGAACGTTTTCCCGTGGTGGAGGCAACTTGCCATTAGCTACCAATGGGATCTTCCAGCCCCGACAAAAAGCACGGCGTCTCGCCTGGCTCGCCTGCCCGCTGCCGGGGAACCCTCCGGGGGGGGGGGTGGGTCGTCGCCTTCAATGGGACCAGAAGATCCCATCGATGGAAACGACCGGACAATCCGTCCTCTGATTCCGGTTTGTCGGTTAAACTAATTTTTCTCTGCTTTTTGTTTTGTAGCATCTGGTCACTTGGCACACGATTGACGCTGATGCCCCAGAGCTGAGCCATATTCTGTGTTGGGCACCCATTGATCCGCCAACTGCTCTCTCTTACTTCTCGAGTTTGTACCCGCCACATCCACTGACTGCACAGTATGCTGTAAAAGTGCTGCGTTCCTTTCCTCCGGTAAGGAGCAATATAATGGTGGGGGGAAGGGGGGGGGGTGGAATGCTTCATAAATGAATTGCTCCACAAATGTATTAAAAGTCTTGCATGTCCCACAGACTCCCAGGAAGTACCACTGTTTTGTCCGGTAATACTTTTTCCTGTCAGACTTTCCACGTGGCATTTTACTGGTAACATTCCAATTGTTGTAAAACTGTGTTCTCCTGCTTACTTTACCCCATGGGAGGTAAACCCATCGTATTTTAGGCAATTGGCATTTGCTTTATTGGCAGAAATTTCCTGTTGGTTGATACTTTTTCATGAATGAATGAATGAAAGTGTGACATTTTGAAGTATGATGAACACAAAATGTAAATACCTGGGTTTTTATTTTTTATGTATTGCATCTGAAATGTTGGTTTTAGCTCTATTCTCTTCATATAATAATAAATCTGCCCCTGGCCCACAAGTATCTATTTCTAATTGATAGTTGTCTGTGAGGACACCGAGCCAACTGGGTAGTCTTAAGAATTTTTAAAATAAATTTAAAGAATCCAAATTTTTTTCCCAATTAAGGGACAATTTAGCGTGGTCAATCCACCTACCCTGCACATCTTTGGGTTCTGGGGATGAGACCCACGTAGACACGTGGGGGAATGGGCAAACTCCACACGGACAGTGACCCAGGGCCAGGATCGAACCTGGGACCTCAGTGCCGTGAAGCAGCAGTGCTAACCACTGCACCCACCATGGCTGCCTAGTCTTAAGAGATATACAGTGTTCCTGAACCTCTCTCTTTATGGGTGCTGTCTGATCCTGCTGTGTATTTTAAGCACCCTGCTTTTCTTTTTACGTGGCTGGAATGATGTGATGTGGGCAGGTGTTTGTGCAGTGCTATTGTCACTGGACTAGTAACCCAGGGTAATGCTCTGGGCACCCGGGTTTGAATCCCACCAGGGCAGATGGTAAAATTGGACTTCAGCAAAAATCTGGAATTAAAAGTCTAAAGATAGCCATGAAACCATTGTTGACTGTTGTAAAAACCCATCTGGTTCACTTGATGTCCCTTTAGGAAAGAAAATCTGCCGTTCTTACCTGGTCCAGACCCACAGCAATTTGGCTGACCTTTAAGTACCATCTGAAATGGCGTAGCAAGCCACTCCAAGGGCAATGCGTCGTCCACATCCCATGAATGAGCTATAAGACAAGAGAAACAAAGTAATGGGTGTCATGATATGCAGCCACACACACACAATGATATACAGACAAGCAGCTAATGGGCACAGAGAACAGGTCCAATAAGCAGGCAGGACATTCAGGGCTGAGATCTGACTATAAAAGACTCGAGGAACTCACACTCCACCTCTTTCCACTGATGAACATCTAGAGAGCCAGTCAAGGGTGTTGTTACAATCTCACACCTCCACCACGTGGCTAAGAGCTAGTCTGGTTCAGTCAGACAGAGTAACCACACTTAAGTTAGCAGAGAGTTGAACTCACGGAGAACTGTGCTCTCAGTTCAATGATTGAACTAACTTCAAGGTCTGGAGTACCTTTCTGATCTAAGCTGCATCTAGTTGCAGCCAGTGTTAGACCAGTGTACCTAACATGACAATGGGGTTATTAAATGGTGCAATCTTCTGTTTGGAAAGTTTGACCAAAACTGTATCTTTGAGTATTTTGGCTGACCTGCTGATCACTAGCCCATATTTTTTTCCTCAAACAGGATGCAATTCTGTTCTACATTCCGCAAATTGTTCAAGCTCTCAGATACGACAAGGTAAGGGATACATTGGTTTTTTTTGATATTTTATTGAGGTATAATATTATAACAGTAACATAAACAATGACATCAACATCCACCCCCCCCCCCCCCCCCCCCCCCAGCCCAAACTTCACGCACCTCAACCGTACAACAACAATCTGCCCGCGCCCCCCACCCCGGAATTCTGCATCTGCTGACAATTTAATTTTCCCCGAGGAAAGTCGACGAGCGGCTGCCACCTCCGGCTGAACCCTAACATTGACCCTCTTAAGGCAAACTTTATTTTCTCGAGACTGAGAAACCCAGCCAGTTCACTAACCCAGGTCTCTACACTCGGGGGGGCTTCCAGATCGTCCGACACTCCAAAGATCGCCACCTCCGGATTCGGAACCACCCATGTTTTTAGCACCGGGGACATTGCCTGAGCAAAACCCTCTAAACTTCGGGCATGCCCAAAACATGTGGACATGATTTGCTGGGCTTCCCGCACACCTGTCCTCTACCCCGAAGAACGTACTTATCCTAGCTGCTGTCATGTGTGCCCGATGGACTACCTTAAATTGTATCAGGCTCAGCCTGGCACATGATGAGGATGTATAAACCCTGCTGAGGGTATCCGCCTATAGACTCGCCTCTATCCTTCCACCTAGCTCGTCCTCCCACTTGCCCTTAAACTCCTCCACCAGGGTTTCCTCCGCCTCCGAAAGCTCTTGGTAAACATCCGATACCTTCCCCTCTCCCACCCAGGTACTGGAGACTACTCTATCCTGTATCTCCCGTGGCGGCAGCAACAGAAAGGCCGGCACCTGTTTTCTCAGGAAGCCTCGCATCTGCAAATACCTAAAACCAAATACCTAAGGCCTTTGGGATGAAGATGGGGAGGCACCGAAAGACAAACAGAAATCTGGGGATGACCGTCATTTTCACGGTCTGTACCCTCCCCGCTAGTGATAGCGGGAGCATGTCCCATCTCTTAAAGTCCCCTTTCATTTGTTCTACCAACCGGGATAGGTTTGACTTGTGCAGTATCTCCCGTTCCCGGGCCACCTTGATTCCCAGATACCGAAAGCACTTTCCTACCATTCTAAACGGTAACTCTCCCAGTCTCATCCCCTGGCCTCTTGCCTGGATCGCAAACATCGAACCAGTCCTTTCCAGTTCCACGAGGCTCTTAACACCATGGCTCTATGGCCAGAGCAAACGGTAGTCGGGTGAGGGGGCACCCTTGCCTCATCCCTCGGTGTAGTTTAAAATACTCTGACTTCAGCCGGTTCATACGCACACTCGCTACTGGTGCCTGATAGAGCAACCGTACCAAGTCAATCAATCCCTCACCAAACCCAAACCTTCCCAACACCTCCCACAAGTAATTCCACTCCACCCGATCTCCGCATCCATCGCTATCACCACCTCCGCCTCCTCTCCTTCTGAGGGCATCATAATAACATTGAGCAGCCTTCGAACATTGACCTTGAGTTGCCTGCCCTTAACAAATCCGTCTGGTCTTCCCCTATCACCCCCGGGACACAATCCTCTATCCTTGTTGCCAGTATCTTAGCCAGCAGTTTGGCATCCACATTCAGTAGAGAAATCAGCCTGTATGACCCGCATTGCTCCGGATCCTTCTCCCGTTTCCGGATCAGTGAAATTGAGGCCTGCGATATTGTTGCGGGAGGAATCTCTTCTCTCTTGCTTTGTTAAATGTCCTCACCATCAGTGGGCTCAATATCTCTGAAAACTCCTTATAGAATTCCACCGGGTAGCCGTCAGGCCCTGGGGCCTTGCCCGACTAGATGCCATCCAGCCCCTTGATTAATTCCTCAATCTCAATTGGGGCTCCCAGCCCCTCCACCAGATCCTCATCTACCCTTGGGAACCTCAACTGATCCAGAAACTGCCTCATCCCCTCCACCTCAGCCGTGGGTTCCGACTCATATAATTTACCATAGAAGTCCTTAAACACCTTGTTCACCCCCGCTGGGTCCAGGACAATATTACCATCTCTACTCTTTACCTATCTCCCAGGCCGCCTCTCTTTTCCTGAGCTGGTGCGCCAACATTCTGCTTGCCTTTTCCCCGTACTCGTAGATTCCCCCCCCCCCCCCCCCGCCTTCCTCCACTGCTTTCCCTGTGAACAACCCCCCCCCCCGCCTTCCTCCACTGCTTTCCCTGTGAACAACAGCCCAAACTCCACCTGTAACCTCCGCCGCTCCCTCAGTAGCCCTGCGTCCGGGGCCTCCGTGTATCTCCTGTCCATCTGGAGTATTTCCTAAACTAACCTGTCCCTCTCTGCTCGTTCCACCTTTTCTCTGTGGGCCTGTATCGAGATTAATTCCCCTCTGACTACTTCCTTCAAAGCTTCCCAGACCGTCGCTGCCGACACCTCCCCCCTATCATTTGTTTCCAGGTAGTTCTGGATGGACTTGTTCACCCGCTCACAGACCGCCTCGTCCGCTAGCAACCCCTCATCCAGTCTCCACAGCGGGCGTTGCCCTCTCTCCACACTAACCCGTAGATCCACCCAGTGTGGGGCATGATCCAACACTGCACTTGCCGTGTACTCCGTATCCACCACCTTCGGTATTAGCACCCTGCTCAGAACAGAAAAGTCGATGCGGGAGTATACCTTGTGGACAAGTGATGAAAAGGAAAACTCCTTCGTCCTCAGCTGTGCAAACCTCCATGGGTCTACTCCCCCTATCTGTTCCATAAAACCCTTCAATTCCTTTGCCGCAGCCAACCGCCTCCCTGTCCTGGATTTTGACCGGGGACAGCACGGTAGAATTGTGGTTAGCTCAATTGCTTCACAGCTCCAGGGTCCCAGGTTCGATTCCGGCTTGGGTCACTGTCTGTGCAGAGTCTGTACGTCCTCCCCGTGTGTGCGTGGGTTTCCTCCGGGTGCTCCAGTTTCCTCCCACAGTCCAAAGATGTGCAGGTTAGGTGGATTGGCCATGCTAAATTGCCCTTAGTGTCCAAAATTGCTCTTCGTGTTGGGTGGGATTACTGAGTTATGGGGATAGGGTGGAGGTGTTGACCTCGGGTAGGGTGCTCTTTCCAAGAGCCGGTGCAGACTCGATGGGCCGAGTGGCCTCCTTCTGCACTGTAAATTCTATGATAATCTATGATAATTCCAGATCAGTGACTGTATTGAACTCCCCTCCCATGATCAGGTTATGTGACTCTTAATTCTGTGATCTTACCTAACACCTGCCTCAAATTCCACGTCGTCCCAATTCGGAGCATATATGTTCACAAGTACCACTCGCACCCCCTCCAGCTTCCCACTCACCATTATGTACCAACCCCCCTTGTCTGACATGATTCTCCCTGCCTCGAATGCCACTCGTTTGCTGATCAAGATCGCTACCCCCCTGGTCTTTGAGTCCCTTCCTGAGTGGAACACTTGGCTGACCCACCCCTTCCTCAATCTCGTCTTGTCTGTAACCTTTAGATGTGTCTCTTGTAGCATTGCCACATCCGCCTTCAGCTCCCTCAAATGCGCGAACATGCGAGCCCTCTTGACCGGCCCATTCAGTCCTCTCGCGTTCCATGTGATCAGCCTGGGCGTGGGCTTCCAGCCGCCCCCCTGCCGACTAGCCATCACCCTTTTTAGGCCAGCCTCGAGCTCGCGGACCCTGCTTCCTCGAGTCCCCACTCGGGCTGTCACCGTTACCGACCTCCCATTTGTCCCCTAGTAACAGTTCCTCCCCTGTCAGCAAAGCAGCTTCCCCCCCACCCCCAGCAACCACACTAGATACCCAATCCCCCAAGTCAAGCTCCAGCTTAACACCTGCTCACCCCCCACTGCGCTTCCGAGAGTCAGCTGACCCGTGCTGACTCGATACTTCCCGCCCCTGGCACCAAGCAGTCTGTCTCCCTATTGTTCTCTCCTCTTTCCCCCCCCCACATGAATAAGCATTTTAAAAGCATCACATTCCCCAGTAAACAAACGTCAGAAAAAACAGTGAAGAAACAGTCACTTTAGAAAAATAGTCACCCAAAAAACAGAACCAAATTCAAAGCCCATCTGCCCCTCTAACAAGGCCCCTGCAAGACAGATCAACCTTCAACCATCCACAGAGCCAATTATTTCACATAGAGCTACTTAAACTTATACAATCCAGCACCACAAATCGCCGCCACAGTACTTCTCCAAGGCTTCAGTGTCTTTTAATTCGCCTCCAGCTTAATTTCTTTAATAAAGGTCCATACTTCATCTGGCGTTTCAAAGTAAAAGTCCCGTTCCTGATGTGTGACGCACAGATGGGCTGGGTACAGCATCCCAAACTTCACCCCTTTCTTAAAGAGGGTCGTCTTTTCCCAATTGAACCCAGCTCGCCTCTTGGCCAAATCCGCTCCCAGGTCCTGATAGATGCGCAACTCACAGTTCTCCCACTTGCTGCTCCGTTCTTTCTTGGCCCACCGCAAAACGTGTTCCTTGTCCATGAAGGGTTGCAAACGTCCCACCATGGCCCTCGGCGGCTTGTTCGCTCTGGGCTTCCTCACGAGGGCTCTGTGCGTTCTGTCCAATTCCAGGGGCCGAGGGAACGCCCCAGCCTCCATCAACTTCTCCAACATGTCTCACATAATCTCTCGCATCAGATCCCTCACTGTGTTCAAGGAGGCCCATAGTTCTGTGATTCTGCCTCCTGGACCTATTCTCCAGGTCCTCCAGCTTCTCCTGCATTCTTTTCTGGCGGTTGTTCAGCATCCTCACCTTGGTCTCCAGCACGGTTATATACTCCTCGTGCTCGGACAACTTTTGTTCCACCTCCTGGATCGTTCTCCCGTGGGTTCCTGATTCTGAACCACTTGATCAATCGAAGCCTCAATCGGGTCCAGTGTGTCCTCCTTCAGCTTGGTGAAGCAATCCTCGAAAAACTTCACCAGCTGCTCCGTCGACCACTGTGCCATCTTCCCATGGCCTTGCTGCCCTGCCATGCTTTCCCGCATTAACAGCTCTGCCCGCATCTTCCTTATAGGATTTTGTCGTCTCACACGGCCACTTCTGGTCCAATTCGCCATACGCTGGAGGGGGATTTCTCCTTACTGTCTCACTCTTCAACGAATTCCGTTCAATTTCATCCTTGGGTCACTGTCTGTGTGGCGTCTGCACGTTCTCCCTGTGTCTGCGTGGGTTTCCTCCGGGTGCTTCGGTTACCTCCCACAGTCTAAAGGTGTGCAGGTTAGGTGGATTGGACGTGATAAATTGCCCCCATATTGTCCAGGGATATGTGGGGTTCTGGGGATAGGGTAGGAAGTGGGCCAAGGCGGTGTGCTCTTTCAGACGGTTGGTGCAGACTTATTGGGCCAAATGGCCTCATTCAGCACTGTAAGGTCTCTATGGATTCTGGACAGTGGCGGGAGCAGGGAATCCCGCCACCGAGAAACACCCACTGGAAGACAGGAGAGTCTGACCCAGAGTGTTCATTTTGCCTTCAGCAAGACCCCACCAGTAGCAATTGAATGAAATTTGTGTTTTGGAAACTACAAAATTGATGTCACCTGACATAATTAAGTGTCATCCTGCTGGTTTTGATGCACATTTGGTAGGCTGCCTGTAGCTTAAAAGAGGTTTATAGTGCATAAAGAGGGAAGGCACAGTGGCTCTGTGGTAAGCACTGCTGCCCATGGCGCTGAGGTCCCAGGTTCGATCCCCGCCCTGGTCACTGTCTGTGTGGAGTTTGCACATTCTCCCCTTGTCTGCGTGGGTTTCACCCCCACAACCCAAAGATGTGCATGTTAGGTGGACTGGCCACGCTAAATTGGAAAAAATAATTGGGTGCTCTAAATTTCTAAAGAATAATATAGTGCATAAGGAGGTCATTTGGTTCATCTTGTTGCTGGAGCAGTTGAAAACTAAGCCAATTGTGACCTGTCTCTCCATGGTTTTGCATCTTCACCTTTGAATCTTTGCCTGCTTTGCCTATAAAAGACGCAATTCCTCGAGTTCTATGGTTCTGCTGCTTCAACCACTCCCTGAAGCAAAAGGGTCTGTGCTCCAGCAACTCTCCTCATTCTCTTACTGTTTTAAATGTGTGACTTCTGTCGCCGACCTCCCAATTATTCACTCTATCCAAACCCTTGATAATTTTAAAAACCTCCCTGGACTCTCCTCTTAGACTAGTCTGCTCCAGTTAAAGTAACCCCGGTACCTCATGATTTGTAGTTTGCTATATCTTGCTGTATTGATACGCTATGGTTTCTGTGGCTATACTATGTTTTGTACAATGGGACACTTAGCTGATGCTTAACAAGATGTATAGTTAGGCAAGGTGGCTTCCTCCGAACTGGTTAATGTCGATGGAAACAGCTCTGACACAGTAAACTGCCTGAAACACCTGTATTTTTCTCCTCAAATATTTAATACTTCTATCCAGCACTTAAGAAATGATTAAATCACGCTGTCCCCCAAATACTGAGAGGACCTGAACACAGAAGGTGCATTCTTGTTTGTACAGGCTGCAGAAATTGGCCTGTGGGAGTTGGAGAATTCTTGGGAGCCCTGCCAGAAGAGAGAGGGAATTCCAGCTGTAGCTACTTTTTAAATCACAGACATATTTAAAATATTGCCAGAAACCGCCAGCCCTTCAAACTATTTTTTAAAATGAGCATTGATCTTCAGTTTTTTAAATTTAAATCCCTTATCCTAAAGGCTTGGGGCCGAGTGTGTATCGGATTTTGGAATTTTTCGGATTTTGGAATATACTGCGCATGTGCAGAGTGCTCAAGAAAGGGGTTTTCGGAATTTAGGATAAGGGATGCTGAACCTGTGTGTGTGTGTGTGTGTGTGTGTGTGTGTGTGTGTGTGTGTGTATATAATATAGATCACAGAATTTACAGTGCAGAAGGAGGCTATTCGGCCCATCAAGTCTGCACCGGCTTTTGGAAAGAGCACCCTACCCAAGCCCACATCTCCACCCTATATCCGCATAACCCAGTAACCTCACCCAACACTAAGGGCAATTTTGATCACTATGGGCAATTTATCAAGGCCAGTCCACCTAACCTGCACATCTTTGGACTGTGGGAGAAAACCGGAGCACCCGGAGGAAACCCACGCACACACGGGGAGAACATGCAGACTACGCACAGACAGTGACCCAGCGGGGAATCGAACCTGGGACCCTGGAGCTGTGAAGCAATTGTGCTAACCACTGTGCTGCCCTATATATATGTGATTTATTTATATATATATTTTTTAAATCGCTGACTATCAGCTGGTTGAACCATGTTGAACACTTGTTCTGTGGCCAACAAGTCCTGCCGTTGGACTCTAACCCGGAGCTTCAGGCCAGTGGTAGGGACACTACCCACTTCACCACAAAGGCCTCGTTTGCAGAACTATCATAGATCACAGAATTTACAATGCAGAAGGAGGCCATTCGCCCCACTTAACCTTTTTTGACACTAAGGGCAATTTAGCATGGCCAATCCACCTAACCTGCACATCTTTGGACTGTGGGAGGAAACCGGAGCACCCGGAGAAAACCCACACACACACGGGGAGAATGTGCAGACTCCGCACAGACAGTGACCCAAGCCGGGAATCGGTGCTGTGAGGCAACTGTGCTAACCACTATGCTGCCGGGCTGCCTGTTAACTATGAATAGCAATTACCCCAATGGTATTTCTTTTTTGTTTGTGAGCTCTGTTAACCTGCAGTTTGTTTTTCAATATATTCTAGATGGGATATGTAAGAGAGTACATCTTGTGTGCAGCAGCCAAGTCACAGCTTTTAGGTCACCAATTTATTTGGAACATGAAAACCAATATTTACACAGATGAAGAAGGCAACCATAAAGATCGTAAGTATTAGGCTGTCGTACCGCACAAAGGACAAAGTCATTCACTCATTGCCCTGTTCCTCGTCCGGCTATGACATTCTTCAATTTCTTCTTCTGTACTTGTTTTTTGACAAAAATATTCTGGAGTTGTGCACGCCAGTAACCTGGCCTGTATTTATTGTCCATCCCTAGTTTCCGTTGAGACGGTGTTAATTAGGTTCTTTGATTGAACTGTTGCCAAGACGTGGAATGTTTAAAAGCAAGACTGCTGAAATGTTCGCTTGCTAAATGACGAGTTTTATTTTCCTATCGGAGACTAGCAAAGACCAATAGCTTTGGTCCGTAAAGACCAATAGCTTTGGTTTATTTTTTAAAAACTCAAACTTCCAGTGACTGACTGAAAGGATCACACGCAAGATTCAACTTTTATGACTTTTACTGTAACAAATGAACTAAAAGAAAGTCACAGCTAAGCACTGTTTCAGCCTTTCAGTAGGTAATTCATACTTTAGAAAGATGTCCTATTAACTTCTCAGACAACCAAAAATCACCCTGCACAATTATACTGTACCCTGAAGTGGATACCTTGGGCGGGATTCTCTGACCCCCCCCCCCCCCCCGCCGAATTCTCCAGCGCCGGGGATTTGGCGGGGGCCGATGGCAGCGGCCCCCCCCCCCCCGGTGATTCTTCAGCCCGCGTTGGGCCGAGTGGCCGCCCGTTTTTATTTGCCGGTCCCGCCTGTGTAAATTAGAGTAGGTCCTTACCGGCGGGACCTGGTTGCATGGGCAGCCCTCGGGGTCCTCGGAGGAGCGGGGTGATCTGGCCCCGGGAGGTGCCCCCACGATGGCCAGGCCCGCAATTGGGGCCCATCGATCCGCGGGCGGGTCTGTGTCGTGGGGGCACTCTATTCCTCCGTGTCGGCTGCTATTCCTCCTTCATGGCCAACGCGGAGATGAACCCTCCCCCCGTGCATGCGCTGGGATGACGCCAGCACACACTGGCGCTCCCGAGCATTCGCCAACCCGCGCTGGCCGATGGAGGCCCTTCGGCGCAGGTTGCTGTGGCGCCAAGCCCTTCCGTGCCTGCTGGCGCGGCACAAACCACTCTGGGTCCGGCCTAGCTCCTGAAGGTGCGGAGAATTCCGTACCTTTGGGGCGGCCCGACGCTGGAGTGGTTCACGGCACTCCTCGGTGCCGCCCCCCCCCCCCGCCCCCTCCGGGTGGGGGAGAATCCCGCCCCCAATTCTCCAGGAGCAAGTCCAAAATGATTCTTAGCTCCCAACGGTTTGGTTCCTTTCTTTGTTTTCCCAGCGGTCAACTCCTAATCGTTAAAAACTGACTTACACTAGTGACAAATCAATTGGAGGTTCTTCCTTCTAGCCAACCCTTGGCAAATCTTCCTGATTTAATTCCTCACGAACATGGTCTCTTCAATCTGTGTGAGAACTTGCACCCGCATTTGATTTGATTTATCGTCACATGTACCGAAATACAGTGAAAAGTATTTTTCTGCGGCCGAGAGACGTACACAGTATGTACATGATAGATGCAAGAATAATCGACAGAGTACGTTGACAAATGATACATCGACAAAACAGTGATTGGTTACAGTATGGAACAAGGGGCCAAACAAAGCAAATACATGAGCAGTGGTGATCAACATTTTCTCTGTTTCAGATCCTTAGGGTACAGAGCTAGCTGCCTCTATCTTTTTTACTCTCTTTATCTTTTGCCGCTATTTTGGACCTGCATTCACTGCAAGCACAAACAGCAACGTGGGCGCAAAATATCGCCAGACTCCGAAAATGAGTATCTCGCCGGCGAAATCACATTGATTCTCCCGCTCCTGCCAATTACACAAATTAATTTCCCACCCAGGCAGGTCAGGAACCTCATTTCAATACATTTACATATAATTAACGGGCTTCCCTGTCATATCGTTCCCCCCACATTAGGAAGAGGTTTACAACAGATGGGAACCAGACGAAGGGAACTGGCCGGGGGGCACAAAGGTAAGTACAGCACCTGGGGGCAAGGAGGGACATTCCCGTGCAGTAGCCTGGCACCCTTGCACAGTCTACTTGCACCCTGACACTGCAAAGCAGGCCCCTAGAGTAAAGGCCTGAGGAGAAACAGAAAGTTACTTACTTGATCCCCTGTAATGTGTTGCTTCAAATACCCAAACATTGATACGGCGCTGCATCAATCAAAAGCTAAGGTGCTGCCCTTAATGGTACAGACCCTCATCTTTTATCATTAATATTTGTTATGTTATGCCACTTTAGTAAGAGTTTGCTAATCCAGAATGGAGTGAAAATGTTGAAGCTGTTTAGCCTTTAAGATATATATGTCGTTGCACTCATTTAATATCTCAAATACGAAACAGACTGAAAAGGGCAGGTCTCTGACATCTATAAAGAACTCATGGGGTCAGAGGGCACGCAGACTGAGGAGCTGAAGCGCAAGTGGGAAGAGGAGTTAGGAGGAGAGATAGAGGATGGTCTCTGGGCGGATGCGTTGAGTTGAGTCAACGTGTCCACAACATGTGCCAGGCTCAGCCTGATACAGTTTAAGGTCGTCCACCGGGCTCACATGACAGTGGCCTGGATGAGCAGGTTCTTTGGGGTAGAAGAAAGGTGTGCAGGGGGGCCAGCGAACCATGTCCACATGTTTTCGACATGCCCAAAGCTCGGGATTCTGGCAGGGGTTTGCAGATGTCATGTCCACGGTGTTAAAAACAAGGGTGGCGCCGAGTCCAGAGGTGGCGATTTTCGGGGAGTCGGAAGATCTGGGAATCCAGGAGGAGAAAGAGGCAGACGTTCTGGCCTTTGCTTCGCTGGTAGCCCGGAGACGGATACTATTAGCTTGGAGGGACTCAAAGCCCCCGAAGTCAGAGACCTGGCTATCGGACATGGCTAGCTTTCTCTGTTTGGAGAAAATCAAGTTTGCCTTGAGAGGGTCACTGTTAGGGTTCACCCAGAGGTGGCAGCCGCTCGCCGACTTCTTCGCAGAAAATTAATCGTCAACAGAAGGGGGCGGTGGGGGTTAGTTTAGCTTAGAGTAGGGGGTTAATAAAGGTGGGACCTGTAAGGGAGGGAGAAGGCTTTTTACACCATGTTTATGGACTCATACACATTGTTTATTTTGTCGTTGTAAAATCAAAAATACCTCCATAAAATTATTATGCAAACGCACTAAGAAAGTTGGTAAATATATAGAGCTGTTAAACTTCAAGGACATAATCCCAGTTGATTAGACCATTGACTTGACACCTATATTGGACACAAAGAAGCCAAATAATGAGATTTATTTGATTACCTTCATGCTAACTTTATACAGTCTCTTATAGAATCATCGAATTTACAGTGCAGAAGGAGGCCATTCGTCTGCACCGGCTCTTAGAAAGAGCACCCTACTTAAGACCACACCTCCACTTAAGCCCCAGTAACCCCACCTCACCTTTCTGGACACGAAGCGCAATTTATCATGGCCAATCCACCTAACCCGCATATCTTTGGACTGAGAGAGGAAACCGGAGCACCTGGAGGAAACCCACGCAGACACGGGGAGAACGTACAGACTCCACACAGATAGTGACCCAAGCCGGGAATTGAATCTGGGACCCTGGAGCTGTGAAGCCACTGTGCTAACCACTGTGCTAGTGTGCTGCCCTTATACTGGCTGGGTGGGGTTGTAAAATTAAGCCAAAAACACTTTGCCCCGTATAGCATTTGACAATGAGAAGGTGTGTTCTGCACATGCCACTCTCTCAGCCTTCGGGCCGGTTGAAGAATGGTGTTTGACAGGGGTTTGGCAAAGCTGCATGGCTGTTTTATTTTATAGCTGTGAATGGGGTTACAATGCCAGCAGATTGAAGGGAGTGGCGAGATCAAAAAACAAAGAACAGTGGGAAAGGTTTTCTGTTTGTGCATTATGCTTTACCTGCCTGCTACCCGATTAACCCTTGTAAATCTGATCTAGCTTCATCGGGGTGGACGGAATAAGCCCCATTAGAAAGTTGAATTGACTGGATAGTCCTTGTTTGATTTGTTGGCAGCTGATATTGGCGAATTGCTGGAGCAACTGATCGAAGAGATCACCGGTTCACTGTCAGGCCCGGCCAAGGACTTCTACCAGAGAGAGTATGACTTCTTCGACAAAATCACCAATGTTTCTGCTATCATCAAGTAAGACTGCATCCTTTCAAAAACACTCCTATTAAGAGTTTGAAATTTGTCATGAATGATGTGCTGTCAGTAAAAATAGAGCACTTTAGTTTCAAAAATTTTTGTGGAACTATTCATGTCCACATTTCATGTTGTGTCCGTCAGCCAGGAGAGGTCAAGGATCTTGCTTTAGGGTCTATCTAAAACTGCAAATACAATGGAAAAGGAAGCACATGCAAAATCCCTCTACGGTATTGTTTCCTCAAGTTCTACACTGGTTTAGGAGTGGTTACAAATCAGTCCTCCCCACCATGCCCCCCCCCCCCCCCCCCCCCCCCCCCGAAACTATTTCTTTAAAACTTCACCTCATTTGTCTATGCTTGATGCGCCCAGGAAGGACCAAGCTATTCAATTAGAATACATGTTCTATTGTTTCAAATTCTTGATTTAATAAAAATCACAGGCAATTATTGGAATCTATTCGGTGCCAGTCACTTTAGCAATCACCCAGCAGCCCTGTACTTCGCTGATCTACTCCGTATACCGGTGTTAAAATTCTCATCCTTGTTTACCAATTCCACCATGGCCTCGCCTCTCCCTACCTCTCTAATTCCCTCCAGCTTCACAACCCTCAAAAGATGCCTGCACTCGCTCTTCCAGTTCTTTGCCCCATGAGTGTCACTGACTTTAACTGCTTCACCATCGGTGGATGGGCTTTCGGTTAACAAGGCCTCAAAAGCTTCGAATTCCCTCCCTAAAACTCCACGCCCCTCTCTCCCTCTCTCTCTTTCTCTCTCTTTCCTCCTTCAAGGGACTCCTTCAAATTTACCTGACCAAGCTATTGGTCATCTGCTGTAATATCTCTTGATAAGGGTCCATGTCAAAATTTGTTTGATATGTAGCAGGATCCCCCTTTCTAACTCCACTTAACGGGCTTATATTGGGCTTGACACCCCTTTGTCCAAGCCCCACCACTGCCCGGGTGATCCTCTCTCTCTTACCGGTGGACTCACAACCACCTTGCGCCTACTCCACTTGAGCAGCGCCCCCGGGAGAGAGAAGAAAGGAAAGTCTCTGCCCACCTTTACCTGGCAGTCTTTCCTGAGTGGGCGGTTTCGAGGCGCCCAGGGTACCCCTCGGTCCTAGACAGCGGAATTATGGTAAGGGATATTTACTATTGTGACTTGGTCAGAGGTCGTTGGTGAGGAATTGAAAACTCAAAACGGACTCCAATTGAAAGCCAATTATAGGTATTTATTAAACGTTCAAGGTCAATATCACCAAATGCTAGAAAACACCACCAAATGCCTTATGCTTTACAAAACTATGACTATGGAAGGAATACTAAACGGGCACCACGTAAGAGCTTACTTTACACAATTTTAGCAGTGTCTTAAAACTATGATAGATGCGTGCAACCCCCTTTCCCCAAAAGCCTCATCCACTATAGTAATCTTGGGAACTTCGCGAACTTCCAGAGGATACTCACAATCCAAGTTCAAACTTAAACTGCTCAGTGGGTCTCAGGCTGCGTGCTGGAACAAATGAAAGGCAGGCACCAGGAGCACGATGATGATGAGCAGCAGCAAGAAGAGAAGAAGTGACAAAAAGGAAGAGCCATCCTTTTTATACACCAAGTAAAGGCTACGGCCTTATCTGCTACTGTGATCTTCAGCCCCATTATCTCTGTCTTAAAGACACTCTGTGATCTGGCCTCCACAGCCTTCTGCGGCAAAGAGTTCCACAGATTCACCACCCTCTGGCTGAAGAAATTACTCCTCATCTCTGTTTTAAAGGATCGTCCCTTTCATCTGAGATGGTGTCCTCTGGTTCTAGTTTCTCCTACAAGTGAAAACATCCTCTCCACAGCCACTCTATCCAGGCCTCGCAGTATCCTGTAAGTTTCAATAAGATCCGCCCTCATCCTTCTAAACTCCCAACGAGTACAGACCCAGAGTCCTCAACCATTCCTCATACGACAAGTTCTTCATTCCAGGAATCATTCTTGTGAACCTCCTATGGACCCTTTCCAAAGCCAGCACATCCTTCCTTAGATACGGGGCCCACAACTGCTCACGATACTCCAAATGGGGTCTGACCTTATACAGCCTCAGAAGTACATCCCTGGTCTTGTATTCTCACCCTCTTGACATGACTGCTAACATTGCATTTGCCTTCTTAACTGCCGACTGAACCTGCACATTAACCCTAAGAGAATCGTGAACAAGGACTCCAAAGTCCCACTGTGCTTCTGATTTCCTGAGCATTTCTCTATTTTGAAAATAGTCTATGTCTAAGTTCCACCTTCCAAAGTGCATATCCTCTCACTTTTCCACATTGTATATCATTTGCCACTTCATTGCCCACTCTCCTAGCTTGTCCAAATCCTTCTGCAGCCCCCTTGCTTCCTCAATACTACCTGCTTCTCTACCGTGAAGACTAATGCAAAGTAATGAAAACATGAGGTGCTGCTGCTGAATGGAGTGTCAGGTATCTGCTCTCAGTTTAAACAGGTCGCAAGCTTCCCTGGATCTACACCCATGATTCTTTCCAGCAGGTTTCGCTACATTTTCCTCTGCTGGTTATAATTTCTCTGTATTTTTGTGGCCTGAATGTTTGTCATGGGCCTAATAGTCAGCTCTTTAAAGCTTGCACTCGAGACACCAAATAATGTAAAACAGTAGCGAAGTCGCACGCTAAACACGAGCACCCCGATAACTCAGCAGGTTTATTCAGTGAGCAGGTGAGCTGTGCAGGCCAGAACCACCACCCCAAGTTCACCTCCCTGTCGTCCACTGTTCTATTGGCATAAATACATAAGCTCTAACTCTCAAACCTTGTTCACCTATTACCCCTGTGCTTGCTGACTGAAGTTGGCCCCTGGCCCCCAACCTCGTTTTCAAATCCCTCCATGGTCTTGCCCCTCCCTATCTCTGTAACTTCCTGCTACCCGCTGAGATCTCCGCACTCTCCTCCATTCCGTTTTTTAATCCACCATTGGTGTCTTTAATTGCTTAATAATAATAATAATAATAATAATAATCTTTACTCCCACAAGTAGGCTTGAGACCTGTCCTCTGAAATTTCCTCCCTCAATCTGTCCCCTCCGTTACCTCTCTCTCTCCTCCTTTAAGATGCTTTTTAAAACCCATCCCTTTGACCAAGCGTTTAGTCACCTGTCCTAATATCGCCTTAAAACATCTGAGAAAACGCACAAACAGATTCAAAAACAGCTTCTTCCCCATTTACCAGACTCCTAAACGACCCACTTATGGACTGATCTGATTAATGCTACACCTGTACGCTTCACCTGATGCTTGTGTCTATGTATTTGCATTGTGTACCTTGTTTTGCCCTATTACGAATTTTCTTTTCATGGTACTAAATGATCTGTTTGAGGTGCTCGCAGAAAAATACTTTTCACTGTACCTCGGTACACGTGACATTAAACAAATCCAATCCGATCCGATCCGATCCAGTGTGATCCAGTGAGCAGTTTTATTTGATGATGTTCCTGTGAAGCGCCTGGGGGCATTTTACTACATTAAAGGTGTTATTATATAACCACAAGTTGGTAGTGTTGGCAACGGTTTCTAGGAGCAGCTGTCAGTTCAATTCCTCCTCTAAGCACAAAATAAATACAGTCTAGTTCAACGTGACAGCATATTAAATAATGCTAGGTTTGATTAAGTATGATAAGTGGCTAGTGGTGTGCCTCAGGGATCAGTGTTGGGACCACAATTGTTTCCAATTTACATAGATGATCTGGAGTTGGGGACCAAGTGTAATGTGTTAAGTTCGCAGAAGACACGAAGATGAGTATGCAGAGGACACAAAGGCTGCACAGGAGTATAGATAGTTTAAGTGAATGGGCATGGTTTGGCAGATGGAGTGCAATGTTGACAAATGTGAGGCCATCCATTTTGGTAGGAATAACAGGCACGATTCTCCCAGTCCCGCACCGGGCCGGAGAATCGCCGCAACTGCGCCATACTGCCCCTATGCCGCCGCGCGATTCTCCGAGGTGCGGAGAATCGGCGGCATTTGCGCCGGCGCATTTGGCGCGGTGCTGGTCGCGGGCCGCTGTACCAGGCCGAGCGCCGATTCTCTGCCGCAGATGGGCCGAGCGGCCACGCGGAAAAGCAGAGTCCCGCCGGCGCTGTCCACACCTGGTCGGTGCCGGCGGGAACTATGCGCGAAGGGTTGGTGGGGTGGCATGTGGGGGGCCTCCAATGGGGACTGGCCCGCAATCGGGGCCCAGCGATTGGTGGGCGGGCCTCTCTTTCCCCCACTCCCCGGGCCTACTTTGTTGCGCGTCCGGCCCCAGAACCCCCACGCCATGTTGGGTCGGGTCCGGCCCGTTCCGTAAAGCCACCGTGCATGCGCGGGTTGGCGCCGCCCCCAGTGCACACCAGGAAGTGAGGCTGGAGCGGCATGAACCGCTCCAGCGCCGTGCTGGCCCCCTGTGGGGACCAGAATCGCTAGTGCCCGCGCCAGTTACGCGCTGTCGGGAAACGCGACGTCGTTCACAACGGCACGGACACTCTGTATGACGATCGGAGAATTGCACCCAACAGCTAAGTGGACTATTATTTAAATGGTATAAAATTGCATCATGCTGCTGTGCAGAGGGACCTGGGTGTCCTTGTGCATGAATCACAAAAAGTTGGTTTGCCGGTGCAGAAAATAATTAGGAAGGCAAATGGAATTTTGTCCTTCATTTCTTGAGGGATGGAGTTTAAAAGCAGGAAGGTTATGTAGCAGCTGTATACTGTGCTGGGAATGCCACACCTGGAGTAGTGTGTACAGTTTTGGTCGCCTTACTTGAGAAAGGATGTACTGACACTGGAAGGTGTGAAAAGGAGGTTCACTGGTTGATTCCGGAGTTGAGAGGATTGACAATGAGGAGAGACTGAGTAGACTGGGACTATACTCATTGAAATTTAGAAGAATGAGGGAGGATCTTTTGGGAATATATAAAATTAGAATGGCAAAAGATAAGAGAGAAGCAGGGAGGTTGTTCCCACTGGTGGGTGAAACTAGAACTATGGGGCATAGCCTCAAAATAAGGAGGAGCAGATTTAGGACCGAGTTGAGGAGGAACTTCTTCACCCAAAGGGCTGTAAATCTGTGGAATTCCCTGCCCAATGAAGCAGTTGTGGCTGCCTCATTAAATGGTTTGAAGGCAAAGGTAGATAGTTTTTGAACAGTAAAGGAATAAAAGGTTACGGTGAGCGGGTGGGTAAGTGGAGCTGAGTCCACAAAAAGATCAACCATGATCTTATTGAATGGCGGAGCAGGCTTGAGGGGCAAGATGGCCTACTCCTGCTCCAACTCCTATTCCTCTAAGGGCAGCATGGCAGCACAGTGGTTAGCACTGTTGCTTCACAGCTCCAGAATCTCAGGTTCGATTCCCAGCTTGGGTCACTGTCTGTGTGGAGTCTGCACGTTCTCCCCGTGCCTGCGTGGGTTTCCTCCGGGTGCTGCAGTTTCCTCCACAAGTCCCAAAAGATGGGCTGTTAGGTAATTTGACCATTCTGAATTCTCCCTCTGTGTACCCGAACAGGCGCTGGAATATGGTGACTAGGGGCTTTTCACACTAACTTCACTGCAGTGTTAATGTAAGCCTACTTGTGATGATAAAGATTATTATTGTACTGTATTGTTATTATCCTCATTCTTGTGTTCTCATATTCTAAAATATAAATATTTGTGGCCTTGGAAGTGATTAGGTTGTAGTTTTTTTAATTGTACGACCTCCATTGTAGTTATTAGCTGCTGGAACAATTTGATTCCGATTAGAAACTGACCTCTGTGCAATAAAGTGCTGACCATTTTTATTTTAAAAGATGCCATTTAAAAAAAAAATAGCAGTCTATTCCACGACCCAAAAAATAAATGACAAACTTGCATTTACTAAATGGGTTTTAAAAAATGTTTTTAAACTTTCTGAAATCAAATAAATTGGGACGGTGATAGTAAACTGATATTTGAGTCCATGGGGGTAGGTTTTATTGAAGCAAAATTAATCCATTCGCCTTGTTTACTTACACAATAATTCCCAGTTTCCCCATTATGATTAATTAGCATGGCCTCATTACAGGAGCCAATTTAGCTTTTTCCTAAACATCCTTGTCTAAATCTATTATTGGAAGATGATGCATTAAAACTCTCTTTATTTCAGTCATTCAGCAGATTACAACAGCCCCTCTCGGTCAATTCATTGGCGTTGAGGAACTGGGAACATTTGCCTCAAGTTCCACTGGTCAAGGGAGGCACAGTGGCCTCGCGAGGCAGAGGATCCGGGTTTGATCCTGACCCCAGGTCACTGACCCTTTGGAGTTTGCACATTCTCCCCGTGTTTGCGTGGGTTTCGCTCCCACAACCCAGAGATGTGCAGGGCAGTTGGATTGGACATGCTAAATTGCCCCTTAATTGGGAAAAATTGGGTATGGTACGCTAAACCATCAAAATAATTGCCCCACCGTGGGCTGCATGGCAGCACAGTGGTAGCAAAGAACAAAGAAAAGTACAGCACAGGAACAGGCCCTTCGGCCCTCCAAGCCTGCGCCGACCATGCTGCCCGTCTAAACTAAAATCTTCGACACTTCCGGGGTCCATATCCCTCTGTTTTCATCCTATTCATGTATTTGTCAAGATGCCCCTTAAACGTCACTATCGTCCCTGCTTCCACCACCTCCTCCGGCAGTGAGTTCCAGGCACCCACTACTACTCTCTGTGTAAACAAAAAGCCTCGTACATCCACTCTAAACCTTGCCCCTCGCACCTTAAACCTATGCCCCCTAGTAATTGACCCCTCTATCCTGGGAAAAAGACTCTGACTATCCACTCTTGTCTATGCCACTCATAATTTTGTAGACCTCTATCAGGTCACCCCTCAACCTCTGTCATTCCAGTGAGAACAAACCGAGTTTATTCGACCTCTCCTCATAGCTAATGCCCTCCATACCAGCCAACATCTTGGTAAATCTCTTCTGCACCCTCTCTAAAGCCTCTACATCCTTCTGATAGTGTGGAATCCAGAATTGAACACTATACTCCCAAGTGTGGCCTAACTAAGGTTCTTTACAGTTGCAACATGACTTGCCAATTTTTATATTCAATGCCCCGGCCAATGAAGGCAAGCATGCCATATGCCTTCTTGACTACCTTCTCCACCTGTGTTGCCCCTTTCAGTGACCCGTGGACGGGTACACCAAGAGCTCTCTGACTGTCTAAACTCTTGGTATGCTGCCATTCACTGTGTATTCCCTACCTGCATTAGACCTTCCAAAATGCATTACCTCACATTTGTCCGCATTAAACTCCATCTGCCATCTCGCCGCCCAAGTCTCCAAACGATCTAAATCCTGCTGTATCCTCTGACAGTCCTCATCGCTATCCGCAATTCCGCCAACGTTTGTGTCGTCCGCAAACTTACTAATCAGACCAGTTACATTTTCCTCCAAATCATTTACTACAAACAGCAACGATCCCAGCACTGATCCCTGTGGAACACCACTAGTCACTGCCCTCCAATCAGAAAATCACCCTTCCATTGCTACTCTGCCTTGTATGACCTAGCCAGTTCTGTATCCATCTTGCCAGGTCATCCCTGATCCCGTGTGACTTCACCTTTTGTACCAGTCTGCCATGAGGGACCTTGTCAAAGGCCTTACTGAAGTCCATATACACAACATCCACTGCCCTACCTGTGTCAATCACCTTTGTGACCTCCTCGAAAACCTCTATCAAGTTTGTGAGACACGACCTCCCCTTCACAAAACCGTGCTGCCTCTCGCAAATACGACCACTTGCTTCCAAATGGGAGTAGATCCTGTCTCGAAGAATTCTCTCCAGTATTTTCCCTACCACTGACCTACCACGGCCTGTAGATCCCTGGATTATCCTTGCTACCCTTCTGAAACAAAGGAACAACATGGCTCTTCTCAAGTCCTCCGGTACATCACCTGAAACAGTGAGGATCCAAAGATTTCTGTCAAGGCCTCAGCAATTTCCTCTCTAGCCTCCTTCAGTATTCTGGGGTAGATCTCATCAGGCCCTTGGGGACTTATCCACCTTAATATTTTTCAAGATGCCCAACACCTCTTCTTTTTGGACCTCAGTGTTACCCAGGCTATCTACACACCCTTCTCCAGACTCAACATCCACCAATTCCTTCTCTTTGATGAATACTGATGCAAAGTATTCATTTAGTACCTCCCCCATTTCCTCTGGCTCCACACAGATTTCCTCCCCTGTCCTTCAATGGGCCAACCCTTTCCCTGGCTAATCTCTTGCTTTTTATGTACGTGTAAAAAGCCTTGGGACTTTCCTTAACCCCATTTGCCAATGACTTTTCGTGACCCCTTCTAGCCCTCCTTACTCCTTGCTGAAGTTCCTTCCTACTTTCCTTATATTCCACACAGGCTTCGTCTTTTCCCAGCCTTCTAGCCCTGACAAATGCCTCCTTTTTCTTTTTGACGAGGCCTACAATATCTCTCGTTATCCAAATTTCCCGAAATTTGCCATATTTATCCTTCTTCCTCACAGGAACATGCCGGTCCTGAATTCCTTTCAACTGACATTTGAAAGCCTCCCACATATCAGATGTTAATTTACCCTCAAACATCCGCCCGCAATCTATTGACAAAGAGTCATCGGACTCGAAACGTTAACTCTTTTCTCTCCCTACAGATGCTTCCAGACATGCTGAGATTTTCCAGCATTTTCTCTTTCGTTTCAGATTCCAGCATCCGCAGTAATTTGCTTTCTAGCCCGCATCCTATGT
This sequence comes from Scyliorhinus canicula, assembly GCF_902713615.1. Classification (NCBI taxonomy): domain Eukaryota; kingdom Metazoa; phylum Chordata; class Chondrichthyes; order Carcharhiniformes; family Scyliorhinidae; genus Scyliorhinus; species Scyliorhinus canicula. Next base: position 13,488,073 of record NC_052146.1, read on the forward strand.
TCTTCAGTTCCCGCCTAATATTGTTATAATTAGCCTTCCCCCAATTTAGCACATTAACCCGAGGAACACTTCTATCCTTGTCCACCAGCACTTTAAAACTTATTGAATTGTGGTCACTGTTCCCAAAATGCTCCCCTACTGAAACTTCAACCACCTGGCCGGGCACTGTTGCTTCATAGCGCCAGGGTCCCAGGTTTGATTCCTGGCTTGGGTCACTGTTTGTGCAGAGACTGCACGTTCTCCCCGTGTCTGCGCGGGTTTCCTCTGGGTGCTCCGGTTTCCTCCCATGAGCCCTGAAAGACGTGCTTGTCAGGTGAATTTGACATTCTGAATTCTCCCTCGGTGTACCCGAACAGGCACCAGAATGTGGCGACTGGGGGCTTTTCACAGTAACTTCATTGCAGTGTTAACATAAGCCTACTTGTGAGAAGAATAGATTTTTTTTTTTTAATGTTTTTTAAAGGTTCCACTGGTCCATTCTGCTTCGTACTGACGTCGTAGATCAAGGGCTGACATTGTGGCAGAGTTTTACTGACTGCAGAAGAGAATACTTGAAAGAGATGGTCTCACTTCACTTTACAATCTGTTTTATCCTCAGCACCTGATTTGTGCTGTAGTTGTGCATTAATGCGAAGCTAAGGGCGTTATGTTGAAGCTAAACTGCAATGTGAATGCACCATGAGATAGTCTATTGCTGCAACTTGAGCAGCAGCAGCTCCAAGGAGAGTTTTCCCAGAGAATGTTCACAAGTGAAGATAGACCTCTTTAAAATGACATGTGTTTTTCTAGTTCCTAACATGTTATACTCCAGACTGTGTATCACAGGAAGCATGGATCAGTACAAATCTGCCTACAGATAAATGATGTTCACTAGCTCAAATCAGTAAAAACAGTTCACCGAATGAACAACAGAAATTCTTCCCCGCTGTTACCAGACTCCTAAATAACCCTCTTATGGAGCGAACTAATCCCTCCACGCATCTTCTCTGCTGAGTAGCACTACACTCCATGGGCGTGATTCTCCGAGCCCTGCGCCGGGCGGGAGAATCAGAGCGACCGCACCACGCTGCCCCGACGCCAGCGTCCGATTCTCCGAGGTGTGGAGAATCGGCGCCATTTGCGCTGGCATGTTTGGCGCGGCACCGGCCACGGGTCACTGGAATTGGCGGGGCCGCCGATTCTCCGGCCCGAATGGGCCGTGCGGCCGCACGGATACGACAGAGTCCCGCCGGCGCTGTTCACCCCTGGTCACTGCCGGTGGGAACTGTGCACGAACGGTCGGGGAGGCAGCCTGTGGGGCAGGGAAAAGCGCTCCTTCACCGGTGGGGGGCCTCCGATGGGGTCTGGCCCGTGATCAGGGCCCACTGATTGGCAGGGTGGCCTCCCCCCCCCCCCCCCCCCCCCCCCCCCCCCGGGCTGCTTTGTTCTGCGGCCACCCCCTGAACCCTGACGCCATGCTGAGTCGGGGCCGGCGCGCTGAAGAAATCCCCCGCGCATGCGCAGGTTGGCGCGGTGCCCATTTGGCGCCGGGAAGGGAGGCTGGAGCAGCGTGAACCACTCCAGTGCTGTGCTGGCCCCCTGTGTGGACCAGAATCGGTTGTCCCTGTGCCTGTTTCGCGCCGTCCTGAAACACGACGACGTTCACGCCGGCGCGAACACTTGGTCTCCATTTAGGAGAATCATCCACCATATGCTTCACCCGATGCCTATGTATTTACTTTGTGTTTTTAGCGTTTATCCTATGTTTTCCATGTATGGAACAATCTGTCTGGACTATACGTAGACTGTACCTCGGTAGACATGACAATAAATCCAGATACTGAGAACGCTGTCTCTTACTTCTTTAGGCCATATCCCAAAGGTGATGAGAGGAAGAAAGCTTGTCTGAAGGCCTTATCTGAGGTTAAGGTGCAGCCTGGTAAGAGAAACTGACCTTTCCCATGTTAATTCGAGCATCTAAAATAGCAGTGTGGTATCAGTGCTCATTTTGTAACTGTTTCCCTATCTCGAAAGATTGGCTGTTGGCAGTTTGGGAGACTTTTACTTGAGAAGACTCCGTTATGTTCCTCGTTTATTTCTCATATTAAAATAATTATTAAAGCTATAATAATTTTTAAAAGACCACCAAAGCACTGGCCTGTTTTATTTTGGTTTCAGGTTGTTACCTTCCCAGTAATCCAGAAGCCATTGTCTTGGACATTGACTACAAGTCAGGAACTCCTATGCAAAGGTACATTTGATTTGACACTCGGAACGTCAGTCAGCCACCCTTTAACACTTGGTGCCTGAGCTAATTTTTATTTGTGTTGAATAACTGATACTTGGTGAAATGTCTTAATTGCACTTTACTTTGCCATTTCTCCCAAAATGTGTGACTGGAAAGGTCTGCACTATAACCTTTACTTTTAAAATATCCTATTCCTTGATGTTTAAACCCTATGTATAAACACATATGTGTATATGTTTACTTCTTGTCACACAGTGCTGCAAAGGCTCCCTACTTGGCAAAGTTTAAAGTAAAAAGGTGCGGGGTGTCTGAGCTGGAAAGGGAAGGTCAGTAAAACCATTTGTCCTCTGGCATTGCACTTTCATTCATTGTAAAATCTGCTTGCTGAGGTGTTGGCTAGTGTAGACTTGAGAGATGAACGGCCACTTCCAACACTGATGAAGGTTCAACTCAATTTTATTAACTACTTTTAACTAATTAACACAGGATGACTGTGGGTCTAAATGATGCTAACTTAAACTAGAGACCTAAGCCTTGTCCGAACCAGTTGATTCTCTCAGCACGTGGTGAGTCTGTGGTGGGCTGGATGAGTTCCTGTTACACTCGGAGGCAGCACCCAGAATGAGCGGGAACCGTGGTGCCCTCTGCCTTTATAGTGTGTGTATTCTAACTGGTGATTGGCTGCGTGTTTGTACATGTTGATTGGTCCCTGTGTGTGTCCATCAGTGTGTGTCTGCACCATGATATACTAGTGTATATTATGACACTAGCAATAAAAATTTACTCATCAACCCTACTTACTAAGTCCAGATGATCACGCGATATAACAGAAGGGTCCAGGAGCAGCACGATAGCTCTGGTTAGCCCTGCTGCCTCATGGCGCTGAGGTCCCAGGTTCGATCCCGGCTCTGGGTCACTGTCCGTGTGGAGTTTGCACATTCTCCCCGTGATTGCGTGGGTTTCGCCCCCACAACCCAAAGATGTGCCTGGCTAGGTGGATTGAACACGCTAAATTGCCTCTTAATTGGAAAAAATTAATTGGGTACTCTAAATTTATTTTTTAAAAATAAATAAATAATGGAAGGGCCCACAGAGAAACACGCTAGTATTTTTATTGCCCTTGATAGCTTCGAAATGGTTTTCCCCTTTCAATGACGTGGCGCAAAAGGAGATTGTTCAGCCCATCATGCCATTGCTGGCTTTTTAAAGAGGTATCCAGTTTTTGTTTATATCGGTGAAAATCATTCACCTTCAGCAACCTTTGAAGCCAATCAGTTGCAAGGAACTATTTGAGACCTAGGCACAGCTGATACGATGCAACCTTTAAAAAAAAATAACGATCGACACGTTGAAAATGGGCATCAGCTCCACCCAAACCCGTAAACTCAATGACACGCCTGTCATATCACCGATCTGTCCTGGCTTGCAGGAGTGAAGGCTGAAGGGTGTTTGCGAATTGTTCACAGAGCTCCATTCAAAATTTAAAGGCTCTCCACCTTTCGTTTGGTCTATAAAAGCATCTCTCAATCTACCTGGCACCATGCATTTCCCCAGAGGATAGACTATTAGCACGCAGTTCATTCAGGTCACACTTCTCTCTCTCTCTCTCTCTCTCTCTCTCTCTCTCTCTCTCTCTCTCTCTCTCTCTCTCTCTCTCTCTCTTTCTCCCCCCCCCCCCCCCCCCCCCCTCCATTATATCTAATGTGGAGGAATCTGAGAGTGGGATAGCAACCAGCTATTTCCCCAATTCTGTATTTTAAAAAGAAATCAACATGTTGTGGTTCAATTTTTTTTTTAACGGGCAATTTAGCGTGACCAATCCACCTACCCTGTACATCTTTGGGTTGTGGGGGCGAAACCCACGCAGACACGGGGAGAACGTGCAAACTCCACACGGACAGTGACCTGGGGCCGGGATCGAACCCGGGTCCTCGGCGTCGGGAGGCAGCAGTGCTAACCTTTGTCAAAGCTTTGACAAAGAGTCAGTTAGACTCTAAACATTGACTCCCTTTTGTCCACAGACGCTGCCAGACCTGCTGAGATTGTCCAGTATTTTCTGTTTTCGTTTCGGATTCCAGCCTCCGCAGTAATTTGCTTTCAACTGTGTAAAAAGCAAGTTGCTTGCATTTCCATGACTAGCGCTATATAATTACAGTAAACCCATTGTGCCCCAAATATAACCTCACTGCCCTTGAGATCAGAAGAAATAGGAGCAAGAGTGGACCACTTGGCCCATCTAACCTGCTCCACCATTCGGTCAGATCATGTCTGATCTGGTTGTGGCCTCAACTTCACTTTCACGCCTGCTGCCCTATAATCCTTTACTCTTTTGTAGATTAAAAAATCTGTCTAATTTAACCGTGAATCTATTCGAGGATCCAGCCTCCACTGCTCTTTGTGGATGGGAATTCCAAAGACTAATTACCCTGTGCGAGAAGAAATTCCACCTCATCTTCATGTTTAATGGGAGTCTCCTTATTTTGAAATTGGTTCCCACCTCTCTCTACCCCCCGCCCCCCAAACCATCCTAGATTCCCCCACGACGGGAAACGTCCTCTCAGCATCCATCCACTTCAGTCCTCTCAGAATGTTATATCTTTCAATAAGATCACCTCTCATTCTTCGAAACTCCAATGAGTACAGGTCCAAACTGTTCGCGGTAGCACTGTGGTTAGCACTGTTGCTTCACAGCTCCAGGGTCCCAGGTTCGATTCCCGGTTTGGGTCACTGTCTGTGCAGAGTCTGCACCTTCTCCCCGTGTCCACATCGATTTCCTCCGGGTGCTCCGGTTTCCTCCACAAGTCCCGAAAGACGTGCTGTTCGGTGAATTGGACATTCTGAATTCTCCCTCTGTGTACCCGAACAGGTGCCAGAATGTGGCAACTAGGGGCTTCTCACTAATTTCACTGCAGTGTTCATGTAAGCCTACTTACATTCAAGATTATTATTATTATCAATCTTCCCTCAGATGACGATTATCTCATTCCATGAATGAGCCTTTGAACTGTTTCCAATGCAATTACTGACTTGCCTGCAGATCTCAATTCAAAAAGAACACCAACCTGTAATTAATGCAGCAAACTATCCCAAGCCACTGCGTAGCAGCACAACCAGACACGTTTGACACCGTGCCATACAAGTGGGGGAGGAGGAGAGAGGGAGGCAGGAGAGTTGAGGGCTGCGGGAGGATACAGAGACATAGATGGAGACGCCCATGGAGGGATTTGACCACACAATTTTAAATTTGAGGTGTGGCAGGACGGGGAACCAATGTAGGCCAGTGATTGCAGGGACACTGGGTAAATGAGACTTGGTGCAGAAGAGTTCGAGTTTACAGAGGGTAAAAGGCTGGCCACAAGAGCTTTGGAATAGTTGAGTCTGGAGGTTGGAGTTTCAACAGCAATTTGGCTAAGACTGTGCAGAGATGTGCAATGTTACACTGGTGGAAGTGGATATTAGAAACACAGAAAATAGGTGTCGGAGCCCTTTGAGCCTGCACCACCATTCAAAATGATCATGGCTGATCATGCAAATTCAGTATCCTACTTCCACTTCCTCTCCATACCCCTTTAGCCACAAGGGCCACATCCAGCTCCCTCTTGAATATATCCAATGAACTGGCCCCAACAGCTTTCTATGGTAGAGAATTCCACAAGTTCACAATTCTCTGAGAGAAGACATCCTTCCTCATCTCAGTGCTGAAAGGCTTACCCCTTATTCTTACACTGTGATCCCCTAGTTCTGGACGTCCCCAACATCGGGAACATTGTTGGCGATGTGTGGTTGGAGGCTCAGCTGAAGAACAAATAGGATGCTACAGTTGTGAACTGTGCCGTTCAGCCTCAGACAGTGGCCTGGGGCGTTGTCATATGATAATCTTTATTAGTGTCACAAGTAGGCTCACTATACACTGCAGTGAAGTTGCTGTGAAAATCCCCTAGTCGCCACACTCCAGTTCCGGGTTCGAGTACACTGAGGGAGAATTCAGAATGTCCAAATTACCTAACAGCCCGTCTTTCGAGACTTGTGGGAGGAAACCGGAGCACCCGGAGGAAACCCACAGTACGTGCAGTACATTAATGCGAGACCCACATGATATAATTTAGCACGTTCACAGATGTCTCAATGGACGAGTTGGTGGGGGGGGGGGGGGGGGGGCTTGTTTGGCCCGACAGCTAAAACTCATTATCTCTGGACTAGAAAGGGGAAATAAGTAGTTGTGTTCCTCCTCATCTTTGTGCTATCCAGGGCAGCACGGTGGCGCAGTGGGTTAGCCCTGCTGCCTCACGGCGCCGAGGTCCCAGGTTCGATCCTGGCTCTGGGTCACTGTCCATGTGGAATTTGCACATTCCCCCAATGTTTACGTGTGTTTCGGCCCCACAACCCAAAGATGTGCAGGGTAGGTGGATTGGCCATGCTAAATTGCCCCTAAATTGGAAAAAATGAATTGGGTACTCTAAATTTATTTTAAAAAAATCTTTGTGCTGTCCAAACACATTTTTGGGCGAGGTTTTGTGTGTAAATATTGGATGAGTGCCGCATTAGCTGGTCTCTGTTGCGCTCCATAATCAATTGCCCAGTGTACACTGAGTCTAGAGGCTAGCTCACCCTGTGAGGTAGCAAGGTGCCTGAGCTGTCAGTGACTGTGCGAACATCCCAGCTGTCAAATAAAGCACTTTCGAAAGAAAATAGTCAATGGTTTGTGCATGTGCTGCAAAATTCCCAAATGTGAATGCTAAAATAAATTGTTAAATATGGATCATTATCCCACATTTTATCAATGTTGCATATCGTTTCTATGTTTTAATCATGTGACCCAAAACCCATTAGGCAGGCTTAAACATTGAAGCAACATGCTAATACAATGAGGAATAATGAATATAATTTCCAGGTCTTCGTTCCTGTTCTGGCTGCCCTGACGACAGTACAGAGAAAGATGATTCTGAAACCATTTGCTGGCAAGCTGCCATCTTTAAGGTTGGCGATGACTGCAGACAGGTAAACCCATTCACCCTTCTTTTAATTTATTATAGTCATACTGCGGCATACAAATTATAATAGCGTGAAGAAGCCTGAAGTAACTAAAACGAGAACTAGTCAACATCGGGTGAGAATCTGCTGACTTTAGAGTAAAAACAATACTCAACGAGAACTATAGACATTCCAAAGTGCCTCATCGGTTACCAGACACAATTTTAAATTTAAAAGCGAGCCCAATGAGGAGACGTTGGAGCAAATGGCCAAAAGACCTGATCAAAGCGCAGGTCTTAAGCAGTGTCTTAAAGGAGAGGTCAAGAGGCAGAAAGGTTTAGAGAGAGAATTCCAGAGCATAAGGCCCAGGCAGCTAAAGACATAGCCGCCAACGGTGCAGCAATTAAAATTGTGTTGCCGGCTGAGCATGAAATTTTAGAGATGCAGAGATCTCAGAGGGTTGTGTGGATAGCGGAGGTTATGGCGACAGAGGGGTGTGGCCATGGGCGGATTTGAAAGCGAGGCTGAGTATTTTGAAATAGAGATGATCCAGAATGTGAGGCGGCAAGGGATTGGGGGTAGAGTGCTAGATTGGATTGAGGATTGGCTGACTGACAGAAGGCAGAGGGTTTGGATAAATGGGTCCTTCTCTGGCTGGCGAACAGTAACTAGCGGGGTGCTGCAGGGGTCAGTCCTCGGACCTCAACTGTTCACAGTCTATAGAAATGATCTTTAGGCAAAATGTGCGGATGATAGTAAAATAGGTGGGAAAGCAGACAGTGAAGAGGAGATGAAGATTTTACAGACTGATATAGATAGGCTAGGAGATTGGGCGCCAAAATCTGGCAGATGAAGTTGAAGGTAGATAAGTGCAAGGTCAGCCATGTTGGCCGAAAAAATAGAAAGGCAAATTATTATCTAAATGGAAAGTAGATTCAAGATGGTCTGGGCTGAGGGATGTGGGTGTCTTTGTTCATGAATCGCAGAAGGTCAGCATGGAGATACAACCTGTAATTAAGAAAGCAAATGAAATGTTAGCGATTATTGCAAAAAGACTGGAGTATAAAAGTAGAGCAGTATTGTTGCAATTGCACAGGGTGTTGGTGCGACCACATCTGGAATATTGTGTCCAGTTTTGGTCTCTTTATTTGAGGAAGGATGTGGTGGCATTGGAGGCTGTTCAGAGGAGGTTCACCAGATTGGTTCCGGGGGTGAAAGGGTTGATGCATGAGGAGAGATTAAACCGTTTGGGCTTATACTCACTAGAGTTCAGAAGGATGAAAGGGGATCTGATTGAGGTGTATAAAGTGCTAAAAGGGATTGATAAAGTAAGCACAGGCCAACCTTTCCCCCTTGTGGGGCAATCTAGAACGAGAGGTCACGGATATAGGTTTGGAGGCGGTAGATTTAAAACTGAGATGAGGAGGAACTACTTCTCGCAGAGGGTGGTGAATTTTTGGAACTTGTTGAGTCATTAAATGGTTTCAAGAAGGAGTTAGAAATATTTCTGATGAAAAAAAAACGGGTAAAGGGAAATGGGCAACAAGTGGGGAGGTGGATTTGAGACCAGGAAGCGATCAGCCATAATCTGATTGAATGGCGGAGCAGGCTGGAAGGGCTGAACTGCTTACTTCTCCTAATTCCCATGTTCCTATGTCATTCAAAGTAATTAAATGAAGGACCTTTTGCACATCCTGAGTATGCAATAAGGCACAAGAGAAATCCAGGTTTTGGTCACTTGTTATTCTTTAGAAAATGGCCCTTAAACTCGCCAATTTGTAGTCAAGAGTTTCCCCTCCTGCCTCAAACAGATTTTGGATCTGATCAGCCATTGGAGCAGTGGTGAGCAACCTACATCCCAGGTCTGGGTCGTGAGCGCTGCCCACGAGATATTTTGTTGATCGTTGTCCGCGCGCAGAGTTACCACATTATGCTATTTTCCGTAGTTTTTTTCACCAACCAGTATGACTGAAGTGATTCGCACACAGAACAAGGGCAAGTGAAGTGAGGTGTGTGCTGATTGCTCACAGTATTGACTGTGAGAGCCGTGCGCTCCCTCTGCGTCCCAATATATCTCTTGTATCCATGACTTGAAGTTGTTGATCGTTCTATTAATATATTTTCTATTAGCATGTTCTACAACTCATTGTGAAATATTCAGGTGGATTAAATGGTGGTGAGTGAACAAGCCCGATTTCAATCTTGCGACCCAAGGTGAAGGAGGCCCAAAAGGTTAGGCTGGGGCCGTGGGCTTAGGCCAGGTGCTGTTTTGGTGGGTCGGTGCAGACCTGATGGGCCGAATGGCTGCCTCCTGCACTGTAGTTATTCTATGATTCTAAACCCGCAACACACAATCCGTTTCAACAGGTAAGGATACAGAGTCACAAACTAAGTCTAGTGTCAGAATTTTTTTCGAAACTGTAGATTTTTAAAAAAAAATTTATGTTCCAATATTAACTTTCTCTAGAAAAAAGGTAGATTGAACTTTCATTATGCACAATCGTAGCAATTTGATGTTTTACCTGAAATGCTTTTGTTGGGTTAGTTTCTAACACTTTCATTTTTGGTGGTGACTGGCTTTCAAAATGTGCTCACTGTGTGTGTGTGTGTCCACAGGACATGTTGGCGTTGCAGATTATTGGTCTTTTCAAGAACATTATTCAGCTTGTTGGATTGGATCTTTTTGTCTTTCCATACAGAGTGGTGGCTACATCCCCAGGGGTATGTCCTACATGATAGAGTGAGATTGAAAATGTTACTGTTACTTGTGCTTATTCAGTAAACTTACTCCGTAACCACCTTCACTGCGGTTATTCAATAACCCAGTTACATGAATCAAAGTTCAAAACGGCAGGGCAGCTCTGCTGTTGCTGTTTGAAGGGCTAACCTTGAAACATTGGCATGTCTCGGAAGTGCGTAATCGTAGATTTGATGGGGCATAAAATCAAGAGGCAATTGTACCTCGTGGGGATACGGTGATTTCTTAAATTTAGGCTAAATTTCAGCAAATTGAGAATTCTCCTCTGTTAGGACCTTCGCTAAAAGTCACTTTAGTTTTTTTTTCCTGCGGGCATACTTCCTTTTCAACAATTTACTTGCATCAATGTACCGCGTGTTCCACAGTAAAAGTGGTCCTCGGGGCTGATGTTTGCCAGTGTGCCATAATAATGGGCAGTCGTGAAATCGGTGAGTGTAAAATCATGCCTGGCACATGTCTGTTGCTTGCTCCCCGATCTATCAGGGAGGTGTACGAGACCGGCATTTGCAAAACCTAACCCTACGGTATTTATTATAATAGCAGAAAATGCTGGATAAACCCAGCAGGTCGGCCAGCATCTGTGGAGAGAGAAACAGAGTTAACGTTTCGAGTCCACCTCAGTAGTGACGAGGGATAGAAATGTAATGGGTTATGTAATTGGTGTTTTTTGGGGGGGGGGGGGGGGGGGGGGAAGATAGAAAGTCAGGGATAGGGCAAAGTTCAGGAGAGATTGGTAAAGGTGACATGGACACAAGACAATGGTGTCATTAAGAGCTAAAGAAGTGCCGATAGTGGCGTAAAGGTAAGATAGCAGAATGTGTTAAGAGAACAAAGGGGCAGTGTTCAGTGAAAGCAATACTGAAGAGCAAGTGACGGATTTGGGGGTGGGAGGGGGTGGTATTTGCATTAGAACAAACACGGTGGGGGGGGGGGGAGAGAAGAAACAAAAAGGGATCAGTATGGAGGGGAACGTTCACAGTCTAAAGTTGTTGAACGCGTTGTTGAGTCCAGAAGGCTCTGACATGCCTAATTGGAAGATGAGGTGTTGACCGACGGGTTACCATCAGCTGACTTGGTGTAATTTACATATAGAATTTACAGTGCAGAAGGAGGCCATTCAGCCCATCGAGTCTGCACCGGCTCTTGGAAAGAGCACCCTACCCAAGGTCAACACCTCCACCCTATCCCCATAACCCAGTAACCCCACCCAACACTAAGGGCAATTTTGGACACCAAGGGCAATTTATCATGGCCAATCCACCTAACCTGCACATCTTTGGACTGTGGGAGGAAACCGGAGCACCCGGAGGAAACCCACGCACACACGGGGAGGATGTGCAGACTCCACACAGACAGTGACCCAAGCCGGAATCGAACCTGGGACCCTGGAGCTGTGAAGCGATTGTGCTATCCACAATGCTACCGTGCTGCCCACAATGTAATGTTAATGATCGTACAGGAATGGAGTTCTCAGATGGATGTTAATTGTCAGCAGATTTGAAGTGTGACAGCAGTTTAAATCTTTTTCAGTGTGGAGTTATCGAATGCATTCCCGACTGCAAGTCACGTGATCAGCTGGGCCGGCAGACGGACTTTGGAATGTACGATTACTTCAGGAACCAGTATGGAGATGAATCAACTCTAGCATTCCAGAAGGTAACACCCTGGCATCGCTATAACTGGCTGGAAACGGGGAAGAGGAAACTGTCACGGTTGATTGCTGCAAAGTAACAAATGTTCTTTCCTCTTGTAACAAAAAAAAAAGACGGCTGAGGAGGTGACGTAACTGAGTTCTGTAAACCTCTGAGCGGGTTCAACAGGATGGATGTACAGAGTCCAACCTAGATACAAGATATTGATTAATAAATCCAATAGGGAATTCGGGAAAAAAAACTTCTTTCCCCAGAGAATGGTGAGACGGTGAAACTTGCAACCGCAATGCTGATGTTAGATGAACTAGGGTGGGGGGGGGGGGGGGGCTCGTGTGGAGCACAAACACAGGCATGGTCCTATTGAACCAAATGGCCGATGTCTGTAAGTTTTGTGTTAATGTGACCACGGCTATTTGACCCAGGGCTATTAGAATGGCAGGAATTGGCAACATTGGTGATTATCTTCATTGTCAGTGTGTAAAGGATATCATATAACTTGGGATTGCCCTACCATCTTCAGTTGTTTCGTCAATTACCTTCCCACGGTCATAAGGCCAGAAGTGAGGATATTCACTTATAATGCACAGACACTGAACAGACACTGAACAGATACTCCTCAGACACTGAACAGATACTCCTCAGACACTGAACAGACACTCCTCAGACACTGAACAGACACTGAAGCAGTCCACTGCCCCACAGAGCACGTCCTGGACAGCATTCTGGCTTGGATTGATAAATGGCAAATAGTATTCCCACCACAGAAATGCCAGGAAATGGCCTTCGCCAACAAGAGAATTTAATCATTTGCCCATGACATTCAGCACCCTGACCATCGCTGAACAGTGGTAGATCATGCTGCCTGTCGAGCCTGAACTGCCATTCAGCACAGTTATGGCTGATTTTGGGAGACAGCTAAACTCTGCCTATCCCACCCGTGAATACATTCAACAAGGAGCATCCACAACCTTCCATTCCAAATATTCATAACCATTTAAGTGAAGTAATTTATCGCCGCCTTATCCTGAGAAGGGAATAATGTCTCGGCATCTGTCCAACCAGCAACATCAAAACCTTGTACATTTCAATAAAATCGACTTAATTTTCCTGAATTCCAGAGAAAATAGACCCAATCTGCCTTTTATCATAGGGCAACCCCCCCCCCCCACATCCCAGAGAACAATTTGGTGGCGTTTGCTGTGCCACTTAAAACGCAAGTATATTTCTCTCTCTCTCTCTCTCTCTCTCCCCAAACCTAATGGTGCACAAAGGCAGATTTGTCTCTCTCCCTAAATAGTGAGTTTTGCCTGGAAAAGATTGCTAGCCTGTCACCAGAGGGCTCATAGGTTGAGGGGTACCACTCCGCATCAAGCAAGGATGACCAGGAGTCCTTCTTGCTTTTCCCACCTGCCATTGCATGCAGGTAGGATTTTGCAGCTTGATACACACCTTCCTTGGCCATCAAGTCCTGGGATATGACCCGCACCTGGAGCTTGTAGGTAGGAGCACTATCCACTGTGCCACAAGACCTCCCCAAACTCAAGTAGATCTTTTCTTAAATGTGGCGATCAAACTGCACACAGTACTCCAAATGAGGTCTCACCAAAACCCTACACAATTATTGCAAGACTTATTCTAATCCCCTTGCAATAAAGGCCGAAGCATTCCTCACTATCAACATCCTGGGCATTACCATAGACCAGAAACAGAACTGGACCAGCCATACAAATACAGCTGCCACAAGAACAGATCAGAGACTGGGCATTTTGTGGCTCATCAGTTACCTCCTGACTCCCCCATATGCCTGTCCACTATCTATGATGCACAAGTCGGGAGTGTGATGGAATCCTCTCCACTTGCCTGGATGAATGCAGCTCCAACAACACTGAAGAAACTTGACATCATCCAGGACATCCACTTGATTGGCACCCCATACACCATCTTAAATATTCAATCCATCCACCATTGACACTGTGGCAGCAGGGTGTACCATCTGATGCCCATCAATTCAGTCGAGACAGTTTGTACCAAAGAGCAGTGGCTTTAATCAACTAGATGTGTGCCAACCTGTAGCTTCTCCCGCACTGAGAGCCTATCTCAGATCGGCCGGTTATATACTTCCTCAGAGGGGCGGAGCCAACAGCAGCATCAACACAACAATTCAACAGCAACAGTAACAGCAACAACAGTAAGCATATACATTAGTAGCTGTCGATGACAATAGTAATAATAGAACAACAGTGAGTATATACAATAGCCATACGTGGCTCACCACACCATCTACAAGATACACCACTGCAACTTGTCAAAGCTCCTTGGGCAGCACCTTCCAAACCCTCTGATCTCTACCACTTGGAAGGACAAAGGCAGCAGATACATGGGAACCCCCCTGCATGTTTCCCCCAAGTCGCACACCATCCTGACTTGGAAATATATCGCCGTTACTTCACTATTGCTGGGCCAAAATCAGGAAATGCCTTTAATAATAATCTTTATCAGTAATTATAATCTTTATTAGTGCCACGCATAGGGTTACATTAACACTGCAGTGAAGTTACTGTGAAAATCCCCCAGTCGCCACATTCCAGCGCCTGTTCGGGTACACAGAGGGAGAATTCAGAATGTCCAAATCATCTTAACAAGCACGTCTTTTGGGACTTGTGGGAGGAAACCGGAGCAGCCGGAGGAAACCCCCACAGACACTGGGAGAACGTGCAGACTCCGCACAGACAGTGACCCAAGCCGGGAATTCGTAACAGCACTGCGGATGTACCTACACCACATGTACTGCAGTGATCCAAGAAGGCAGCTCACCACCACCTTCACGAGGGCCCATCAGGGATAGCCAATAAATGCTGACCTATCCAGTGACACCCACATCGCATGAACAAACAGTTAACAGTGTCACCTGCATTGAAAAATTAAGAGATTCCAAAATGAATTGGAGGGAAGGAAGAGAGAGAGATTTAATTGATAGGGGCTTTTCACAGTAACTTCATTGAAGCCTACTCGTGACAATAAGCGATTTTCATTTCAGATATATCTAATTTAATGCATATTTTGATAACTAAACACATAGAAGAAAATCCTGGTTTAGCAAGGATGTTCATAGTATTTGAAGTCAGCAGAATTAATTTATCTGCCAGGTGTGGAAAATGGATGTAGCTATACTTGGAAAGCCCCAGGGTACACTCAATATAAGTTTACCTCTGGTGTAATTAGTTGGTCCCATTCTGCTCTTTCAAAACTCTGTGGAGCAACGCAAGTCGATGAAAATTGACACTCGATTATAATGCTGGAGGGGGACTAACTTTGTACTGTAATTATGAGGCTTTGGAACTGCTGACATTCACCCCCTGTGCAAAAGCCGAAAGTGCACATCTCTGTTCTCATAAGAATTTCGATCTTGACACGCCAAGCTTAATAATGATAATAATCTTTATTGTCACAAGTACTCTTACATTAACACTACAATGAAGTTACTATGAAAATCCCTGCTCCGTGACTGTGATAAGTTAAGGAGAAATTATTTTATCAGACCCACGACCAACGTAAATTTTTATAGGAAAGCTAGGCTAGCTTTGCTAATAAACCAATGCTGTCTTTGGCATCTGTTGATTGATCACCTATTTTACAGTGAACATTTTCTGTCTTTCTTGAAGGCCCGGTATAATTTTATCCGCAGCATGGCAGCATACAGTCTCCTTCTCTTCTTGCTGCAAATCAAAGACCGGCACAACGGGAACATCATGCTGGACAGGAAAGGTCATCTCATCCACATAGGTCAGTGCTCATCCTTCGAGAACTGCTCAAAACCTCTTCAGCATCAAAAGATGAGGCGCTTGATTTTTTTTCCCCGTGCGCTCCTGCCAAATCACTAAAGCCGGCTTTGTTTCCCATTTGCTTCCCTTGGTGCTGTGGAGCGTATTTCCACATCCACCACATTCCATTTCCAGTCTGCAGTCTCCTTGCATGCTCTCCCCTTTTAAGCCAATTTCCGCCCATTTTGTCGCTGATAAAAAATCTAAAATTAAACATAAAAGCAGATGCTAATTCCCTGGAGAGAAAGAAACCATTGATACTCGTGGACGCAAGCCATAACCAATGCCCTCTAGCGACTGGGGGTGAAAAAGAAGCAAATAGTAGAAGATCCCTGTGACTAGTCTGTGCAAAAGCACAACTCGGTTCTCTTAAGAATGGGCATCGTGTGACAAGAAGACCACATCGATGATTTTGAGTTTGTCACTGGTTCACCTCAGTTTATTGTTTGTTTTTGGGTTGAGATGGGGTTGCATTTTAAGAACACAAGTGCAGAACGTAAGAATGGAGCATTTTCCCTTATTCCTGCCCACAACCAGAATTGAGTTGCAGAGAAGCAGGCAGTTACTGCTGAAGATCTACTCCTGCAGCTGGTGCAACCACTGTTTATATTGGTGGGGAACATGCTGAAAGTCCAGTGGCTGCACCCTGCCAGGCGATGGTTGACAATTGCCGAATGGCTGTTTTCTAATGGGAGGGTAGAGAAGGCGTAGTGATGCATGATGATGTGGGTCCTTTCGGGTAGCAAAGCGACATGGTGAAACCGAGTCTGTCCCACAGTCAGTAATCTGGCCACCGAGCCGAGAAAGTTCACTATCCCAGGGCACTTGGCTCATTAGTGACATCTAAAGAGCAAATCTATCACTGGGATTTTCACCAGAGAGTAAAAATAAACCTTCAGTTAGAACCATAAAATTCCAACTGTGCAGAAGGAGGCCATTCAGCCCATCGAGAATGCACCGACCCTCTGAAAGAGCACCTTTACCTAGACTCACTCCCTGCCCTATTCCCGTAATCCCACCTAACCTGCACATCTTTGGACGGTGGCAGGAAACCGGAGCACCTGGAGGAAACCCACGCAGACGTGGCAAGGGAGCGCAAACTCCACACTCAAGATCGGACTTTAACCCGGGTCCCTGGCGCTGTGAGGCTAGCTGTGATGTTAGTGATGGCTAACATCACTCTGCCATCATGCCACCCATATAGAGCGCCCATAGTGCCCATTTATGTAGCATCTTTTGCTCCCCAAGATGTCCGTAGGCACTTTAAAGCCTGTTAAGTACTTTTTGAAGTGTCATTGCCATTGTAATGTAGAAAATGCACAGCGAGCTCCCACAAACAACCATGAGTTAATAAAGTGCTGGTGATGTTAGTTGAAGGCTAAATATTGGCCAGGATACTGTGGAGAGTTACTCTGATCTTCATTGAAATAATGGCATGCAAGGTTTTACACCCATTTGAGAGGACAGACAGCCACCTCCATTTAATACGTCACCTGACAATGTAGCAGTCCTTCAGTGCTGCACAGGTATGCAGGTCCTGGCCTACGTGCTCAAGTCTACTGATTGAGGATTACAGTGTGTTACTGCTGAGCTAAGGCTGATAGCAGACTGTAATGTCACTCAGTATTTATCCTGCAGTACCCATGTAAAGGATGTACATATAACCTGTGGCAAACGTTATAATCTGGTCCGACACAAGGGAAGAACTAGCTGGACAACCTCAGTAAAATGCATTGTTTTAGCTGCACGCAATGCGCTGTAGGGAGGAGGCCACTATAGGCTAAGAGTGTACAGCTTACAGCAGATAAACAGCAACTGAGCATTTGTGGATTTAACATGATTTGGAGCGTCCTTAACAATAACCGATTTCAACATTCCTCAGACACTTCGGTAGCCAAAAATAAATTGGCACTTATTAACTGATGTTTACCGTGGCGAGAAACCTGATGACTTGCTTTAATTATTCCGTGCTCGTTTTTGCAGATTTCGGTTTCATGTTTGAAAGCTCTCCCGGTGGCAATCTTGGCTGGGAGCCTGATATTAAGCTAACTGATGAGATGGTGATGATAATGGGAGGGAAGATGGAGGCCACGCCCTTCAAATGGTTCATGGAGATGTGCGTTAAGGGATACTTAGCAGTCAGGTAAGAAGCCTACACAACAACTTAATGTTGCCTGGTTTACCCCAGACACATGGGAACACCATCGCCAGGAAGTTCCCCTCCAAGGCATGCACCATCCTGACTTGGGAACACAGTGGCTGTTCCTTCGCTGTCACTGTTGTCTAAATCCTGGAACTCCCTCCCTCACAGCATTATGGGGGTCTCTGCGCCGCATGGGCTGCAGCGGTTCAAGAAGGCAGCTCACCACCACCTTCTCGAGGGCAATCAGGGATGGGCAATAAATGTTGGCCTAACCAACGACACCCACATTCCTTCAATTAATTTTTTAAAATTCTGTAAGTAGACTTTGATTTTCGATAATCATGGTTCAATTTAAATGGTTGGCAATGTTTACAAAAGAAAAATCCCCTGCATTCTGAATGCATTAGCTGTTCTTGTGCACTGCACTGCAGATAGGCAAGATCAGCTTGTGTTTAATAGGATTGGAAGGAGGGTTGACCTTTGTTGCTGATGCAGATATCCAGACAGAAGCTGCTTTGAATGTCTCTTTATGACGATCCCAGACCACATCCCAACAGTGGCAAGGATACTGGACCGAAACCCCCAATATTTTAGTTTATTTTGTACGGCTGTAATAATTGTTTTCCAGATCAGATTTGACTCCTGTTAGAACCCCTGCAGACTCTGACTGGATATCTTCCAAAAATCTGTTCAACTGTTTTTTTTAAGCTTTCTTCCCCTTGTCCTCTGCTTTAAATACTATTCCCCCTTTTTTGAACTAGCCTACTGTGAGAGCAAAAGACTTGTGGTCAAAACGTCTGAATGCCTTATCTCCACCCAGCAATGAAATCATCCCCTCAGGCTAAAAACACATTAACTCCCCAGGGACTCCCCCCTCGTCAAACAACATTACATTAGCCCAGGCGGTTTTTACTCTGATCAATTTCACCTCTGGCTTCTAAAAGCTTTCTGCTCTTGCACAACTAGATTCTTTTAAAAACGTGGCCACTGCAGTCAAACCCACTAACCCCAGGCTTTTAACCTTTAAATTGCCAAATGTTTGTAATCCAATTTATCTAAAAATCCTGCCTTCGTCACACTCCGCAAGCTGCCAATTCAGTTAGTGAGTTGATAACTAGAGAACATAAAGTTGAGAATCGGCAGAACAGTTAGGAGAATTATTTTTCCTGTCCCACCAGAAGCATTGGTAGAAGTTGAATTCAGAGTAGCATTTGGAAAAGAAAGTGGGTAAATATTTGAAAGATAAATAAATGTAACGGGCACAGGCAAAGGGCAGCAGAATGGATTGAACGCTGCTTTCAATGAGAGGGTACAGGCGCAAGGGGTTGAGGAGCTTTCCTCTCTACGGTAAGGTTCTGATTCTACTGACACAGACTCTGCCCCGTGGTGTTGCGTGATTCGCACATTTAATGGGTGTGAATTAAACATCTCTTTTCTACATTAGGAAATGTTCCTGTTCGAACATGTGAATGCCTTGGTATATATATCTTTGCGGTTTCAAACTGAAATGTATCATCCTCCTCAGATTTCTAGGTGTTTCCCTGATAGCACAGCATGTTTGGGCACGGCACAGCTGAGCTGTACCGGTTAGAAGCAGTACACTGCACTCCGATACGGCGGTCTCTGCTGAGGAGTTGGTGAAGGTGATATCATTCACCTTTGTTGCCCCGGGCTCCTGATGGGCCAAACTGGCCCCTTGGGGTGACCACCTCACTGAATGAGGAGCCTATCCAGACCCCCATGGACCTGTGCCCAACAGGGGTTTTCACAATAGGGTCGAAGTAGCAATATTTCCACTTGGGGGAAGAGTCCACAAGTAGGGGCCATAATTAAGAGATGGTCACCGATCAGTCCAAGTAGGAAATGGGAAGAAGTATCTTTATCCGGAGTGTGTTAGGAATGTGGAATTCTCGCTGCCACAGTGTAATAGTTGAGGTAAATAGTATCGGTGCCTCTAATGTGAAATACATGAGGGAGAATGGAATAGGATATGCAGATAAGTGTTACGCTCTCCCAGTTAGTGTTATAAATGGATGGGGAAGATCCCAGAATGGAATCCTGGCTCAAAAGACCGTACCTTTTGCTTTTTTAAATAAAATGTGTAGGAACAGAGTCACAGGACCGCTAATTAGTTCTAACAGCAAGAAAATAAATTATTAAACATTAGAAAACTAGATTATGATACAATACTCATTTACCCCCCCCCCCTTCGTTTCACAATTACACACACCTTCTAAGATTAACAACGATTACGAAGCACATCATCAATTACAATGGTTCATTGATACGCAAAGCCCCTTTTTAGCACACAGATGACTGTAATTAGACGCACTCCTCTCCTCTCTGACCCCATGTGAACGTCTGTGGATTTCTCCTTAACAGACCCTCAGTTGATTCTTATACTGTGATCCAACATGCCTCTTTGAATCCCGCTTCAGAATTCCTACTTCCACACAAGTGATTTCAAATTCCGCTTTCAAAAGCCACACTTTCAAATCTTCTTTTAAATTATACTTTCCCACTGCTGCTTCCATCAAGATTTCTGGTTTTACACCCCTCCCTTCAGATTTCCTTTGTTTTAAAGACCTTTACACAAACTCTGAGATCCAGCCACCAATTCAGCACAAATAACATATCCCAATCTGTAGTATTTTTTCACAAATCTAAGCACTATTGAAGATATCTTTCTGGCCTCACGATCTAATGCCTTTTCAACTCTGCCTTTACTGAAGAGTAATCTGTTCTGGTTCCCAGTTTCCACTGTTCCATTAATTTCAAATTTCTTGGAAACTTCTCTTCATTCCTCTAGTTTCCTTAACTAGCTGGATTTTAGATTTCCGGCATCTGTTTTCTTAACCATTGCCCCACAGTATGGCTTTTCTTCTAGCAAGGCTGAGAGAGCATGCCTTCTAAAACCAACTGCTTCTCGCAGGGCTGTGAGAACTGCCTTCTCTCTTACTGCCTATCTCCAGCTGCAATCAAATTAGCTAAGCCGAAACATAAAAGTCTCTCTACCTTACAGGGCACCAGTTGCCACGCAAGCACTGATTGTTTATTTACTCTTCACGCCATAGCCCCCTCTCAGCACAATAGAATCGCAGTTAGAATTGAAACCAAGCCCCACACATACAAACACCGTTGCACATCTTTGGACCGGAGCACCCGGAGGAAACTCACGCAGACACTGGGAGAATGAGCAGACTCTGCACAGTGACCCAGCCGGGAATCAAACCTGGGCCCCTGGCGCTGTGAAGCAACTGTGCTAACCACTGTGCTACCATGCCGCCCTGAATATATTGGATGTTCCAGCCTCCTCGGATCTCTGTGGAAGAAAATTCCAAACACAGTGACCCTCTGAGAGATGAAATTCCTCCTCGCCTCCATCCTAAATGGGAAACCCCTTATTTTGAAGCTGTGCTCCCCTTGAGTTCTAGATGTCCCCACAAGCGAAACATCATCTCAACGGCTACCCTGTCAAGTCCCCTCAAAATCTTATGTTGCAATAAGATTGCCTCTCATTCTTCTCCACTCCAATGAGTATGGTTGTGTACACCAACCATATGGGCAGCACGGTAGCATTATGGGCAGCATGGTCGCACAAGTGGATAGCACTGTGGCTTCACAGCATCAGGGTTCCAGGTTCGATTCCCCGCTGGGTCACTCTGTGCGGAGTCTGCACGTTCTCCCCGTGCTGCATGGGTTTCCTCCCACAGTCCAAAGACATGCGGTTAGGTGGATTGGCCATGATAAATTGCCCTTAGTGAACAAAAAAAGGTTAGATGGGGTTATTGGGTTACGGGGATAGGGTGGAAGTGAGGGCTTAAGTGGGTCGGTGCGGACTTGATGGGCCGAATGGCCTCCTTCTGCACTGTATGTTCTATGTATATACCAGGGATCAGTTGGGGTGAATGGTCTGTGCTGAGAGTTCTGTTACATATTTAAGAAGACACTTCAGCAAAGGAGGATCTGTTTTGGGGCCACTGCTGTATGTTATCTTTATAAATGACCTGGAGGAGGGCGTAGAAGGATGGGTGAGTAAATTTGCAGATGACACTAAAGTCAGTGGAGTTGTGGACAGGGCGGAAGGATGTTGCAGGTTACAGCGGGACATAGATAAGCTGCAGAGCTGGGCTGAGAAGTGGCAAATGGAGTTTAATGCAGAAAAGTGCGAGGTGATTCATTTTGGAAGGCGTAACAGGAATACAGAGTACTGGACTAATGGTAAGATTCTTGGTAGTGTGGATGAGCAGAGAGATCTCGGTGTCCATGTACATAGATCCCTGAAAGTTGCCACCCAGGTTGAGTGGGTTGTTAAGAAGGCATACGGTGTGTTAGCTTTTATTGGTAGAGGGATTGATTTTCGGAGCCATGAAGTCATGTTGCAGCTGTACAAAACTCTGGTGTGGCCACATTTGCAGTTTTGGTCGCCGCATTTTAGGAAGGATGTGGAAGCATTGGAAAGGGTGCAGAGGAGATTTACCAGGACGTTGCCTGGTATGGAGGGAAGATCTTATGAGGAAAGGCTGAGGGGCTTGAGGTTGTTTTCATCAGAGAGAAGAAGGTTAAGAGGTGACTTAATTGAGGCATACAAGATGATCAGAGGATTAGACAGGGTGGACAGTGAGAGCCTTTTTCCTCGGATGGTGATGGCTAGCATGAGGGGACATAGATTTAAATTGAGGGGAGATAGATATAGGACAGATGTCAGAGGTAGGTTCTTTACTCAGAGTAGTAAGCGCGTGGAATGCCCTGCCTGCAACAGTAGTGAACTCGCCAACATTAAGGGCATTTAAATGGTCATTGGATAAACATATGGGTGATAATGGAATAATGTAGATGGGCTTTAGAATGATTTCACAGGTCAGCGCAACATCGAGGGCCAATGGGCCTGTACTGCGCTGTAATATTCTAATTCAGTTAATGCTGAAATCTATTTAGTTTAGGAAACTAATTTAATTAGGAAGAAGGCCTGTGAAGCACGACTGTGTTCCCACTTGGTTTATTTTGTTGATGCTCTATGTGTGAACCACTTGTACCTCTGGTGACTGTCAATGTTCTCACTCTCAAGGCCTTACATGGATGCAGTGGTATCACTTGTCACACTCATGCTGGACACTGGACTTCCTTGTTTCCGAGGACAGACTATCAAGCTTCTGAAGTAAGAACAATAGCTCTTGGTTGTGTATGTTTGATATGGTTAAACCTTTTAAAAGTTATCAGCTTTTGGAACTTGAGTGTCTTATTCTCTTACATTTGTTTAAAAAAAACATTAATCCTATTTTATGACGGTTACTGAGAGAACACAGTCCATTTCAATTTATGTATCCGTCTATTGCACGGTCGATGTGCGTGCACTATTTTTTAAATTGCGCATTTAACACCTGGTCAGAGTTTGAGATGGCAGCAGCTCAGATGCCCAGAATGAAAGTCTTGAGATTTTAATTTGCGCTTTTTCCTCCTCTGGTTTCAGGCAAAGATTCAACCCAAATGTTAGCGAGAGAGAGGCAGCAAACTTCATCATGAAAGTCATTCAGAACTGCTTCCTGAGCAACAGGTAAAAAGATGATTTCCATGTTTCCGTTCTCTAGATTCTCCTTTCTCTTGTGCAGATTGAGTGTGGGCCAAGTTCGCTTGTCCTCCCCGACCTTCCACAATCTTTGTGAGGGAAGCACGAGGCCTCACACCTTCACAATTAGTCATGGATTATACCATATCCTTCTGCCAGGATAAGAGAGGGTGAAATAAATCACCCCTAGCTGCACTGGGAGCTCCGGTTTCCTCCCACAATCCAAAGATGTGCAGGTTAGGTGGATTGGCCATACTTAGTTGCCCCTTAGTGCCGAAAATGGTTAGGTGGGATTACTGGGTTACGGAGATACAGTGAAGTTGTGGGCTTAAGTAGGGTACTTTTCCAAGGGCCGGTGAAGACTCGATGGGCCGAATAAAAAGCAAGAAGGTGGTCAGGGAAAGGATGGGCCCACTGAAGGACAAGCGAGGGAATCCATGTGTGGAGCCAGAGGAAATGGGGGAGGTACTAAATGAATACATTGAATCAGTATTCACCGAAGGGAAGGAATTGGTGGATGTGGAGTCTGGAGAAGGGTGTGTAGATAGCCTGGATCACATTGAGATCCAAAAAGATGAGGTGTTGGGTGTCTTGTAAAAAATTACGGTGGATAAGTCCCCAGGGCCTGATGAGATCTACCCCAGAATACTGAAGGAGGCAAGAGAGAAAATTGCTGAGGCCGTGACAGAAATCTTTGGATCCACACTGATTTCAGGTGATGTCCCGGAGGATTGGAGAATAGCCAATGTTGTTCCTTTGTTTAAGAAGGGTAATAAGGATAAACCAGGAAGTACAGGCCGGTGAGCCTTACATCAGTGGAAGGGAAATTACTGGAGAGAATTATTCGAGACAGGATCTAATCCCATTTGGAAGCAAGTGGATGCAATAGCGAGAGGCAGCACGGTTTTGTGAAAGGCAGGTTGTGTCTCACTAACTTGATAGAGTTTTTTGAGGAGGTCACAAAGATGTTTGATGCAGGTAGGGCAATGGATGTTGTCGATATGGACTTCAGTAAGGCCTTTGACAAGGTCCCTCATGGCAGACTGGTACAAAAGGTGAAGTCACATGGGATCAGAGGTGAGCTGGCAAGATGGATACAGAACTGGCTAGGTCACAGAAGGCAGAGAGTAGCAACGGAAGGGTGCTTTTCTGATTGGAGGGCTGTGACTAGTGGTGTTCCGAAGGGATCAGTGCTGGGGCCTTTGCTGTTCGTAGTATATATAAATGATTTGGAGGAAAATGTAACTGGCCTGATTAGTAAGTTTACGGACGACGCAAAGGTTTGTGTAATTGCAGATAGCGATGAGGACTGTCGGAGGATACAGCAGGATTTAGATCATTTGGAGACTTGGGCGGAGAGATGGCAGATGGAGTTTAATCCCGACAAATGAAAATGAAATGAAATGAAAATGAAATGAATGAAATTAAAATCGCTTATTGGCACGAGTAGGCTTCAATGAAGTTACTGTGAAAAGCCCCTAGTCGCCACATTCCAGCGCCTGTCCGGGGAGGCTGGTACGGGAATGCATTTTGGAAGGTCTAATGCAGGTTGGGAATATACAGTGAATGGTAGAACCCTCAAGGGTATTGACAGTCAGAAAGATCTAGGTGTACAGGTCCACGGGTCACTGAAAGGGGCAACACAGGTAGAGAAGGTAGTCAAGAAGGCATACGCCATGCTTGCCTTCATTGGCCGGAGCATTGAGTATAAAAATTGGCAAGTCCTGTTGCAGCTGTATAGAACCTTACTCCGCATAGAACCTTAGTTAAGCCACACTTGGAGTATAGTGTTTAATTCTGGTCGCCACACTACCAGAAGGATGTGGAGGCTTTATAGAGGGTGCAGAAGAGATTAACCAAGATGTTGCCTGGTATAGAGGACATTAGCCCTGAGCAGAGGTTGAATAAACTCGGTTTGTTCTCACTGGAATGATGGAGGTTGAGGGGTGACCTGATAGATGTCTACAAAATTATGAGGAGCATAGACAGAGTGGATAGTCAGAGACTTTTCCCCAGGGTAGAGGAGTCAATTACTAGGGGGCATAGGTTTAAGGTGCGAGGGGCAAGGTTTAGAGTAGATGTACGAGGCAAGTTTTTTTACAGAGGGTAGTGGGTGCCTAGAACTCGCTGCCGGAGGAGGTGGTGGAAGCAGGGACGCTAGTGATGTTTATGGGGCATCTTGACAAATACTTGAATAGGATGGGAATAGAGGGATATGGACCCAGGAAGTGTAGAAGATTTTAGTTTAGACGGGCAGCATTGTCGGCACGGGCTTGGAAGGCCGAAGGGCCTGTTGCTGTGCTGTACTTTTCTTTGTTCTTTGAATGGCCTCATTCAGGGCAGCACAGTAGCATTGTGGATAGCACAATCGCTTCACAGCTCCAGGGTACCAGGTTCGATTCCGGCTTGGGTCACTGTCTGTGCTGAGCACATCCTACCCGTGTGTGCGTGGGTTTCCTCCGGGTGCTCCGATTTCCTCCCACAGTCCAAAGATGTGCAGGTTAGGTGGATTGGCCATGATAAATTGCCCTTAGTGTCCAAAATTGCCCTTAGTGTTGGGTGGGGTTACTGGGTTATGGGGATAGGGTGGAGGTGTTGACCTTGGGTAGGGTGCTCTTTCCAAGAGCCGGTGCAGACTCGATGGGCCGAATGGCCGCCTCCTGCACTGTAAATTCTATGAGATTGGAATTTTTAGGGTCTTGGGAGGAGGCATCAGGATAAAGGAAAATGATGCAAGTGATCTCTAGCGAAGGTAAAATGTGCATTGACTGAAATGTTATCAAACCCGTCTCGTTTACCTTTCAGGAGTAAGACGTACGACATGATTCAGTACTACCAGAACCAGATCCCGTACTGATGATGAGCTTGAACCACCCCCGTCGCTTCCAGGAGACCAGACAGTGTGTCCATGCTGGTATCACTACTGTATAATTCTTGCACTTTTTATCCTCAGTTTGTGTTACCCGTCTTTAACGGCTGTACCTTAAACTGTACTTTTGGGACCTCGCAACAATCACTTGTTACAAAAAAGGATATTCAATCACTCTTTGCGATTATAGAACATAGAATACGTGTCAAATCATAGTTGAAGCATTAATTGCACTATTTGTGTTTTGTCTGTGATATTGGGATGACGAAATTGAAATATTAAAGTTGTATGTGGAGATATTATTTTTCTGTAGTGTATGTAAATGTGCTATACAGATATGTTTAATCTATAATGTGAATAAAGTAGTTGAATTGGTTTGGTGGTTGCATGCTGTCTTCAGTGTATGGCTCTTTTCTGAAGCGAACAGTAAACAAATGGTGTTACAAACAGTTTAACATTCCAGCAGTTGATCAAAAGCCAGAGAGGAGATGAGAAGCATTTTAGTTACTCAGCGAGTTATAGAACATAGAACAGTACAGCACAGAACAGGCCCTTCGGCCCTCGATGTTGTGCCGAGCAATGATCACCCTACTCAAACCCACATATCCACCCTATACCCGTAACCCAACAACCCCCCCCTTAACCTTACTTTTTAGGACACTACGGGCAATTTAGCATGGCCAATCCACCTAACCTGCACATCTTTGGACTGTGGGAGGAAACCGGAGCACCCGGAGGAAACCCACGCACACACGGGGGGGGAAGTGCAGACTCCGCACAGACAGTGACCCAGCCGGGAATCGAACCTGGGACCCTGGAGCTGTGAAGCATTTATGCTAACCACCATGCTACCATGCTCTGGAATACGCTGCCTAAAACAAATCGATTGTAATCTTCAAAGGGGGTTGGATCGCGGAGCAGGAAAATCCCGCAGGGCTACGGGGAACGAGTAGGGGAGTGGGGCGAACCGGAAGGCGCTTGCAAAGAGAAAATGGCCACTCTGCGAATTTTCTAGCAATGTTGTATACCCAGTGCAGGGGCAGCACGGTGGCGCAGTGGTTATCACTGCTGCCTCACCCCGCCCAGGACCCAGGTTCAATCCCGGCTCTGGGTCACTGTCTGTGTGGAGTTTGTACATTCTCCACGTGTCTGCGTGGGTTTCACCCTCCCTCAAACCCAAAGATGTGTAGGTTAGGTGGATTGAACACACTAAATTGGCCCATAATTGGAAAACAAAATTGGGTACACTAATGTTTTTTTTTAAGTATACCCAGTGCAAAGATGGGAAACTGCCAGTATTTTGTTTTGCCAAGCATGCCTATGTTGGTCAGCTGAAAATAACCTTTTTAGTGTCAGGGGTGGGGGGGGCAGGTCACCCAATGAACAGGATGTGTGTAACCTGCGGGTGCTGCTCCTGCGGAGCTTGGAGGTTCCATATTTAAAACTGACCAGGTATCTGTCAAACAGCTATGCATCTGATAGTTCAGGCAACCTATTCACAGTGAAAGGCAAAACCTTGTAGAAGCTGGCAATCTGAAACATAAAAGGAAAATGCTGGAAAAGTGGCAGCACGGTGGCGCAGTGGGTCAGCCCTGCTGCCTCAGGCCGCCGAGGTTCCTGGTTCGATCCCGGCTCTGGGTCACTGTCCGTGTGGAGTTGGCACATTCTCTCCGTGTTTGCGTGGGTTTCGCCCCATGGCCCAAAGATGTGCAGGGTAGGTGGATTGGCCACGCTACATTGCCCCTTAATTGGAAAAAATGAATTGGGTACTCTAAATTTATTTTTTTTTAAAAAGAAAATGCTGGAAATGCTCAGATCAGTCCCCGCCTGTAGAACATTTCCAATCAGCAACTTTTCATCAGAAGTGAAATTTTATTTTACTTTGCCAGGAGATCTCAGGGGCACACTTTCGATAGTGTCGGGGTCTTTGTGTTGCTAATTTTAGTATGGTTGGCGTAGTGTTCACAAAGACCACAAATGGCTTTAAATTGAACAAAGCTATAGATTTATTAAGACTAATTTGGATTCCCCCTATACTTCTAAATAATACACAATTGATAATAAACATATAATCTACATCATCTACTAATCTCTACACTATTACATTAACTATGATCTGCTCTCACTCACACTATCTTTCCTTCAGTCTGTTCTCTAGCTATCTCCTCAATCTCCCACCCATAAAGCTTAGCATCAATGTCTTACCCACTTGTACATCTAGCTCCCTCTAGTGATTGATTTTGACATTTCATTAACCCTTGCAGTTCTTAACATTTATGATAATGTCACCGACAGGACTACCATGATGTGTTGTGAATAACTGCTCCCATCCATTGCTTAAGTACCTGCAGCGCAGTGAAGCACTACAAATCAATTGAAACTGCAGCTCTCTCTGCTTAATTTATTTGTGCTCAAACCTAAAGAGTTAAACCCGGATTTTAAAAGCCCTCATTCCCGTTCTGCTGCTGGTTTCAGGATAGCAGCTCCCTTGTTAAAACTGTTTTTAGTCTTGATTCTGGGTGGCAAGCGACATCAAAAAGAGATGGCGATCTTGAAATGGATCCATTGCTTTCCTCCCTTGATCAAGTACGATGACACATTGTGGTTTCAAGCCTGATTTAATTGTGTAAGCGCCTATATAAAAGAAATGGGATTGGGGCAGGGCTGAGCAGAGGGCTTGAGGTGAACTGCCTGTGTTTGTTAAGACTGTTCACTTGCAGTCGATTGATAATGTAGCTGCAGGGTAAAGAAATGCGTTGATTCTCCCCAAAGAAGTGATGGTTTCATATAATTGTTCAGACAGGACCAGGAGACATAATTACTCTCTGGTCTAGTTCTAATGAGAGGCATTCCCCTTGCGATCTGCTTCAATGCCTATTGTCCCAATAATGATCTTTGCTCTAATAATGTAATCCACCTCAGTTCTCTGAAAAAACGTCAACATGGGTTCCATCAGCCAAATGAAGCTTGAAGCACATAAAGGCTTTATGTTCACTTAATATATGCCAGAACAGGTTTTTCCTGATGCTATTGAGAGCTTTGCATGTGCTAATATTTACCAAAAGTAGCTGATTTGATTAATTATTGTCACATATATTAGTATACAATGAAAAGTATTGTTTCTTGCATGCTGTACAAACAATGCATACCGTACACAGGGAAGAAAGGAGAGACTGCAGAATGTAATGTTACAGTTATAGCAAGGTGTAGAGAAAAGATCAACTTAATACGGGGTAGGTCCATTCAAAAGTCTGATGGCAGTAGGGAAGAAGCTGTTCTTGAGTCGGTTGGTACGAGACCTCAGACGTTTGTATCTTTTTCCTGACGGAAGGAGGTGGAAGAGAGTATGTCCGGGGTGCGTGGGGTCCTTAATTATGCTGGCTGCCTTTCTGAGGCAGCGGGAATTGTAGACAGTAAATAGATGGGAGGGTGGTTTGCGTGATGGACTGGGCTACATTCACGACCGTTTGTAGTTTCCTGCGGTCTTGGGCAGAGCAGGCTCCATACCAAGCTGTGATATAACCAGAAAGAATGCTTTCTATGGTACATCTGTAGAAGTTGGTGAGGGTTGTAGCTGACATGCCAAATTTCCTTAGTCTTCTGAGAAAGTGGAGTAGTTGGTGGGCTTTCTTAACTATAGTGTCGGCATGGGGGGACCAGGACAGGTTGTTGGTGATCTGAACACCTAAAAACTTGAAGCTCTCGACCCTTTGTACTTCATTCCCATTGATATAGACAGGGGCATGTTCTCCACTGCGCTTCCTGAAGTTGATGATAATCTCCTTCGTTTTGTTGACATTGAGGGAGAGATAATTATCGTCGCACAAGTTCACCAGGTGCTCTATCTCATTCCTGTACTCTTGTCTCGTCATTGTTTGAGATCCGACCCACTACGGTGGTGTCATCGACAAATTTGAAAATCAAGTTGGAATGGAATTTGGCCAGTCATAGGTGTATAAGGAGTATAGTAGGGGCCTAAGGACACAGTCTTGTGGGGCACCGGTGTTGAGGATGATCATGGGGGAGGCGTCGTTGCCTATCTTTACTGATTGTGGCCTGTGGGTTAGGAAGTTCAGGATCCAGTCGCAGAGGGAGGAGCCCAGGCCCAAGCCACGGAGTTTGGAGATGAGTGTCGTAGGAATGATGGTGTTGAAGGCTGAGCTGTAGTCAATAAATAGGAGTCATAGGTGTCTTTGTTATCTAGGTGTTCCAGAGTTGCGTGCAGGGCCAGGGAGATGGCGTCTGCTGTGGACCTGTCGCAGTGGTAGGCGAACTGTGGTGGATCAAGTCAATCCAGGAGGCTGGAGTTGATTCGTGCCATGACTAACCTTTCGAAACACTTCGTAATGATGGATGCCAGAGCCACTGGACGATAGTCTTTAAGGCACGCTGCTTGGCTTTTCTTTGGTACAGGGATGATGGTCGCCGTCTTAAAGCAAATAGGGACCTCAGATTGTTGTAAAGAGAGGTTGAAGATGTCTGCGAATACCCCTGCCAGCTGATCCGTGCAAGACCTGAGTGCTCGTCTGGGTGCCCCATCCGGGCCAGTGGCTTTCCATGGGTTGACCTTCGAGAAGGCTGCTCTGACATCTGCAATGGTGATCTCAGAAACAAGTCATCCGAGGCTTCTGGGGTGGAGGGCTCGCTCTCGCTGACCTCTTGCTCAAAGTATGCGTTGAGCTCATCAGGGAGGGGTGCGTTGGAGCCGGCTATGTCTTCATCTTGTAGCCCGTTATGTCTTGCAGACCTTGCCATAGACGGCAGGGATTGTGTAGATAGCCGTGGGACTCGAGCTTGGTCCGCTGTCTTTTTGCATCTCTGATGGATCTCCTTAGATCATATGTGGCTTTCATGTATAGGTCAGGGTCGCCTGACTTGAACGCCTCAGACCGAGACTTCAGCAAGCAGTGGATATCCCTGTTCATCCAGGGTTTCCGGTTGGGAAACACGCGGATTGATTGCTGAGTGATTGCTCCGAGTCAGAGGGTAGGAAAGAATTAATTATGCGCTGCTTCATACGGACTTTGAATAGAAATAGTAGGAGAATTTTGGAACTCTTCTCCTCAAAAATCTATTGGGGGTGGGAGGTCCTCAATTTTTACCCTTATTTTTATCCCAGCTAACGTTACAACTGGGTGAGTCCAATCCCAG
The DNA here is from genome assembly GCF_902713615.1 of Scyliorhinus canicula. NCBI lineage: Eukaryota > Metazoa > Chordata > Chondrichthyes > Carcharhiniformes > Scyliorhinidae > Scyliorhinus > Scyliorhinus canicula. The sequence continues at coordinate 13,519,231 of NC_052146.1, forward strand.
AGTGGAATCTGGCTCTCTCGATCCTGACTTTCAATTTTTGTTTAGAGACGTGGGTAAACAGTCACAGGATTGCCGATGAACTTGTAACTAAAGAATAAAACATTTATTAACTGCTCCTTCCTGTAAAGGCTATACCTTTAACAGATTTATACAGACTTGTAGCGATGACGCAAGTTACAAAATCTACCTTGTGCTCCAACGTTCACAGCAAGTACACAGTCCATGTAAACCAACAGATGACCTGCGGTCAGACACACCACACTCTGAAACCAAGTGACAGATGCCACCCAAAACAACTTGACATTTCCCATCAATTCCCCCCAATTCCACCCCCCCCGCCCTAGTTGGGTCTCACTGGAACTCTGATTTTAACACCTGGGTTTTCAAATTACGCTCTCAAAGAACATGCCTTGGAATCTAACCCCCCCCCCAAACAGCACTTTCTCTCAGATGCCTCTGAATTACCTGGTTCCAAAGTGACAGTGGTGTATCACTGTGACCCCTGGTTGCTAAGCAACAGTAGGGTTTTTTTTAATATCTGTGTTTGCTTTAGGAGTAGTAAAACCTTATTACAATACAGGCATCTAAATATACCACAGACTTTCAGCCTACTTTTAAAAATGAAACCAAAACCCAAGAATTTAACCCTCCTTTACATCCAAACACAAATTAAACTTAAACTTAAAAGCTACATCTTATTTCTAATGCCCACAAAAACAAATATAAATTATTTGAACCATCTCTATTTCCTAACATCCTGTCCAGACCTCCTCAGTATCTTGAACACCTCTATCAAATCTCCTCTCGGTCTTTTCTCCAAGAAAACAGTCCCAATCTCTTTGGTCTTCGTAGCTACAGTTCTTCATCCATCGAGTCAAGGGCTTCATCAAGGGCTGGTTTAGCACAGTGGGCTAAACAGCTGGCTTGTAATGCAGAACAATGCCAGCAGAGCGGGTTCAATCCCCGTACCAGCCTCCCGAAAAGGTGCCAGAATGTGGCGACTAGGGGCTTTTCACAGTAACTTCATTGAAGCCTACTTGTGACAATAAGCAATTATCATTATTATGAATCTCTTCTGTACTCGTTCTGTTGCCTTCAACATTCTTCCTCCAGTGTGGCGCCCAGAACTGGACGTAGTGCTCCAGAGGAGATGTACAGGTTCAACATGACCTCCTTACTCTCGTGCACAATACCCCAAGTAAGTAATAATAATGATGATCGCTTATTGTCACAAGTAGGCTTCAATTAAGTTACTGTGAAAAGCCCCTAGTCGCCACATTCCGGCGCCTGTTCGGGGAGGCTGGTACGGGAATTGAATCCACGCTGCTGGCCTTATTCTGCATTAACCTTCCAGGAGCAAAAGTGGACTTGCGAGCGACACCGCTATCGGGTAAGTCTGTTGTTTGTTTCGAAATTGGTAAAGTAACATCACGGGAGACTGTGACCTGATTGGCTGAAAGACAGACTGGGCTAAATTTGAATATCAATGGAGTTATTGATTTAAATACTAGTTTTTATTTGATTTTAATTACTATTTTAAATTGATTTGAATTACTATTTTTTAATTTGACTTAAATAACTAATTTAGATTGATTTAAATTGCTATTTTTAAGTTGATTTAAATAACTTTTATTTTCAATTAATAACTATTTTAAATTTGTTGTCAGATCAAGAGGGATAGATACTCAGTTTTTTTTAAAGAAAAAGCTAATTAAATAGTGTACAGGAGATTGGCTATAATCTGACACAAAAACATCTTTCTAAAGTCCAATTTCAAAAGTTTAATTGAAAGGAATAAATCATGTCAGGACAGCTCCAAGGTGTGGTCTGCTCCTCTTGCTCCATGTGGCAGGCTGGGGACAGTTCCAGTCCCGGGGTCAGTATGTGTGCAGGGCGTGCCTCCTGTTGCAGCTCCTGGAAGCTCGTGTCTCAGAGCTGGAGCGGCAGCTGGGGACACTGTGGAGCATCCGCGAGTTGGAGAGCATCCTGGATAGCACGTGTGGAGAAGTGGTCACACCCCATGTTCAGACTCCACAGGCAGGAAGGGAATGGGAGACCACCAGACAGAGCAAGACAGCGAGGCAGGTAGTGCAGGAATCTCCTGTGGCCATTCCTCTGCAGGACAGATATACCGTTTTGGATACTGTTGAGGGGAATGGCCTCTTAGGGGAAAACAGCAACAACCAAACTCGTCACACCACGGTTGGTTCTGCTGCGGAGGAGAGAGGTGATAAGTGTGACAGTGCAATAGTTATAGGGGATTCAATTGGAAGGGGAATAGACAGGTGTTTCTCTAGCCGCAAACGAGACTCCAGGATGGTATGTTGCCTCCCTGGTGCCAGGGTCAAGGATGTCTCGGAGTGGGTACAGGACATTCTGGAGGGGGAGGGTGAACAGCCAGTGGTCTTGGTACACATCGGTACAAAGGATGTAGGTGGAAAAAAAGGGATTAGGTCCTAAAAGAGAGCTAGGAAGGAAGTTAAGAAATCGGACCTCGAAGGTAGTGATCTCAGGATTACTACCGGTGCCACGTGCTAGTCAGAGTAGAAATGACAGGATGTATAGGATGAATACGTGGCTGAAGAGATGGTGTTGGGGGAGGGATTCAGATTCCTGGGGCATTGAGACCTGTACAAACTGGATGGGTTACACCTGGGCAGGACTGGAACTGATTTCCAAGGGAGGCTATTTGCTAGAGCGGTTGGGGAAGGTTTAAACTAATATGCCAGGGGGATGGGAACTTATGCAAGGAATCAGAAAGAGGGAACAAGGACAAAAGCAAAAGGTAGAAAAGTGAATAAGAAAAGTGATAGGTGGAGAAACCAAGGGTAAAACTATAACAGGGCAGTAGAGAAAAATATTGGGAACAAGACAAACATTGTGAAAAAGACAACATTAAAGGCTCTGTGCTTTAATGCACGGAGCAGTTGCAATAAAGTGGATGAACTAATCGTGCAGATAGATATAAATGGGTAATGATATAATTGGGATTACGGAGACATGGCTGCAGGGTGAACAGGGATGGGAACTAAATGTCCCAGGGTTTTCAGTATTTAGGAAGGTCAGGCATAAAAGAAAAGGCGGTGGTGTGGCACTGCTGGTTAAAGAGGAAATTAACACAATTGTGAGAAAGGATATTAGCTCTGACAATGTGGAATCTGTATGGGTAGAATTGAGAAATACCAAGGGACAAAAAATATTAGTCATATATAGACCCCCAAACTGGACTGGTGAGGTTGGGAAATGGCATTAAACAAGAAATTAGAGATGCATGTAACAAGGGAATATCGGTGATCATGGGTGATTTTAATCTTCACATAGATTGGGCAAATCAAATTAGCCACAATGCCGTAGAGGAGGAATTCCTGGAGTGTATACAGGATGGTTTTCTTGATCAATATGTGGAGGAACCAACTAGAGAGCAGGCCACCTTAGACTCGGTACTGTGTAATTAGAAGGGAAGCATTGCCAATCTGGCTGTACGAGACCCCTTGGGGATGAGTGACCATAACATGATCATGGCACAAAAGCAAAGGGGGTAAGAGGGCCAATCCATGGCTGACAAAGGAAATTAGAAATAGTATCCGATGCAAGGAAGAAGCATACAGATTTACCAAGAAAAATAATAAGCCTGAGGATTGGGAGCAGTTTAGAATTCAGCAAAGAAGGACAAAGGGATTGATTAAGAAGGGGAAAGTACAGTACGAAAGGAAGCTTGAAGGGAGCATAATGACTGACACTAAGAGTTTCTACAGATATTTGAAGAGAAAGAGATTGGAAAAGATAAATGTAGGCCCCCTTTAGATAGAAACAGGGGAATGCATAATAAGGGGCAAAGAAATGGCTGAGCAATTGAATACATACTTTGGTTCTGTCGTCTCACGTCACTCCTATATTCAAGAAGGGAGGTTGAGAGAAAGCAGGGAATTATAGACCAGTGAGCCTAACATTGGTAGTGGGGAAAATGCTTGAATCCATTATCAAGGACTTTAAAGCGAACATTTAGAAAGCAGTGGCAGGATCAGTCAGAGTCAGCATGGATTTATGAAGGGAAAATTATGCTTGACAAATCTGTTGGAATTCTTTGAAGAGGTAACCAGTACAGTTGACAAGGGGGAGCCAGTCGATATGATATATTTGGACTTTCAGAAGGCGTTTGACGAAGTCCAGCATTAGCGATTACTGAGCAAAATTAAAGCGCATGGGATTGGGGGAAGTGTATTGAGGTGGATAGAAAACTGGTTGGCAGAGAGGAAACAAACAGTAGGGATTAATGGGCCCTTTTCAAATTGACAGGCAGTAACTAGTGGGTTACCACAGGGATCGTTGCTGGGACCCCAGCTATTCACAATATATATTAATGATTTGAATGAGGGAACAAAATGTAACATCTCACAATTTGCAGATGATACCAAATTAGGTGGGAGGGTGAATTGTGACGAGGATGCAGGGATCCGACAGCATGATCTGGACAGGTTGGCAAACAAATGGCAGATGCAGTATAATTTGGATAAGTGTGAGGTTATTCACTTTGGAAGCAAAAACAGGAAGGCAGATTACTACCTGAATGGTTGTAAATTGTGAGAGGGGAGTGTGCAGCGGGACCTGGGTGTCCTTGTGCACCAGTCGCTGAAGGTAAGCATGCAGGTGCAGCAGGCGGTAAAGAAGGCTAATGGTATGTTGGCCTTCATTGCGAGAGGTTTCGAGTATAGAAGCAGGGATGTGTTGCTGCAATTATACAGGGCCTTGGTGAGGCCACATTTGGAGTATTGTGTGCAGATTTGGTCTCCTCTGAGGAAGGATGTTCTTGCTCTCGAGGGAGTGCAGCGAAGGTTTACCAGACTGATTCCAGGGATGGTGGGACAGTCAGATGAGAGATTGACTAGGTTGGGATTGTTCTCGCTGGAGTTCAAAAGAATGAGGGGGGATCTCATAGAGACTCATAAAATTCTAACAGGACTAGACAGGGTAGATGCAGGGAAAATGTTCCCAACGATGGGTGTGTCCAGAACCAGGGGTCACAGTCTGAGAAATTCAGGGTAAACCATTTCGGACCGAGATAAGGAGACATTTCTTCACACAAAGAGTGGTGAGCCTGTGGAATCCATTACCACAGGAAGTAGTTGATACTAAAACATTGAATATATTCAAGAGGCGGCTAGATATAGCACTTGGGGAGAATGGGATCAAAGGCTGTGGGGAGAAAGCAGGATTAGGCTATTGAGTTGGATGATCACCCACGATCGTGACGAATGGTGGAGCAGGCTCGAAGGGCCAAAAGGCTTCATCCTGCTCCTAGCTTCTATGTATCTCTGTAACAGGCCAGCTGTTTAGCCCGCTGTGCTAAACCAGCCCCTTCAATCAGATTCAGTTTGTAAGTTTCCATCGAGAACTGGATCAATACTGGGCGAGAAAACAAACAGAGATGGTGTGATTAATTGCATAGCTCCACCAAGGAGCTGACACAGGCTCGATGGGCTGAATGTCCACCTGTGCGGTATTAATATATGATTGCCACGTTCAAAAGGTCACTCATCGAACCTTAACCCAACGAGAATCAGTTCTTTTAAGGAAATAAAAGGTCTAACAATTGTGCCATTATGTAAGCATTGTTCTTTCACTGCCAAATAAGGGGAGAGGGGAAACAGAACACTCGGCAAGTGCTATTAGTTGGTGTCTTGTTACCAGAGAAACCTTTCGATGTTGGTATATGTTTAATTATGCAAATTGGTCCTTTATTAAACTCAGAAGTGGAGAACTGTCCCAGGGAACTCTGAAACTTGTAATTATAGAAATTAAAAGAGCTCGGGGCTTCTCCCTCTGTAATTATACAATTCACTGGGACTGATACCTTAAAGCTAATCCCAAACTCAAGCTAGCACGGCCGCATTTCTGCAACTTCAAGTCACCGGTGAAAATAAAGGGCAATTCTCAATGTTCTGTGGGTGAGGAACACTTGCAGCTGGAACCAGGGATTCAAAATTCAGCCGCCAGTAGTCACAGACGGTGACTTGGATTTCCAATATAGGCTACCGACAGGCAAGACCCACTTGGCTGCATGGCGTGCTCAGATAGTTACCCTTGTAATCGCCAGTATACTGCTGAACAGAGAGACCCGTTGCTGAAACTTTTCCTCTCTCCCTCGTCAGGACAAATGCAAGAATTTTGATTTGATTTATTATTGTCACATGTATTAGTATACAGTGAAAAGTATTGTTTTTTGCATGCTGTACAAACAGTGCAGACCATAGGGAAGGAAGGAGAGACTGCAGAATATGCTACAGTCTGGGCTAGGACGTAGAGAAAATATCAACTTAATACGAGGTAGGTCTATTCAAAAGTCTGGTGGCAGCAGTCGGTTGGTATGTGACCTCAAACTTTTTTATCTTTTTCCTGACGGAAGAAGGTGGAAGAGAGTATGTCCGGAGTGCGTGATAGGATAGGAAGGATGTGGAAGCTTTGGAAAGGGTTCAGAGGAGATTTACTAGGATGTTGCCTGGTATGGAGGGAAGGTCTTACGAGGAAAGGCTCAGGGACTTGAGGTTGTTTTCGTTAGAGAGGAGAAGGCTGAGAGGTGACTTAATAGAGACATATAAGATAGTCAGAGGGTTGGATAGGGTGGACAGTGAGAGTCTTTTTCCTCGGATGGTGATGACCAACATGAGGGGACATAGCTTTAAATTGAGGGGTGATAGATATAGGACAGATGTCAGAGGCAGTTTCTTTACTCAGAGAGTAGTAGGGGTGTGGAACGCCCTGCCTGCAACAGTAGTAGACTCGCCAACTTTAAGGGCATTTAAGTGGTCACTGGATAGACATATGGATGAAAATGGAATAGTGTAGGTCAGATAGGCTTCAGATGGTTTCATAGGTCAGCGCAACATCGAGGGCCGAAGGGCCCGTACTGCGCTGTAGTGTTCTGTGTTCTATGCGTGGGGTCGTTAATTATGCTGGCTGCCTTTCTGAGGCAGCGGGAATTGTAGACTGAGTTAATGGATGGGAGGCTGGTTTGCGTGATGGACTGGTCTACATTCACGACCGTTTGTAGTTTCCTGCGGTCTTGGGCAGGGCAGGCTCCACACCGAGCTGTGATACAACCAGAAAGAATGCTTTCTATGGTGCATCTGTAGAAGTTGGTGAGGGTCGTAGCTGACATGCCAAATTTCCTTCTGAGAAAGTAGAGTCATTGGTGGGCTTTCTTAACTATAGTGTTGCCATGGGGGGACCACGACAGGCTGTTGGTGATCTGTACACCTAAAAACTTGAAGCTCTCGACCCTTTCTACTTCGTTCCCATTGATGGAGACAGGGGCATGTTCTCTTCTACGTTTCCTGAAGTCGATGACAATCTTCTTCGTTTTGTTGACATTGAGGGAGAGAGAATTGTCGTCGCACCAGTTCACCAGATTCTCTATCTCATTCCTGTACTCTGTCTCGTCATTCTTTGAGATCCGACCCACTACGGTGGTGTCATCAGCAAATTTGAAAATCGAGTTGGAGGGGAATTTGGCCACACTGCCATAGGTGTATAAGGAGTATAGTAGGGGGCTGAGGACACAGTCTTGTTGGGCACCAGTGTTGAGGATGATCGTGGAGGAGGTGTTGCCTATCTTTACTGATTGTGGCCTGTGGGTTAGGAAGTTCAGGATGCAGTCCCAGAGGAAGGAGCCGAGGCCCAGGCCATGGAGTTTGGAGATGCATTTTGTGGGAATAATGGTGTTGAAGGCTGAGCTGTAGTCAATAAATAGGAGTGTGACATAGGTGTCTTTGTTATCTAGGTGTTCCAGGGTAGAGTGCAGGGCCATGGAGATGGCGTCTGCTGTGGACCTGTTGCAGCGGTTGGCGAACTGTAGTGGATCAAGGCAATCTGGGAGGCTGGAGTTGATTTGTGCCATGACTAACCTTTCAAAACACTTCATGATGATGGATGTGAGAGCCACTGGACAATAGTCATTAAGGCACTCTGCTTGGCTTTTCTTTGGTACAGGGATGATGGTCATCTTCTTGAATCAGATAGGGACCTCAGATTGTTGGAAAGAGAGTGTAAGAGAATGCCAAATTTCAGATCATTTATATTGCAGGATAAAAGGGTAATGATAGTTGGTCAGTCAAGAGAGAAACAGAGTTAACATTCAAGTTGAATATGACTCTTTTGAAATCGAAAAAAGGTAGAAATGTTTTTTAAAATTCATTCATGGGATGTCGGCTTCACTGACTGAGCCAATATTTATTGCCCAACCCTAATTGCCCTTGATAAGGTGGTGGTAAGCTGCCTTCTTGAACCACTGAGGTGCAGTTAGGCAGGGAGTTCCAGGATTTTAACCCAGCGACAGTGAAGGAACGGCGATATATTTCCAAGTCAGGGTGGTGAGTGATTTGGAGGAGAACCTCCAGGTGGTGGGGTTCCCAGGTATCTGCTGCCCTTGTCCTTCTAGATGGTAACAGCCATGGGTTTGGAAGGTGCCACCACAGGAGCCTTGGTGAGTTCCTGCAGTGCATCTTGTAGATGGTACAGACGGCTGCCATTGTTTGTCGGTGGTGGAGGGTTTGAATGTTTGTGGAAGGGGGAGCAGTCAAGTGCTCAAGCTTTGTCCTAGATGGTGTTGAGCTTCTTGAGTGTTGTTGGAGCTGCGCTCATCCAGGCAAATGGAGAGTGATCTATTACACTCCTGATTTGTGCTTCATAGCTTGTGGACAGGCTTTGGGGAGTCAGGAGGTGAGTTACTCACCACGAGATTCCTAGCCTTTGACTTGCCCTGGTTGCCACAGTATTAAATGGCTGGTCCAGTTCAGTTTCTGATCAATGGTAACTCCCAGGATGTTGATTGTGGAGAATTCGGCGATTGTACTGTCATTGAAAGCCAAGGGGTGATGGTTAGATTCTCTCTCGTTGGAGATGGTTATTATCTGAAACTTGCAGTGTGTTTTATACCTTTTGAAGAGGGGGAAGGGGGAACAATAATAAAAGAAAAGATGTGGGAAAGGGTAGAAGGTAGGAGAGATTAAATGACAAAGATGTCATACAAAAGTATATTTGGGAAATCCAGACAGTTTTATTTGTGTTTTATAATGCATGAGCCTAAATTGCATGTTTGATTCTTTGGGTGGGGCTCGAAGCCATAGCTTTGAGTCAGTCGACTGTACTGCCCGTTGAGCAATGTGCAGCTGGTTACATTGAATTTATGATTCAAAAGGTATTTTATTTGAATTGTTTAAATTCAGGAGAATGGCTCCAGGCATGAGGAACTTCAGTTACATCGAGAGAGTGGAGAAGTTGAGATTGTTCTTCAAGAAGATCGAGAGGAGATTTGATAGAAGTATTCAAAGTCATGAGTCTGTACAGGGTCGATGGAGAGAAACTGTTACCACTCGTAAAAGGTCAGGCCCGCTGATGCGACCATCAATTCACGCGACACGTGGTTAGAAGTGAACAGTGGTTTTAATCGTCTTACAACAGAGCCTGCCTGTGACTAGATGAACTCTAGATAAACTGGCAGGCAGGCTCACAACAGCAACCTTTATACTTCCGGTTAAGGGGAGGAGCCATGGGCAGAGCCAAGGGTGGAGCCCAGCACAAGCTGCTCATCTCCCCCTATGGGTAGAGCCGCGCAACGACACATGATCACACACATGTTCAACACGTGTTGTACAATACAGTGTGGATTATTAGTGTTTAGAATTCACCACACCCGCCCTAACTGCCTGGGGCCTGTCTTAACCACCTGGGCCTGCCCTAACTGCCTGGAGCCTGCCCTAACCACCTGAGGCCTGTCTTAACTCCCTGGGGCCTGTCTTAACCACCTGGGCCTGCCCTAACCGCCTGGGCCTGCCCTAACTCCCTGGGATCTGCCCTAACCACCTGGGGCCTGTCTTAACCACCTGGGGCCTGTCTTAACCACCTGGAACCTGCCCTAACCGCCTAGGGCCTGCCCTAACCGCCTGGGGCCTGCCCTAACCTCCTAGGGCCTGCCCTAACCACCTGGGGCCTGCCCTAACCGCCTGGGGCCTGCCCTAACCGCCTGGGGCCTGCCCTAACCGCCTAGGGCCTGCCCTAACCGCCTAGGGCCTGCCCTAACCGCCTGGGGCCTGCCCTAACCGCCTGGGATCTGCCCTACCCGCCTGGGCCTGCCCTAACCGCCTGGGGCCTGCCCTAACCGCCTGGGGCCTGCCCTAACCACCTGGGGCCTGCCCGAAGTGCCTGGGGCCTGCCCTAACCGCCTAGAGCCAGCCCTAACCGCCTGGGATCTGCCCTAACCGCCTGGGGCCTGCCCTAACCGCCTGGGATCTGCCCTAACTGCCTGGGGCCTGCCCTAACCACCTGGGGCCTGCCCTAACCACCTGGGGCTTTCCCTAACCGCCTGGGACCTGCCCTAACCGCCTGGGGCCTGCCCTAACCGCCTGGGGCCTGCCCTAACCGCCTGGGGCCTGCCCTAACTCCCTGGGGCTTTCCCTAACCGCCTGGGACCTGCCCTAACCGCCTGGGGCCTGCCCTAACCGCCTGGGGCCTGCCCTAACCGCCTGGGGCCTGCCCTAACTGCCTGGGGCCTGCCCTAACCGCCTAGGGCCTGTCCTAACCGCCTGGGGCCTGCCCTAACCGCCTAGGGCCTGCCCTAAACGCCTGGGGCCTGCCCTAACTGCCTGGGGCCTGCCCTAACTGCCTAGGGCCTGTCCTAACCGCCTGGGGCCTGCCCTAACCGCCTAGGGCCTGCCCTAACCGCCTGGGGCCTGCCCTAACCGCCTAGGGCCTGTCCTAACCACCTGGGGCCTGCCCTAACCGCCTGGGGCCTGCCCTAACCGCCTGGGGCCAGCCCTAACCGTCTGGGGCCTGTCCTAACTCCCTGGGGCCTGCTCTAGCCACCTGGGATCTGCCCTAACCGCCTGGCGCCTGTCCTAACCGCCTGGGGCCTGTCCTAACCGCCTGGGGCCAGCCCTAACCGTCTGGGGCCTGTCCTAACCGCCTGGGGCCTGTCCTAACCACCTGGGGCCTGCCCTAACCGCCTGGGGCCTGCTCTAGCCACCTGGGATCTGCCCTAGCCACCTGGGACTTATCTAACTGCTCGGGGCCTGCCCACAGCAACACCTTTTGCACGAAGCCCCTTCCCCTGTTGGAAAATTCCTGGATAAAACCAGAGAAGCTGCTGTAGCTCCACCCATCTCCATGACAACATAACCTTTCAGGATTCACTGAATTTCTTTTAAAATAATTTAGATCTGACTCCCAAAACAAAACAGGCTGGATTCTCCGTTCCTGAGAAGCGGAGAATCCGTGGACTTTTACGACCGAACAATCGACACCTCACCTGCACCGATTCCGTTACTGGCGAGGGGCTAGCACCGGTGCCGCGTGGAACACCATCGATTCCCATGAAAGATGGTGTGGGATTTGCCGGGTCCGTGATGGACCCTGGCAGGGCTGACAAGCTGCAGCCGCGCTTAAACTATTCACCCCGACACACACACACACTGATCAGGGCCGAAAAGATGGGACAGGTTGTGCTGGAGCGCCCATGCGGCTGATGGGTCAGCTGGGCCAAAGGATACCCAGGGGAATGCGCCGGGGGGGAGGGGGTCACCTATACGACCCAGGGCACCAGGTTTAAAGCGGGCTGTCAGCGGCATGCGCAGCTGCATGGCTGCCTTGCCAGCTGCGGCAATAATGTTGCACGCCAATCAGCCCCGACCCAACAGCGCACCTCCTTTCCACCCACCACTACTCCTCCCGGCCCTGGTAGAAGCCCCCCGGCCAGTGGCATGACTGTCAGCGAAGTATGGCGGTGCTGGGCACTATCCGTACGCCCTCTCTCTCAGTAGCCACCACGCCAGGTTCACGATTTGAGACAGCACACGTGGACCCCGCCGTCGGGAACTCAGCCCATCGGAGGCCGAGAATAGCAGGTGGCCCCCCACCCCCCCCCCCCAATGATTTGAGAAGGGTGTTTAAAGTACAGGCGGAGTGTGAAACGCATTGACGCCGTTTTCCAGGTGACGGAGAATCGCAATTTGGCGGTCAAACCGGTGCCTGCCACGATTTTGGCGTCGGAAGCTATTCTCCGTCCGATGGCACTTCCCGATTTTGCTGTCGGCTAACGGAGAATCCCGCCCTACATCTCCACGGGTTGCATTTTTCTTCAAGCAAATGTAGGAATCAAGGATGGGATTTTCCAGCCCCTTCCCAGCGTGGCAGCAGAGCCAGCCCGCCTTTGGCAGGCAGGATTTTCTGCTGATGTCGATGGGGTTTTCCATTCACCACACCCTCCGCCGCCGGGAGAATGTGTGACCCAGCGGGTCACCATCGGCGGGACTGGAAGATCGTGCCTGCGAGAAGGGGCGGAAAACCTCAGGCCATGTCTCCTGTCCTCCAGCTAAATAAGCTCTTGCTGTCTAGCTGTTAATCCCTTAATGGCCCCAACCCTTTTTTAAGTGTAATAGGCTCCAAGCTACTTGAGTTGCACCTGTCCCGCTTTCTATAGTTAAACTTTAATTTAAGTTAAACGCACCACCTTCTCAAAGGGGATAAATATTGTCCTTGCCAGGATTATTCCACCCAGGAACACATTTTCGAAATTCAACCCCTCAAAACTGACTTAATATATATTTATACATAGATATAAAATGACACGGGGTGATTCTACCTGACAAGTGAGTTAAGCGGGATCATTAAATTAAATTTCTCATTAACGGGCTTCCTAATTAGATCCCTTAACGTGTCAGGACCCATTTGAGCCAGTGGTGGGCAGCTTCACTTGGGCAGCTTTCTTAAACCCAACTCGACACGGTAGCACAGTTGTTAGCACTGTTGCGTCACGGCTCCGGGATCCCAGGTTCGATTCCCGGTTTGGGTCACTGTCTGTCCGGAGTCTGCACGTTCTCCCCGTGTGTGCGTGGGTTTCCTCCGGGTGCTCCGGTTTCCTCCCACAGTCCAAAGACGTGCAGGTTAGGTGGATTGGCCATGATATATTGCCCTTAGTGTCCAAAAGAGGTTAGGTGGGGTTACGGGGATGGGGTGGAGGTGTGGGCTTAAGTAGGGAGGTCTTTCCAAGGACCGTGCAGACTCGATGGGCCGAATGGCCTCCTTCTGCACTGTAAAGTCTGTGACATTTTGTTTACACTAACCCCACAGCCTGGAACAACGTGCTAATTCCCCCGGGATATGTTGGGAGAGAGCGACAAGGTGGGGGAGATTCTGTGCCCTTTCGCCTTGGAGTGGACTGTCATCACTTGTCCCCATCTCAAAGTACACGGGAACCAGCAAACTGATCAGTGACTCGACCTTTGATAGTGGTGGGGGGGCTTTGATAGCGAATCACCACACTGTCAATGTATTCCTCTTCTCTTCACAGTCTCTTCCCACAACAGACTCTTCGAGGTCACTGGTGCGTTGTGTATGTTGTGAGTGTTTGTGTACATACTTCGACCACCCACCTCCCCCATCCATTTTATATATTATCAGTTTTGAATTACACCATTTGCAATGACCATTTTGAAATGTCTGTAATGTTTCTTTGACCGTATGGAAGCACCTCGGAGAGCGACATGACGCATGTAGAGAACCTGAATATTATTGCACTTTGTGTGGTGGCTACTTTGAGGTGTGCGTAACATTCTTTAAGATGCTTTACGATGAAAGTATATTTTTGCAAAGAGAAAAGTTGAGAAGAACGACATGCGGTCTCGTTGAAATGTGTAAGATTCTGAGATGTTTGGGCAGAGTTGATGATGAGAGGTTGTTGCCCCGAGCTGGACAGCGTAGAACACAGGAACATAGTCCGTTTGACACTTGTCGAGGGGTTTGTGAATGTTTGGAACTCCCTGTCCCAGAAGGCTGTGGGTGCTCAATGGTCGGGCATGCTCAAGACTGGGATTGAGAGTATTTTAGACTCTAAGGGAATGAACTTAGTGAAATAGGGCGGGATGGAGAAGATTGAAAGGCTAAGCAGACTCATGGGACTATATAACTCACTCCTGCTCCTATTTGTCACTTTCAAATGTATAATAATAATCTTTATTGTCACAAGTAGGCTCACATTAACACTGCAATGACATTACTGTGAAAAGCCCCTAGTCACCACATTCCGGCGCCTGTTCGGGAACACTGAGGGAGAATTCAGAATGTCCAAATTACCCAACAGCACGTCTTTCGGGACTTGTGGGAGGAAACCGGAGCACCCGGAGGAAACCCACAGAGACACGGGGAGAACGTGCAGACCCTGCCCAGACAGTGACCCCAGCCAGGAATCGAACCTGGGACCCTGGCGCTGGCCATATTCCATATCTTCACCAACCCTTTTACTCGAGAGTCAGGGGTTCTCGTTTTCCGTTTGTACACTTATACAAAAAGGATAATTGTGCAGGGGCTCAATGGGCCAAATGGCCTCATCTGCTGCTGTAACATTGGCTGGTGCGATATAGGACGACAGCACAGTGCAAAACAGGCATAAATGTAAACATTAAAATAAGTAAAATATTGCGGGTGCTAGAATTTCAAACAAGAAACAGAAAATGTTGGAAAAACTCATCGTGCTTGGCAGCATCTGTACAGGTTCTGCCAGACTGACTGAGCTCTGCTGCATTCTCTTTAAAGATAAACATGCTTGAAGCACGCACATCAAACAGATTAACCTGATCCAGCAATTTACGTTGTTCATTACATGTAATCCAAGATCCTGTACTTTAAATATGTTGCCATTCATTTAAAAAAAAATTTAAAGTACCCAATTCTTTTTTTCCCAATTAAGGAGCAATTAATTTAGCCTGGCCAATCCACCTACCCTGCACATCTTTGGGTTGTGGGGGTGAGACCCACGCAAACACGGGGCTGGTTTAGCACAGGGCTGAATCGCTGGCTTTGAAAGCAGACCAAGGCAGGCCAGCAGCATGGTTCAATTCCCGTACCAGCCTCCCCGAACAGGCGCCGGAATGTGGCGACTAGGGGCTTTTCACAGTAACTTCATTTGAAGCCGACTTGTGACAATCAGCGATTTTCATTTAATTTCATTTCAATGTGCAAACTCCACACGGACAGTGACCCGGGGCCAGGGTCGAACCCGGGACCTGGGCGCCGCGAGGATATGTTGCCATTCATTGACGTTGCATATCTGCCCACCCTCCACTTTCTGCAGTTTGGACTGAATCGTCCTGAAGGTGGCGATGTTTGACAGTTTACTGAGGGAAAATTCCAAACATTTGGAAGGTTCCGGTGAACCGCCTGACAAATCTCAATGAGTTGCATCAGACTCCGCAGGATGCTTCCACTCCCAGCATGAACTGAGGAATTTTATGATTTCCTTTTTAAATGTACATAATTAATAACATTAGTACCAGCTGTGTGGGGGGGGGGGGGGGGACAGTGTTGGTTAACTCAGTCGGCTGTGGAATATTGCAGAATGACGGCAACGGCACAGGTCCCAATCCCCTTACGGGCTGCGGTTATTCATGGGAGGCCCACTTGCCCTGAGCTTACAGAGTGGCGCCCACCTCAAGTTGCAAAAGTTGTCTCCCTCGAACAAAGGGAGGAGCCTACGCTCCTTTGGGACGATAGCTAGTTGATCATGAGCCCGAGTTAAATAACCAAGACAAATTGTGGACTATTTCGAAAGATGTATTTATGTTTACGTGGCTCCTTTTGCAATCTCAGGGTGCCCTGAGGTGCTTTAGAACCTGGCACAGCAAGATCCCAGGTCTGACAATGACCGTGTGATCTCTATTTTGAGTGACGGCTGAGGGTCACACATTGGCCCGGAGACTATGAAGTGGACAGCGAGCAAACAAATAGATTAAATCTGAAACTGTAATTAAACTGATGGATTTTATTTCCGTATTGACTAAACTGATCAATGGTTAAATAGTTTTTGACATGAGGACCATTGTAACACCGTGATGTTTGTCTATTGTGCCTCAATCCTTAAATCTCTAATTCCATCATTGTAGGATTTGTTTAACTCTTTAACTAAATACGTAACCAGAACTTTTGTAATATTGCCCCCCCCCCCATGCTGATTTTCTAAAGGTGTGTGTTACTAATACCAAAAAGAACAAAAACATTTTCATTCATGGCTGTGCCGTGTGAGGGGAATTGCTACGTTCTCACGTTTTTATTAAATTTTGTTCAATTAAATGGAACTTCAAACAATTGCGACTCATCTTAATTTGCAGGCATGTGGTAAGAGAAGGGACCATACCACCTTGATAAATCGCAACGTAGTCCCAACTATTATAAAGAGAGCCAGACAATAAGTTTGTTAGAGTTGCACATGCTCCTGTGATATGCAGCCGAAACATCAATCAGAACTAAGGCAGACATTTTGTGTCCTCATAGTCCACCTTTCCCATTTAGTGATGTTACACCTGTGGATGTTCCGCACAAAATGGCTGCCTTGTCTGCCTCAAGCGGAAGGGTAATGCAGGGAATGAATGACAACAAGGGTGTTTTTAGTTAGATTGGCTGATGGCCAAGGTCCCCAGGCTCAGGCTCATAGAGCAACCCCCCATACTATCATTTGGGTTTTTGAAATGTGATCAGTCGGATGTCACATCCAGCTTTCCGTGGGACCATCTCTCTGTAAACAGACATCTTCGGATCAGTTCATCTCACTGAGATGACACTGGTGAAGTTCTGTTGTCCTTAAACGTGAATCATGGTGATCAGAAGTGTGGGGAAGATTCCTGGCTTGGGTCACTGTCTGTGCGGAGTCTGCACGTTCTCCCCGTGGGTCTACGTGGGTTTCCTCCGGGTGCTCCAGTTTCCCCCCACGGTCCAAAGATATGCAGGTTAGGTGGACTGGCCATGCTAAATTGCCCTTAGTGTCCAAAGTTGCCCTTAGTGTCGAGTGGGGTGACTGGGTTATGGGGATTGGGTGGAGGTGTGGGCTTGGGTAGGGTGCTCTTTCCAAGAGCCGGTGCAGACTCGATGGGCCAAATGGCCTCCTTCTGCACTGTAGATTCTATGAAAAATACTGAATGAGTACAATGGCTGCTGTAAATGTTCCAATTGCAGTTCCAGCAGACATGAAATGCAATACGTGCCAGTTTTTTTCACTTACAATGGCAAAACTATATTGCAACAGGCTTACTGATTAGCAAGCCTTAACTGCTAAGAGTAGCCATGCTTCTAACACTGCTGGGGAGGGACTGCGACAAAATGTATACCATCCTAAATCTAACCGGGGGAAAAGGTGGCAGAAATGTTGAATGTCATGATCACACGTTTTGAATTTTAAAAAAAGAACCCCGATTGAATGTTACTTTTGAATGCTATGTAATCAATACTAGAGATCAAGGAGAGACTGAGGCTATAGTTCAGTGTGTGACTGCAGCAACGCAGCTGGCATAACTATGTGCATTTGGATGATCTGATTAGAAATAGATTAGTCAGCCAGAAGCTGAGTGGGTGCGTGCGGAGGAGGCCTCCTGCATGGGAACCTCCCTCCGGGCCCTCGCCACGGCAGCACTCCCATCCCCACCCAAAAAACACTCCAGCAGCCCAGTGGTGACAGCCACCCTCCAATCCTGGAACCAACTGCGGCAGCAACTTGGCCTGACCAAAATGTCGAACAGGGCTCCCATCTGCAACAACCATAGGTTCAAACCAGCACTGACCGACGCCACCTTCAAAAGGTGGAGGCAGGACGGGGGGACACTGACAGTCAGGGACCTATACACGGACGACAGGATCGCAACACTGGACGAACTGACAGAGAAATTTCAGCTAGCTGGGGGGAACGAGCTACGGTACCTGCAGCTCAAAAACTTCCTACGAAAGGAGACAAGGACGTACCCACAACCGCCACGACAGACACTACTGGAAGACCTACTGGACGCAAGTATCCTAGAGAAAGGGAACTGTAGTGACATGTATGACCGACTGGTAGATAGGGACGACACCGTACTGGACGCAACAAGGAGGAAATGGGAGGACGACCTGGGGATGGAGATCGGGTGGGGACTCTGGAGCGAAGCACTGCATAGGGTCAACTCCACCTCCACGTGCGCAAGGCTCAGCCTGACGCAACTAAAAGTGGTACATAGAGCCCACTTAACAAGAACCCGTATGAGTAGGTTCTTCCCGGAGGTGGAAGACAGATGTGAACGGTGCCAAAGAGGCCCGGCCAACCACGCCCACATGTTCTGGTCCTGCCCCAGACTCGTGGAGTACTGGACAGCCTTCTTCGAGGTAATGTCCAAAGTGGTGGGAGTGAGGGTGGAGCCATGCCCGATAGTGGCGGTCTTCGGGGTTTCAGAACAGCCAGATCTATTCCTGGGGAGGAGGGCGGATGCCCTTGCCTTTGCCTCCCTGATCGCCCGCCGTAGAATCCTGTTTGGCTGGCGGTCAGCAGCACCGCCCAGAGCTGCGGACTGGCTGTCCGACCTCTCGGAATCTCTCCAAATGGAGAAAATCAAATTTGCCATCCGAGGGTCGGACGACGGCTTCCACAGAACGTGGGAGCCATTCATGCAACTGTTCCGGGACCTATTTGTGGCCAATGTACAAGAGGAAGAATAGTCGGGGGAAGGTAGCGGGAGGGGGGGGGGGGGGGCTACAGGTTCGTTACGGGGGTTCGATGGCTAGCTAAGGCCCAAAACCAAGCTAAATAAACATGTTGAGGGGGGGGGGGGGGGGGGGGGGGGGGGGGGCGCAGTTACTACTACGAAGATGCTTACCTGTAAATATGTATGTTAATTTTTGCGTGTTTGTTTTTGTTTGTTTTTTTTTTTCTCTCTCCTAACAATTTGTAATTTGTTCAATATAAAATACGAAAACTGAATAAAAACATTTATAAAAAAAAAGAAATAGATTAGTCCTGGGTGTGAGTGACTCCTCGGTGAGAGCAAGAAAGACGAGAAACTATCACTAAAGAAAGCGACAGATATGCATCGATATGTGGAAGTTGTGAAAGGTCAGTTAGAGCATTTGTATGGCAGAGCAGACCAGGAGCCACGTCATGCTAAGAGAGACAGGCCAAGCCAAAATAACGGAGCAATCGCAGGCAAAGGGGAAGTACAAATATTGCGGAGGGCAGCACACGCAGGGAAATAAGGAGTATCCAGCCTGGGGAAAGAAGTGTTTTAACTTATGAACCACTACAGGTGTCCACTGGAAAGATATCCACAGAAGGGTCTGATGGAGAACCAGACATGATACAACAGCTTGGTTCAGCCAAGCCGGTAGGAAACAAATGGAATGTTACTGTGATGGCCGCAGAGGGAGAGTATTGAAGCAATATCAATTACGACGAGACGAGAGTAGAGAGTAATCGAGGCTTTATTACGCAGAGATGTGTAGCCTCCTACAGCTGCTGCCGAAATGGCTGCAGCTCGGAGAGCCCACACATTTATACTCCGCCTACTGGGCGGAGCCAGCAGGCAGGGATCTACCCCCGTACCTGTGGTACAGGGGCCTTACCGTAATACCCTCATATGCAGTATACGCAATACAACAGTGGTGACTACCACATTCACCCCCTGTTAAAAAAGAATCCAGCGGGGGTGCTGGAAACTATTTAAATACAGATTGTTTAAAAAATACAGGTTGGTTAAAATTTAAGAAAGAGGTTACAAATTTAGACGATCAGGCGCCTTGATCCGGCGTTACAAGTGCCGCAGTCCCGGTGGCGATTCAGGCGTCGGTGACTCCGGGAGCGTGTCGGCTTCATCTTCATCCACGGGTGGGACCAAGGGGAGGGCGGATCATCCTGGAGCGGGGGCTGTGGTGGGGTGCGCTGGGAGGGAGGGAGGGTGGCACCGGGGCAGAGGGGAGGGGTGTGTGGGGACCCAGCTGGTGCCAGACCCTAGAGGGAGACTGTGTCTTGGCGGCCGTCGGGGTACGCCACGTAGGCGTACTGCGGGTTCGCGTGAAGAAGCTGTACCCTCTCAACCAACGGGTCCGCCTTGTGGAGCCGCACGTGCTTGCGGAGGAGAACGGGTCCTGGAGCTGCCAGCCATGTTGGGAGCGAAATCCCAGAGGTGGACTCCCTGGGGAAGGCAAAGAGACGTTCATGGGGGGTTTCGTTAGTCGCAGTGCACAGGAGCGACCGAATGGAGAGAAGGGCGTCGGGGAGGACCTCCTGCCAGCAGGAGGCTGGGAGATTTCTGGACCATAGGGCCAGCTGGACGGCCCTCCAGACCGTCCCATTCTCCCCCTCCACCTGCCCGTTTCCCCTGGGGTTGTAGTTGGTCGTCCTGCTCGAGGCAATGCCCCTGTTGAGCAGGTACTGGCGCAGCTCATCGCTCATAAATGAGGATCCCCGGTCGCTGTGGATGTAGGCGGGGAAACCGAACAGAGCAAAGATGGAGTTGAGAGAGATCGTCGTGCAGGGTGCGGAGTCGGTCCACCTGTGCACTGGCACATGTACCTCGGAATAGGACATCGGGGGGCTTGTTGAGCTTACCGGGGTGATACAAAATCTCAGAATTGTAGGTGGAGAGCTTGATCCTCCACCTCAAGATTTTATCATTTTTTATCTTGCCCGGTGTGTGTTATTAAACATGAAGGCAACCGACCGTTGGTCAGTGAGGAGAGTGAATCTCCTACTGGCCAGGTAATGCCTCCAATGCCGCACAGCTTCAACGATAGCTTGGGTCTCCTTTTCAACAGAGGAGTGCCGAATTTCGGAGGTATGGAGGGTGCGTGCAAAGAATGCCACAGGCCTGCCTGTCTGGTTGAGGGTGGTGGCCAAAGCGACGTCTGATGCATCGCTCTCGACTTGGAAGGGCAGCGTCTCGTCTACTGCGTGCACCGCGGCCTTGGCGATGTCAGCCTTGATACGGTTGAAGGCCTGGTCAGCCTCGGCCGTCAGTGGGAAAACGGTGGATTGAATGAGTGGGTGGGCCTTGTCCGCATAGTTAGGGACACACTGGGCGTAGTACAAGAAGAACCCAAGGCATCGTTTGAGGGCCTTGGGGCAGTGGGGGAGGGGGAGTTCCATGAGGGGGCGCATGCGATTGGCCTCGGGCCCTAGGGCTCCGTTCTGGACCACATAGCCAAGGATGGCTAATCGGTCCGCGCTGAACACGCACTTCCCCTTGTAGGCGGAGCCAGCAGGCAGGGATCTACCCCCGTACCTGTAGTACAGGGGCCTTACCGTAATACCCTCATATGCAGTATACACAATACAACAGTAGTGACTACCACAAGTATGAAGTGAACAGGGAATGTCAGATAGACACTGGTGCGCCATGCAACATAAAGACCTTCACAGAGCTGACCAGAGTGGCACAATGTGGCAATCAAAAAAGGAAACCCCGGAAAATGAGGTTGAGGCTACATGGCGGTGCAGTCCTCACATCGAGTGGTCAAATCCGTCTGAGAGCCCAACGCAAGGGCAAGATGGAAGACCAGACGACAGGTCAATCATCTCTGCTGAAACAAGTCTAAAGCTTGAGCTGGTAACCCTGAATGTGCCAACAAAGAAAGGGTAGCAAACGACTCCAGAGAGAGCGAGGGAGACCGAAGACTCCAGAGAGAGAGAGAGGGAGACCGAAGAGAGGGACACCGAAGACTCCAGAGAGAGAGAGAGAGGGAGACCGAAGAGAGGGAGACCGAAGACTCCAGAGAGAGAGGGGAAGAAAGGGAGACCGAAGACTCCAGAGAGAGAGTGAGACCGAAGACTCCAGAGAGAGAGGGGGAGACCGAAGAGAGGGAGACCGAAGACTCCAGAGAGAGAGAGTGAGACCGAAGACTCCAGAGAGAGAGAGTGAGACCGAAGACTCCAGAGAGAGAGAGGGAGACCAAAGACTCCAGAGAGAGAGAGGGAGACTGAAGAGAGGGAGACCGAAGACTCCAGAGAGAGAGAGGGAGACCGAAAAGAGGGAGACCGAAGACTCCAGAGAGAGAGAGGGAGACCGAAGACTCCAGAGAGAGAGGGGGAGACCGAAGAGAGGGAGACCGAAGACTCCAGAGAGAGAGAGGGAGACCGAAGACTCCAGAGAGAGAGAGGGGGACCGAAGACTCCAGAGAGAGAGAGGGTGACCGAAGACTCCAGAGAGAGAGAGGGAGACCGAAGACTCCAGAGAGAGAGGGGGAGACCGAAGAGAGGGAGACCGAAGACTCCAGAGAGAGAGAGGGAGACCGAAGACTCCAGAGAGAGAGAGGGAGACCGAAGACTCCAGAGAGAGAGAGGGGGACCGAAGACTCCAGAGAGAGAGAGGGAGACCGAAGACTCCAGAAAGAGGGGACATTATTCAAATAAACCACAAGGTGGCTGCTGACCACATCAGTGCGATGAGCCAAAGGAAAATGAAGCAACCCTGCAGGAAACATTCACACCCGGAGCGAACTGGAAGATCTGAAGCAAGATTCGAGCTGAGTATGTCCCAGTGAGCACACACGATAAACTAAAGTCTTCAATGAACCAAGCTGTGCGAGACTTGAACAAACAAACTTCAGGGATAACGGAAAGTGACCAGGAGGGAATAATGACCCTCAGTTCCACAGTTGGCAGCAACTCAAAGGATGAATTGGAATAACTCACCCAGCTGTCCAGCCAGGCAACGCAGCAAGCACAAACGACACGGGAAGAAATTTCAAGTCTCCTTGAAGGATAAACTTGTCACCCTGAGGAGCCAGCCAGGATAGAAACCTTCAACACTCTCAGCAGGAGTCACCTTGGTTGAATGCCATGGAAGTGAACGAGCAAATAGATCGGCACAGCCGCAGGAATCCAAACATGTAGCGAAGCTGCTCCTTCACAGCAGTCCGGGGATCGGGGAGAAGCGATCGCACCTACTGTGCTGAGTACTGAATGACCATCAATCCCTGAGGGCCATGTGTTCCCACCAACCAGAAAGGACAACAGTCAACAAGGCCACGAGGGTCATGGGACCGACACTCTCTGGGCAAGGAACCTGGGGGATTAACTCAAGTGGCCGACCGCACGCTTGGCATGCGAGTGGTAGTGAGATCGATGCCGACATTCTCCACTTTGATTTGTCACTGGGTGTCTTTAAGACAGTGGTTAGGTTCTTGATCAATAAGGGGATCAGAGGTTAAGGGAGAAGGCAGGAGAATGGGGAAGAGAAACATAGCAGCCATGATCAAATGGCGGAGAAGACGCAATGGGCTGAATGGTCTAATTCTGCTATATCTTGTGGTCTTATGGAACATCACCCAGACAAACAGCCGATGTCAACCCGTACACATTCAATTAAGAGACTTACACGGTTTAAAGACTATATTTGCAATGCAAGTGCAGCGACTGACTAGTAGAATGAACAAGTTTTAATGCATGAGAACAGCGGGTAACTTGGGTAACACAGTCACACTGGATCGCGCGTGCAAATGTCATTTGTTCGCTGGGAAAAGGGGAAAGTTTGGTCAATTTGAAAAGGGTTTTGAAATGTAATCAGTCGGATGTCACGTCTAACTTTCCATAGTCATGTGTCACTGCCGTTTGGCAGTCTCTCCATAAGCAGGCATCTTCAGGTCCGTTCAATAAAACCTCTCACTGATGAATCTCTTCCTCCTTAAACATGAAACAGCCATGAAGTGGTGTTGCAATAGTCATGTAATGAGGTGAATTAAGCGGTGAGGTCACACCAAGGATGGTTTCTGAGTGTCAATATTGGCTTAATTCATAAAGAGACGAGTTGGTGTGGCAGTAAGCCACGTATATCAGACGGTTCTATCTTTGTTCCTCGGTAATAATTGTATGGGTGAAATTTGACTCCAATGCCCTTGAGGCTGGGATGGTCCATTGAAGTTTACGCAATGCAGCCCAGTCAACCTTATGGATCTTGACAGCACATGGGAAAATGTGGGTGAACATTCTGCGGGAGACTCGCTTAATCATAAACTCTTACCGCACAAGAGGCCATTCAGCCCATTGATTCTATGCCAGCCTTTTAAAAGGGCTGTCCAATTTGTCCCCTCCAACGCTCCTTCCCCTTCAAATCTTCCCTTCTCAAGTATTTATTCAATTTCCGCCACTTTAGGCAGTGCATTTCAGATTACGACAACTCACTGAATAACATTAATCCTCATCGTCCTACCTCCCAACTCTGACTTTTACCAATTATGGTAACTATGTGTCCCTCTGGTGAACAACCCACCAGCCAGTGGAAACAATTCCTCCGTATTTACTCCGTCAAAAAAACCTTTATCATTCATTTCCTTATAGGGTTGATAGGAATTTGTTCGACAAGTGTTTCTTTTATTGGGCACATTTTTCTTTCACCTCTCCCAGGCAGATTAACGAGGGACGAGGAGGTTAGTTGTATGGGCTGCAGCAGCTACAGAAGGTGCAAAGCAAATCTTTGCTCATATGTTTTTCACGTGTCCATGGAAACCGAAAAAGCGGATCGCTTGAAGAAAACCTGACGCTTTGATATCCGGTTTATGATTTAGAAACTGAAAAGAGTGTGAGTACCTGATTGGCAGATTCAAAAGCTGGATGGCATAAACTTTTCGCTTTACTCATCCAGCGATCTGCGGAGACTGCCAGAGTTTAGCAGAATCAGTGTGCAAACACTGGTTCCTTTTATTATAGATCATAGAATCAGAGAATTTACAGTGCAGAATGAGGCCATTCAGCCCATCGAGTCTGCACCGGCTCTTGGAAAGAGCACCTTACTTAAGCCCACACCTCCACCCCATCCCTGTAACCCAGTAACCCCACCTAACCTATGGGCAACTTAGCATGGCCAATCCACCTCTCAGCTCAGCTTTGGGCTGTGGGAGGAAACCGGAGGAAACCCACGCAGACACGGGGAGAACGTGCAGATTCCGCACAGACAGTGACCCAAACCGGGAATCGAACCTGGGATCCTGGAGCTGTGAAGCGACAGTGCTAACCACTGTGCTACCGTGCTGCCCCCAATAGCCTTCAGCTAAGAACTGCTAAAAGGGATTATGAAAGGAAACTTGCAAGAAACATAAAATCAATAAAAATAAATGTTATAGGGAAAGCAGGTGTTCAAGAGCAATGTCGGCCCACTAAAAGCTGAAAATGGAGATATTGTCAGTGACAATGGGGAAATGGCTGACATGTCGAACAATTACTTTGCCTCAGTACTTACAGTTGAAAAGGAGGATAACTTGCCGCAAGTCGACAGAGGACCGGGGCTTAGTACAATTAAGGTAAGTACAGCATCAATAATGAGGAAAGTAATGGAACTAAAGAGTGGCAAATCCCCAGGACCTGACAGCTTCCAAAGATGTTCAGGCTAGGTGGGGTTACGGGGATAGGGTGGGGGAGAGGGCCTAGGTAGGGTACTCTTTCAGAGGGTCAGTGCTGACTTGATAGGCCTCCTTCTGCACTGTAGGAGTTCTATGATTCAATGTTTCCATCCAAGGGTGCGAAAGGAAATTGGGGAGCAAATTGTAGATTCCCTAACGATAAACTTCCAGAGCTCCCTAGCTTCCGGGCTCGTCCCTCTGGATTGGAAAATTGCACATGTCTCTCCACTGTTTAAGAAAGGTGAAAGGGAGAAACCATGGATTTACAGACCAGTTCACCTGACGTCTGTCGTGGGGAAATTTCTGGAGTCTATAATCAGGGATGGGGTAACTGAACACCTCGAAAAATTTTCAGTTGATCAGTGAGAGCCAGCATGGATTCGGGAAGGGAAGGTCATGCCTGACTAATCTTACTGAATCTTTTAAAGAGGTGACTAAGGTGGTGGACAGGGGGATGGCTATGGATGTTATTTATATGGAGTTTCAGAAGGCATTTGATAAAGTCGCACATAGGAGACTGGTGACTAAGGTGGGAAGCTCACAGAGTTGAGGGCAAATTATTGGCATGGTTTGGAAATTGGTTGAGTGGCAGGTGACAGAGTGGGGATAATGGATGATTACTCTAATTGGCAGGAGGTGTACCACAGAGATCTGTATTGGGGATTCACATTATTCATTAATGACTTGGATGATGGCACAGAAAGTCATGTAGCCAAACTTGAGGATGATACTAGGCGGCATTGTAGACAGCCTAGATGAGAGCAAAAATTGCAAGGAGACATTGACAGACTAGGTGAATGGTCAATGTTGCGGTGGATGGAATTCAATGTAGGCAAGTGTGAGGTTATCCACTTTGGACCACAAAAGGATAGAGCAGAGCACTTTCGAAATGGAAAGGTGTTAGGAAACAAGTGAATGTCCAAAGAGACTTGAGGGTTCAGGTGCATCGTTCCTTAAAGTGCCAGGAACAAGTGCAAAACATCATCAAAAAGGCTAATGGAATGCTAACCTTCATATCTAGAGGACTGGAATATAAAGACACCGAAGTTATGCTGCAGCTTTACAAACCCCTGGTTAGACCCCACTTGGAGTACATCACCTTCGGAAGGATATTTTGGCCTTGGAGGGAGTGTAAGGTAAGTTTACAAAAAAACGATACCTGGGGTTACAGGAGTTGAGTTACGAGGCGAGATTACACAAATTAGAACCGTTTTCTATCCAATTTAGAGGGCTGAGGGGTGATCTAATTGATACATTCAAGATATTAACAGGGAAAGACAGGGTAGATAAAGATAAACTATTTCCACTAGTTGGAAATTCTAAAGCTACGGGACATAGTCTGAACAAGACCGTTCAGGAGAGAAGCACTTCCTCACTCAAAGGGGTGGTAGAGGTTTGGCAATCTCTCCCACAAACAGCCGTTGGAGTTCGATCAGTTGGTAAATTTAAATCTGGGGTAGATAGATTTTTGTTAAGCAAAGAAGCTAAGGGATATGGCCTGAAGGCAGGTATATGGAGTTAGTTGAATCATCTGAAGTTGTTGAATTCGATGATTATCTCTACCCCACCTCGACCCATTTGTTTTCATCATTTTAACCGTCCTTTACCATTTCTTTCTCTCTTGTCTTTCTTTATATATATATATTTATTTTTTTAAATTTTAGAGTATCCAATTATTTTTTCCAATTAAGGGGCAATTTAGCGTGGCCAATCTACCTACCCTGCACATCTTTAGGTTGTGGGGGTGAAACCCACGCAGACACGGGGAGAATGTGCAAACTCCACACGGGTAGTGACCCAGAGCCGGGATTCGAACCTGGGACCTCAGCGCCGTAGGCAGCAATGCTAACCACTGTGCCATCGTGCTGCCCGTCTTTATATATATTTAACCCCCCCCCATCTAATCCACCTTTCCTTACCCTGGATAGTCAGAGACTTTTTCCCAGGGTAGAGGGGTCAATTACTAGGGGACATAGGTTTAAGGTGCGAGGGGCAAGGTTTAGAGGAGATGTACGAGGCAAGTTTTTTACACAGAGGGTAGTGGAACTCGCTGCCGGAGGAGGTGGTGGAAGCAGGGACAATAGTGACGTTTAAGGGGCATCTTGACAAATACATGAATAGGAAGTCCGTATCCCTCTATTCCCATCCTAGTCATGTATTTGTCAAGATACCCCTTAAACGTCACTATTGTCCCTGCTTCCACCACCTCCTCCGGCAGCGAGTTCTGGGGTAGCAGGGTAGCATGGTGGTTAGCATCAATGCTTCACAGCTCCAGGGTCCCAGGTTCGATTCCCGGCTGGGTCACTGTCTGTGTGGAGTCTGCACGTCCTCCCCCTGTGTGCGTGGGTTTCCTCCGGGTGCTCCGGTTTCCTCCCACAGTCCAAAGATGTGCGGGTTAGGTGGATTGGCCATGCTAAATTGCCCGTAGTGTCCTAATAAAAATGTAAGGTTAAGGGGGGGGGGGGGGTTGTTGGGTTACGGGTATAGGGTGGATATGTGGGTTTGAGTAGGGTGATCATGGCTCGGCACAACATTGAGGGCCGAAGGGCCTGTTCTGTGCTGTACTGTTCTATGTTCTATGTTCTAAGTGTAGAAGATTTTAGTTTAGTCAGGCAGCATGGTCGGCACAGGCTTGGAGGGCCGAAGGGCCTGTTCCTGTGCTGTACTTTTCTTTGTTCTTTGTTCTTTCTCCCCTTTTCTTCCCCCTTCCCCTCCCCCCACGTCTACACCTGTCACAGTTTACCCTCTGATGTTAGTTTCTCTGCTGTTTTGCCTTTCACACCTTTTGTTCTCTCTGGGGACAGCCATTGGCACTCTTTCCTCGTGGTTTCTGTGGCCATTAGCATCCCATTTCACTGGGTTGCAGTGGCAATGACTCATCTTTCATTCTCTCACTCCACAGTATAAATATTTCCCACTTTCTCTGTTTTATAGGTTTGACAAAGGGTAATCTGGACTCGAAACGTTAGCTCTTTGCTCTCCCTACAGATGCTGCCAGACCTGCTGAGATTTTCCAGCATTTTCTCTTTGACCTCAGAAGGGCAGCACGGTAGCACAAGTGGATAGCACTGTGGCTTCACAGCGCCAGGGTCCCAGGTTCGATTCCCGGCTTGGGTCACCGTCTGTGCGGAGTCTGCACGTTCTCCCCGTGCGTGCGTGGGTTTCCTCCGTGTGCTCCGGTTTCCTTCCACAGTCCAAAGACGTGCAGGTCAGGTGGATTGGCCATGATAAATTGCCCTGAGTGTCCAAAAAGGTTAGGAGGGGTTATTGGGTTACGGGGATAGGGTGGAAGTGAGGGCTTAAGTGGGTGGGTGCAGACTCGATGGACCGAATGGCCTCCTTCTGCACTGTGTGTTCTATGTACATCCCTGCACTTGTATTCTAGCCCTGGCAACATGAATTCAGTTGACCTTAAATAGCCTTGACTGACAAAAATAGGCAGCCAATTCTGAACAGGAATTAGGAAACAGAATCAGGATGACCTGGCTGACCACTACAAAAGAGCAAACCAGTTGTGGTATTTATGCACCATATCTGGTGCAGATGTGCAGAGTGAGATGTGCATTTCACAACCGTCCTTTAATTACTGGCAATAATGAAGTTACCTGCAATCCATAAGATCCGTAACGCAGTTCCCCAATGGGCTGACATAGGAAGAGCAAATCATATTCCAGCAGGAATGGTTTCCTACATTTATTTGTAGGACGTGTACCATGTCATCAATCAAGAGATAGTGCATGGACGTAAAGTTGGAAATGCACAATGTGAATGAGTTATTCATTCCTGTGATCGCAGTCTGCCATCGGCTATGTGGCCCACTAAACTTGCAGCATTCAAACACGCTCAGATTTATAATCCCGAGCATCACCTCGGACTGCAACGGCTCCTGACTCTCAGGAAAAGGGAATATATTGGATTGGATTGGATTTGTTTATTGTCACATTGCCCGAGGTACAGTGAAAAGTATTTTTCAGCGAGCAGCTCAACAGATCATTCAGTACATGGGAAGAAAAGGATATTAAACAAAATTCAAGAAAATACAAGAAAATACATAATAGGGCAACACAAGATGTACAATGTAACTACATAAGCATTGGCATCGGATGAAGCATACAGGGTGTAGTGTTAATGAGGTCAGTCAATAAGAGGGTCATCTAGGAGTCTGGTGACAGTGGGGAAGAAGCTGTTTTTGAGTCTGTTTGTGCGTGTTCTCAGACTGCTGAATCTCCTGCCCGATGGAAGAAGTTGGGAGAGTGAGTAAGCCGGGTGGGAGGGATCCTTGATTATGCTGCCCGCTTTCCCCTGGCAGCGGGAGGTGTAGATGGAGTCCATGGATGGGAGGCAGGTTTGTGTGATGGACTGGGCGGTACTCACGAGTCTCTGAAGTTCCTTGCGGTCCTGGGCCGAGCAGTTGCCATACCAGGCTGTGATGCAGCCCGATAGGATGCTCTCTATAGTGCATCTGTAAAAGTTGGTAAGGGTTAATGTGGACATGCCGAATTTCCTTAGTTTCCTGAGGAAGTATAGGCGCTGTTGTGCTTTCTTGGTGATAGCATCGACGTGAGTGGACCAGGACAGATTTTTGGTGATGTGCACCCCTAGGAATTTCAAACTGCTAACCATCTCCACTTCAGCCCCATTGATGCTGACAGGGGTGTGTGCAGTACTTTGCTTCCTGAAGTCAATGACTAGCTCTTTAGTTTTGCTGCCATTGAGGGATAGATTGTTGTCGTTACACCACTCCACTAGGTTCTCTATCTCCTTCCTGTATTCTGACTCATCATTATTCGAGATCCGGCCAACAATGGTCGTATCATCTTGTAGATGGAGTTGGAATCAAGTTTTGCCACGCAGTCGTGTGTGTACAGGGAGTAGAGTAGGGGGCTAGGTACGCAGCCTTGTGGGGACCCGGTATTGAGGACTATTGTGGAGGAGGTGTTGGTGTTCATTCTTACTGATTGTGGTCTGTTGGTCAGAAAGTCGAGGATCCAGTTGCAGAGTGGGGAGCCAAGTCCTAGGTTTTGGAGCTTTGATATGAGCTTGGCTGGGATTATGGTGTTGAAGGCGGAGCTGTAGTCAATAAATAGGAGTCTGATGTAGGAGTCCTTGTTTTCGAGATGCTCTAGGGATGAGTGTAGGGCCAGGGAAATGGCGTCTGATGCGGACCGGTTGCGACGGTATGTGAATTGAAGTGGGTCAAGGCGTTCTGGGAATATGGAGGTGATGCGCTTCATGATCAGCCTCTCGAAGAACTTCATTACAACTGATGTCAGGGCCACTGGACGGTAGTCATTGAGGCACGTTGCCTGTTTCTTCTTTGGTGCCGGTATGATGGTGGGCTTCTTGAAGCAGGTGGGGACCTCGGAGTGGAGTAGGGATAGGTTAAAGATGTCTGCGAATACCTCTGCCAGCTGGTCTGCACAGGCTCTGAGTGCACGACCAGGGATCCCGTCCGGGCCCATCGCCTTTCGCGGGTTCACTTTCAGGAAGGCTGATCTGACTTCGGAAACTGTGATGGTGGGTATGGGTGAGTTATGGGCTGCTGGGGCACTCGACAGCGGATTGTTGGTTTCCTGCTCGAACCAAGCATAGAATGTAATGTGTTAATCGGGGAGGGGTGCGCTGCTGCCAGAGATACTGCTCGGCTTCGCTTTGTAGCCCATTATGTTGTTTAGCCCTTGCCACAACTGCCGAGAGTCTGTCTGTGACTCTAGCTTACTTTGATATCTGCGTTCCTTCAAATCCGGCCTCGCCAGCATTCTTACTTTTCAGCGCTCGACCATTGGCGACCATACCTACAGCCGCCGGGGCCCTCAGCTCTGGGATTCCTTCCCTCGACCTCTCCATCTCTCTCTCTCCTTTCTTCAAGATATTGCATAAGATCTAGATTTGTGGTCACCCGTCCAGCCTCCCTCAAGCGACACGGCGTCATGTATCATTTGGGAACACTCCTGTAAGCACCTCGGTACATTTTATTGTCATAATATACACCAGTATATCATGGTGCAGACACACGCTGATGGACATGCACTAGGACCAATCAACATGCACAAACACTGCAGCCAATCACCAGTTAGAACACACTCACTATAAAGGCAGAGGGCATCACTTTTCCCGCTCATTCGGGATGCAGCCTCTCAGAAGCACAAGAGCTTCTCAGCTACAGTACAGACTCTCACCACGTGCTGAGTGATTCGACTGGTTAGGACAGGCACAGGTCTCTAGTTAAACTAGCATTGTGTAAACCCACAGTTATAGTATGTCTAGTATTTTCTAAGAGTTAATAAAATAGTGTTGAACCTTCTTCAGTGTTAGTGGCATATGTCTGCTTCACAAATCCACAATGCCCAACACTTCATTTGTGACATTAATGACACGGTCTAAGAGCATGTTGTCGCTGTTGTTGCATTGCTCGACTCCCAGGAGTGGGACCAGCCAATGATGGAGTGAGAAGGATTGACCTGGAGTCACCAGGAATTGAAGTTCAATCTCCAGGACACTGCGGCGTTCCAAGCTGGGGAAAAAATAATCGGGCATTAAGAAAGATCTTTTTTTTTTTCAATACCTGTGAATATTTCTCCTTACCGGGTATAAAGACTTGAACACGGGGCATAAAGGGCGGTTTGGCAGACAGTCAAACATTATCCAATTGGGTAATTTTGCTTCCCAATTGATGTAGGGAGGCTGCGGATTGCAAGGATGGATGTGTTGGCCGACTAATGGCTGGAGCGTGGGATCTGGTCATGTGGTGAAACCATCAGGAATACCTTTAATCATATTCGGCAACCATAGGATTAAGGGAAATACCATGGAGGTACCATCGGACCCGAGAAAGGGACAGTGCTTAAGTGTTGAACATCAGGGATGCATAAGAGGACCGAGCTGGTAGGTCACAGGGATCTCAGAGGATTATAGAACTGGAGGTGGTGACAGAGATCGAGAGGGGCAATGTTACAAGTTGGAAATGTTCAAATTGAGCCAATGCTGCACTGGGTGGCAATGTAGGTCAATGGATTCATACAAGAGAATGCATTTTTCATCTCATCTTAGCTCTGTTTAGTTCCATAATGACAGACAAGAATTCCAGTCACTGCTTAGGGAGTTTTCTATCATGGGGTTTTAAGAGCAAGGATTAAAATAATTATCTTCCCAAACGTGTATCTGAATTTTTGAAAATAGAATTGCTTGATTTTTTTTTTCTTATTGTAAGACAAGAAATAGTAAAGTGAGGGAATCGGAACCCGTGGCAGGAATACCCGCGGAACGCGCAGCACGGAGGCACAGCGGTTAGCACTGCTGCCTCACAGAGCCAGGGATCCAGATTCAACTCCGGCCTCGGGCCGCTGTCTGAGCGGAGTCTGCACGTTCTCCCCGTGTCTGCGTGGGTTTCCTCCGGCTGCTCCGGTTTCCTCCCGCAGTCCAAAGATGTGCAGG
The DNA here is from genome assembly GCF_902713615.1 of Scyliorhinus canicula. Taxonomy (NCBI): domain Eukaryota; kingdom Metazoa; phylum Chordata; class Chondrichthyes; order Carcharhiniformes; family Scyliorhinidae; genus Scyliorhinus; species Scyliorhinus canicula. The sequence continues at coordinate 13,551,832 of NC_052146.1, forward strand.
TTAGTGGATTGGCCGTGCTAAATTGTCCCTTAGTGTTCAAAGGTTAGGTGGGGTTACGGGGATAGGGTGGGGGAGTGACCCTGGGTCGGGTGCTCTTTCTGAGGGTCGGTGCAGACGCGATGGGCCGAATGGCCTCCTCCTGCGCTGTAGGGATTCCATGATTCTCTCTCAATCCTGTGGACGAGGGGAAAATAAGATTCTAAAGAAATTTGTTCTGATTTGAAGGCCACTACCTGTTATGTGTTCAGAGGTTTTAGTAAAAAAATTAATAAAAATTCATTCCATTTCTAAAAGTATTGCAGAGAATTAAATATTAGTTTTGAAGTTGGTTCCTCAGGTGGTAACGTGGAGTTGCTGGGCAGGGGGTTATTTTATTTTTATTTGTGTATTTTTAATCTTTAAAACAAATCTGGGAGCTAAATTTGAAAGAGGGCCAATAAACAATTCCGGGCCCCCCCATATCCGATTTGGGAGCTTTCCAATCGGTGTCGGCAATTTGGATGGCTAGTTAGGATAGTCCAGCTGTTGATGACTGTGATCCAGGCTTCACTCACCAGAACCCCCCCCTCCCTAAAACTCTCCGCCCCTCCCCCTCCTTCTAAAACAGTCCTTGAAACCGACCTCCTCGATCAAGTGTTTGGCCACCCTTTGAAATATCTTCTTTGGGCCTGCAACAATCAATCAAGATAAGACAATGAGGGTTGTTGCGATACTGTCCAAATGTGCGTCCATCTCATGGCGTTGCCTGGCAACCCCTCATGGGGCTTCGAGTTCACCATGTCAAATACCCCCCCCCCCCCCCCCCCCCCCCCGCAGAGAGTGATCTCGGGCAGTTTCCTTTGCAACGGACAGAACGGAATTCCAGCCCAGCCTGCAAGTTCAGCCGTGTCCCACAGAGAGCAACACGGCACTGGAGACTGACATGTACATTCAGTGAAGAGTGAATGCAAAACACAACATTGTTTCTTCCACAACAAAGGGAGGGTCCCTCAGTCCCCTGTTACCCCTGATGCGTGCCCCTTGCGAAGAAAATTTTATTACTTTTAATATTTTTGCAGTTGAATGTGTTATTCCATGAAGTCGGCTTGTGTGATGCGTGTGTCTGTGAACATAATTTAATTAAGCTGGGTGTGGAAAGAGTTGAGGACATTAAAGGGCCCACAGTGTGGGAGGCAGACAGTTGAAGTGCATATGGCCAAGTTGAAAGGTTTATGAGCAAAGAAGACATGGGTAGAAATTTGCATGAGGTGATAAAGTTGTGTTCTGTTCTTAAATTTCAAAGGCAAGTAAACAGGCGTTCCAACTTGGAAAGGTTCACGAGTAAATTAGGCAAAGTTATTACATTTCATTCTACCCGAAAGTGGTGGCAATAGGGAAAAAATAAAAGATCTTTAATATCCGGGAAAGTTAAATTTGAAAGAAAGCAGGGTGGGTGGATTGGACGCGCTAAATTGCCCCTTAATAAATAAAAAAATGAAGAAAGATAAGGACAAAGGTAAAAGCTGAAAGAGAAAAATATATATAGAGGTTTAGAACTGTGTTTTATAACAACCGTTATTAGTGTCACAAGTAGGTTTACATTAACACTGCAATGAAGTTACTGTGAAAATCCCCTAGTCACCACATTACGGCGTCTGTTCGGGGAGGCCGGTACGGGAATTGAACCTTCACTGCTGGCCTTGTTCTGCATTACAAGCCAGCTGTTTAGCCCACTGTGCTAAACCAGCTCCTATCCATTCCGGCGCCTGTTCGGGTACACAGAGGGAGAATTCAGAATGCCCAAATTACCTAACAAGCACGTCTTTCGGGAATTGTGGGAGGAAACCGGAGCACTCAGAGAAAACCCACGCAGACACGGGGAGAGCGTGCAGACTCTGCACTGACAGTGACCCAAGCCGGGGATCTAACCTGGGACCCTGACGCTGTGAAGCAACAGTGCTAACCACTGTGCTACTGCGCCGCCCTTTGGGAGTGACCTTATGGAGTGTGCTCCTTGTCTTATATTAATGCCAATGGAGCTGGGCGGGAAAGTTGTGGCCATTACAGTGTAAATGTAAGCCTACTTGTGACACTAATAAAGATTATTATTATTGTTTGACCACGAGACTCTGGGATAGGCTGCCTGTAGATGTAGCATTGTCAGCTAGTGGCGGGTTTCAATAATGAAAATCTTTCCCGGCCATGAAAATAAAGATGTTTTACCTGCATCTCGCTGGGCACTTGATATTTTAGTTATAATCATGTGGGAAAAGGCCAGAAGTGAGATAGTAGAGGTGACCCACATGATTAGAATTAAAATACCATGTGCCCAGCGAGGTGCAGGTAAATCATCTCCATTTTAATGGCCGGGGAAGATTTTCATTAGTGAAACCCACCACTAGCTGACAATGCTGTATCTACAGACATTGTACCTTCCAGTTACAACACTGGGAATGGCCTGCTATCGACAACATCCCAGCCGTTAAGCTCTGCTTCTCTCTCCTCGGGTGCTGCCGTTCCTGCTGAGTATTCCAGCATTTCCTGTTTCTATGTCAGGCATCTGCAGTATTTTACTTTTGTAGTCTGTTTTAAATGTTGATCCCGAGGGAAGAATATTGTCCAGGACACCAGAGATTTTCCCCGTGGAAGGGAATCTGCCGTCCTTGTCCGGTTGGGCACGTTTGTGACTCCGATCCCTCATCAACGGGATCTCTGAAATGGGCTGGCAAGCCACTCATCCTAGCAAGGCCCATTGCCGCCCCCGAAGGACAATCAGGAATGGCCAAATGGTTAAAAACATCCAATTCAACCGAGTCTAAATATTTCTTTGCATTAAAAAGATCGCCTAAATTAAAGCTGATCTGAATGTTTAAAATAAAGTTCCACACTTGCTGCGAAGTCTCTCTGAACCACCCTAGGCACTTGTATATTGGTGCCCACTGGGGAGAATAATTTGGAAGGAGTATGTAAAGTTTTAAGTGCATTATCTGTAGCCTGTATGGACTGGGGCCGCAGCTAATTTGAGATTCAAATATGTGCAAAATGAAAATTGCCCGCAGACGTTGAGTGGTGGTTAGTAGATCTAACCTGCCCCTGGCAGACCTGAAATGTTGTTCGTTGGTGAATGTGTTCATCTGGGGTGTTTGGTTTCGGTCCTGCTGGATTTGAAGGTGACTGTTTAAGCCCGATCTGCATCGGAAGGTTCTACTGCCAGCGGTACAGGGTGCGGTAGACGATTGAGTTTTGGATGAGTTGCTGGGTCGTCATTTCCTCCCCTTGACTTTTCTCGCTACCTCTCGTATGCTCTTGCTTTCAGAGGAGGCCGCACTGTTTCTTATTTGGTTGGGTCAGGTGCGGCAATCCAGAGCGGAAAATTAACATCAAAACTCCTAAATGAAGCCTTCAGAGTGTCCTTGTAGCACCTCCTTTGACAGCCATGACCCCCCCCCCCCCCCAGACTCAAGACCCCCATGGAAGACTTGCTTTGGGAGGCGAGCGTCAGGCATTCTAGCTCCATGATCAGACTCTCAGTTGTGACTGCCTCACTATTGTGTGGATATTTGGCGATGCCAGCTCGCAAAGTACTTGGAAGTGCATGGTAAAATAGGACTGAGTCAGCACGGCTTCGTCAAGGGGAGGTCATGTCTGAGAAATCTGTTAGAGTTCTTTGAGGAGGTAACAAGGACGTTAGACAAAGGAGAACCAGTGGACGTGATTTATTTAGATTTCCAGAAGGCCTTTGACAAGGTGCCATATGGCAGTCTGTTAAATAAGTTAAGAGCCCATGGTGTTAAGGGTAAAAGCCTGGCATGGATAGAGGATTGGCTGACTGGCAGAAGGCAGAGCGGGGATAAAGGGGTCTTTTTCAGGATGGCAGCCGGTGACTAGTGGTCTGCCTCAGGGGTCAGTGATGGGACCACAACTTTTCACAATATACATTAATGATCTGGAAGAAGGAACTGAAGGCACTGTTGCTACGTTTGCAGATGGTGCAAAGATCTGTAGAAGGGCAGGTAGTATTGAGGAAGCAAGGGGGCTGCAGAAGGATTTGGACAGGCTAGGAGAGTGGGCAATGAAGTTGGAAATTAAATACAATGTGTAAAAGTGTGAGGTTATGCACTTTGGAAAGAGGAATTTAGCCATAGACTATTTTCTAAATGGGGAAATACTTCGGAAAGCAGAAGCACAAAGGGACTTGGGAGTCCTTGTTCATGATTCTCTTTTAATTTTAATTATAATAAGGTTAATGTGCAGGTTCAGTCGGCAGTTAAGAAGGCAAATGCAATGTTAGCATTCATGTCAAGAGGGCTAGAATACAAGACCAGGGATGTACTTCTGAGGCCGTATAAGGCTCTGGTCAGACCCCATTTGGAGTATTGTGAGCAGTTTTGGGCATCGTATCTAAGGAAGGAAGGATCTAAGAAAGAACCTCCAGAGGAGGTTCACAAGAATGATCCCTGGAATGAAGAGCTTGTCGTATGAGGAACAGTTGAGGACTCTGGGTCTGTACTCGTTGGAGTTTAGAAGGATGGGGGGGGAATCTTATTGAAACTTACACGATACTGCGAGGCCTGGATAGAGTGGACGTGGAGAGAATGTTTCCACTTGTAGGAAAAACTAGAAGCAGAGGATACCATCTCAGATTAAAGGGACGGTCGATTAAAACAGAGATGAGGAGCAATTTCTTCAACCAGAGGGTGGTGAATCTCTGGAACTCTTTGCCACAGAAGGCTGCGGAGGCCAAATCATTGAGTGTCTTTAAGGCAGAGATAGATAGGTTCTTGATCAATAAGGTGATCAGGGGTTATGGGGAGAAGGCAGGGGAATGGGGATGAGAAAATATCAGCCATGATTGAATGGCGGAGCAGACTCGATGGGCCTAATTCTGCTCCTATGTCTTATGGTCTTATGAGTGAGCACCCGTCAGTGTCTGGTATTTTATTCTGCCATCTGATCTTAAGAAGTTTCAGAAGTAATGAGTGAATGTTAATGAGCTTCCTGGAATGGTGCTGGTACACGATCCAAGTTTTGCATGTGTATAGCAGAGTGGGCAGGAAGATTCCTCCACAGGCTTTCACTCTGGTTCACTCCTCTTTGCTCCCATACGGTTTGACGTCTGCTGAAGGCTTTGACTGTCTTGTCAATGTGCACCGCTTGAGAGAGTATGCAGCTGAGTAGATTGAGTCATGGACTGGAACCTTGGGCTCAAGGTGGGGTCCTCCTGGAGCAGGCTGGTATATTAATGTTCCATTTTCTTCCTGCCGGAAGTTATCACATGGTGTGGAGATGCCGGCGTTGGACTGGGGTGAGCACAGTAAGAAGTCTTACAGCACCAGGTTAAAGTCCAACAGGTTTGTTTCAAACACGAGCTTTCGGAGCACTGCTCCTTCCTCAGGTGAATGGAGAGGTATGATCCAGAAACATTTATATAGACAAAGTCAGAGATGCTGGACAATGCTTGGAATGCGAGCATTTGCGGGTAATCAAATCATTACAGATCCAGAGATAGGGGGTGATCCCAGGTGAAAGAGGTGTGAATTGTCTCAGTTGGTAGGATTTTGCAAGTCCAGGCCAGATGGTGGGGGGTGAATGTAATGCGACATGAATCCAAGATCCCGGTTGAGGCCGCACTCATGCGTGCGGAACTTAGTTATAAGTTTTTGCTTGGCATCACAGGCATAAGCGGTTCTAGACCGACAGCTTGTCCAAAGCCATTGGGAACTGGAACTTGTGAAGTCTGTCTTGGTCTTTGCCAGAAGCTGTCTCAGATTGAATAGCTTCCTGCCCACGAGACCCGTAGGGGCGAACCGATTAATCTTTGCAATATCGGATTTTGATTCTTACCATCATGGAAGACATCAGAGGCCTTGGCGGAGAAAGACCTGCTGTAGAGGGGCTGGCATTTATTATTATCAACTAGGAACGGTCCAGAACACTCATCGTCACCCAGGACAGATGAGAGAAGGAAACTGTTGAAACATTGTGATGTACTTTTCACGGCAGTCAAATATCTCCATCAGCTTTTAAAGGCCCTCACAGCTGATCGTGTCAAAGGCCTTGTTCAGGTCAACAACATGTGTTGCAGAGGTCCATGTTCTGTTCCTGGCATTTGTGCTGGAGCTGTCTAACCTTGAGCACCATCTCAATGGTTCCTCAACCCCTTCTGAAACCTGACTGCGTGTCCAGTAGTAGAGCCTGGTCACGATGTTGCCCCAGGCGGTGAAGGTTTTGCTGGTGATGGAGAGGAGTGAGATTCCTCTGTTATTGCCACAAGATTGACGAGTTTCTTTCCGCTTGTGCATGTGGACGATGGAGGCATCTTCGGATTTTGAATGCAGAAGTGGGAAGGAATTACATTTATATCCACCCCCTGTCACGGCCTCAGAATGGCCTAAAGCTTTTGAAGTGTCATCACTGTTGCAATGTCGGTAACTTGGCAACCAATTGGACACAGCAAGATCCTAAAAGCGACGAGGCCATGATGACTAGTTATTCTGTTGTTATTTGAATAACTTTGTTTGAGGAATAAATATGGGCCCCTGACCCCGGAAGGATTTCCCTAGCTCTGCTTCGCACGAGTATCATGGGATCTTTGACAACCGCCTGAGAGGGAGGATGGGGCCTCCCAACCCGGAGATGGCAGCTCTGACTGGGCAGCGTTCTCCTGGATTTTGTGACCCAGCCCCCGAGCGAGGCCTCCTAGCCACCAGCCCGCTGATAGAGTGCGTGTGCTGCCCACTGACCTGCACTTAACGACATCCCGTCAAAGTCAGGAAATCATTCCTAATTTTTGAAGGGCGTGTGCTCTCGGCCAAACATCAGCGCCGTGCTCTCAGGTGTTACATGAGCTCCCCAGGGAATGTCCCCTCCCCTTCCATTCTCCCTCTCTGCTACTTCACATTTCATTACAGTGCTACGTACAAACCTGAGCAGCAGAGAACCAGTCGGTCTGCATCACTTCAGCATCAGCGATTTAAAAGGCACTTGAAACGGAGACGGTTTGTGCAGTGGTGGTGGGGGTGGGGTGAGGTGGGTGGAAGCGGGAGAGAAGCCCTGTGAAGCATAACCCTGTACGCTGCACAAATAGTTCAAAGAGTCACTCAAATATTTACACGTACTTGAAGCTTGTATTCAAAGAGAGATCTTTTTACAATCAGTCGCTTGGCAGCACCCAACTTGACTGTTGCTGAAAAAAGAGACGCGCTGCTGAAGTTTTTCATCTTGCACTCATCAGGACAAATGGGAGAATACCAAATTTCAAATGATCACAACAATTTATGTCACTTTTCAGAAATATTCAAGAGGCCTCTACCACAGGCTGGGCGGGGTCTGGAGGGGTAAAGGAGATTTCTTCTTTATCGACCGCAATGCATCCAAATTCATCCGGTGTTGCACTGTTGAGATTCATGATTGCTTTTCAATGAGGTTGAGGATGTTTAACTTGAGACTCATCCCCATCCCACCACTGACTAAGTTTTTTTCTTTTTATTTTTATTGAAATGTTTTTATTGGGTTTTGTTACACATGGTATAAATACAAATACTCACAGAATGAGAAAAGGGTTTTTTTTACAACGGAGGGGCACCTGGGTGCTGCCCCTAATGCTATTTATCTTTTGATCAGCTTCTTATTATTTATTTACACGAGCTTCGACTTGGGACTGTTCCTTCTTCTCGTTCTACTGTCCTCCTTCCGACTTGCTGTATTCGTTGCGGCTGTTATCTTCTCCTGTGTTTTCTACCCCGCTTGTGCTCTCGTCTCTTTTCTCCTTCCTCGTTCTCCTCCATTGTTTTTCCCTCCCTCCCTGCTACCCCCCCCCCCCCTCCCCTTTGTCTCTCACAGGGTTTGGCTCCACTTTCTTGTTTTCCCAGGTCTTCCCTCTTCCCCCCCCTCTCTCCTATTGTGTCTTGGCCACCTCGTCCTAGCTCCTGGCTACTTATTTGTTGGCCATAAACAGGTCCCAGAACAGTCGGGTGAATGGCTCCCACGTTCTGTGGAAGCCGTCGTCTGACCCTCGGATGGAGAATTTGATTTTCTCCATTTGGAGAGATTCCGAGAGGTCGGACAGCCAGTCTGCAGCTCTGGGCGGTGCTGCTGACCGCCAGCCAAACAGGATTCTCCGGTGGGCGATCAGGGAGGCAAAGGCAAGGGCGTCCGCCCTCCTCCCCATGAAGAGATCTGGCTGATCCTATAACCCAAAGACTGCTACTTTTGGGCATGGCTCCACCCTCATCCCCACCACTAAGAACATTGCCTCGAAGAAAGCTGTCCAGTACGTAGCAGGTCTGGGGCAAGACCAGAACATGTGGGCGTGGTTGGCCGGGCCTCCTTGGCACCGTTTACAACTGTCCTCCACCTCCGGGAAGGACCTACTCACTCGGTTATGGTCAAGTGGGGTCTATGTATCACTTTTAGTTGCTGTAGGTTGAGTCTTGCGCATGTGGAGGTGGAGTTGAACCTGTGTAGTGCTTCATTCCAGAGTTCCCACCCTATTTCGAACTCCAAGTCTTCCTCCCATTTCCTCCTTGTCGTGTCCAGTTCAGTGTCGGCCCTCTCTATCAGCCGTCCGTACATGTCATTGCAGTTCCCTCTGCCGAGAATGTCTGACTTCAGTAGCTCTTCTAATAGTGTCTGTCATGGTGGTCGCAGGTATGTCCTTGGCTCCTTTCGCAGGAAGTTTTTAAGCTTCAGGTATCTGAGTTTGTTGCCCTTAGCTAGTTGGAATCTCTGCGTCAGTTCTTCCAGTGTTGTGACCCTGCTGTCATTGCATAGGTCCCGGACTGTCAATGTCTCCCCGTCATGTCTCCACCTTTTGAAGGTGGCGTCGGTGAGTGCTGGTGTGAACCTGTGGTTATTGCAGATGGGGGCCCTATTGGACATTTCGGTTAGGTCTAATTGTGGTCGGAGCTGATCCAGGACTGGAGTGTTGCCACCGCCACTGGGCTGCTGGAGTGTTTTTTGGGTGGGGATGGGAGTGCCGCCGTGGCAAGAGCCTGGAGCGAGGCCCTCTGTAGGAGGCCTCCCTCGCGCGCACACACTCGAATTATGCCTCCATCACATCGCTCTTCCTGCTGTCGCTGCCCAGTGGTAGTGTTGCAGGTTTGGGAGGGCTACCCCCCCCCTCCCCCCCCCCACCCCCCTGTTTTCTGACGGAACTTCTTTGGGATCCTAGCATTCTCTGCCTCCCCCCCCCCCCACCACCCCCCCTCCATACGAACGCCATCATTAGTTTGTCCAATGAGTTGAAAAAGGCCAAGGGGAGAGAGATCGGGATGGATCTTATTAGGAAGATGTACCTGGGCAGCACATTCATCTTGATCGATGTGAGGTTCTCCATTTTGGTAGGAATAACAGCAAACGGGATTATTATTTAAACGATAAAATATTAAAGCATGCCACTGTGCAGAGAGACCTGGGTGTGCTAGTACATGAGTCACAGAAAGTTGGTTTACAGGTGCAACAGGTGATTAAGAAGGCAAATGGAATGTTGTCCTTCATTGCTAGAGGGATGGTGTTTAAGACTAGGGAGGCTATGTTGCAATTGTATAAGGTGTTAGTGAGGCCACACCTGGGGTATTGTGTTCAGTTTTGGTCTCCTTACTTGAGAACGGACGTACTGGCACTGAAGGGTGTGCAGAGGAGATTCACGAGGTTAATTCCAGAGCTGAAGGGGTTGGATTATGAGGAGAGGTTGAGTAGACTGGGACTGTACTCGTTGGAATTTAGAAGGATGAGGGGGGATCTTATAGAAACATTTAAAATTATGAAGGGAATAGATAGGATTGATGCGGGCAGGTTGTTTCCACTGGCGGGTGAAAGCAGAACTAGGGGACATAGCCTCAAAATAAGGGGAAGTAGATTTAGGACTGAGTTTAGGAGGAACTTCTTCACCCAAAGGGTTGTGAATCTATGGAATTCCTTGCCCAGTGAAGCAGTTGAGGCTCCTTCATTACATGTTTTTAAGATAAAGATAGATAGTTTTTTGAAGAATAAAGGGATTAAGGGTTATGGTGTTCGGGCCGGAAAGTGGAGCTGAGTCCACAAATGATCAGCCATGATCTCATTGAATGGCGGAGCAGGCTCGAGGGGCCAGATGGCCTACTCCTGCTCCTAGTTCTTATGTTCTTATGTCTGCACTCTCCCCGTGAGGGAGAGTGGGAGTGTGTTCCATCACCGCAGGCCTCTTATTTACATCCTCCGTCAGGCTGGTCAGGTTCCATTTGTGAATCAGTCATGAGCGATTTGAATCCCCCGGTAGCGGAATTTGTGCCCCGGCCTGTTTAAACGGCAGTCTCTCTCCCCCCCCCCCCCCCGGTGCTGCCCCTCACCCTTGCGGGTGTACCGGGAAGATCTCGCTTTTGCTCATGTTGAGTTTGTAGCCCGAGAAGGTTCCAAACTCTTTCAGGAGCGCGATGATTCCATCCATGCTGCTCTGTTCCCCTTACTACGTTTTTTGGTCCCATGATGGAGGAAAGAATATATTTAAATATTCAAACCCGCAATAAAATCAAAGGAACTATTTGAGTTAAAGCAGAGATTGAGGATAGGGCAATATGAAAGGGAAAAAACTAATGTATAAATTGTTTTATGTGCAAGTGGTGATATCTGAAGAGATTTATTTTCACCATGCAGAACCCTGCGAATCTTAACCAACCTTTGACAATTTAATTGAAGGTTGATCTTCATCAGTAATTTACTTTATCTGGTCTGGGGAGTGGCACGGGAGAAGTGTTCTCGTTTATGCCGTTAGATTCAGTGGAAACCATTAAATTCCTTATCTCTTGTAGCTTGGTTTTCTTCCGAACAGATTTCCAGTTTGCCCAACATTTGCGCTGCAGAAGCATGCAGCCAGTACTGCACCTATTGCACGCAGCTGCAGTACTGCGCCTCTCACACACAGCTGCAGTACTGCGCCTCTCACACACAGCTGCAGTACTGTGCCTCTCACACAGCTGCAGTACTCTGCCTCTCACACACAGCTGCAGTACTGTGCCTCTCACACACAGCTGCAGTACTGTGCCTCTCACACACAGCTGCAGTACTGTGCCTCACACACACAGCTGCAGTACTGCGCCTCTCACACACAGCTGCAGTACTGTGCCTCTCACACACAGCTGCAGTACTGCGCCTCTCACACACAGCTGCAGTACTGCGCCTCTCACACACAGCTGCAGTACTGCGCCTCTCACACACAGCTGCAGTACTGTGCCTCTCACACACAGCTGCAGTACTGTGCCTCTCACACACAGCTGCAGTACTGTGCCTCTCACACACAGCTGCAGTACTGCACCTCACACACAGCTGCAGTACTGTGCCTCTCACACACAGCTGCAGTACTGTGCCTCATACACACAGCTGCAGTACTGTGCCTCATACACACAGCTGCAGTACTGCGCCTCTCACACACAGCAGCCAGTACTGCACCTCTCACACACAACTGCAGTACTGCGCCTCTCACACACAGCTGCAGTACTGCACCTCTCACACACAGCTGCAGTACTGTGCCTCTCACACACAGCTGCAGTGCTGTGCCTCTCACACGCAGCTGCAGTACTGCGCCTCTCACACACAGCTGCAGTACTGTGCCTCTCGCACACAGCTGCAGTACTGCACCTCTCACACACAGCTGCAGTACTGCACCTCACACACAGCTGCGGTACTGCACCTCTCACACACAGCTGCAGTACTGCACCTCTCACACACAGCTGCAGTACTGCACCTCACACACAGCTGCAGTACTGTGCCTCTCACACACAGCTGCAGTACTGCACCTCACACACAGCTGCAGTACTGCACCTCACACACAGCTGCAGTACTGTTCCTCACACACACAGCTGCAGTACTGCACCTCACACACAGCTGCAGTACTGCACCTCTCACACACAGCTGCAGTACTGTGCCTCTCACACACAGCTGCAGTACTGCACCTCACACACAGCTGCAGTACTGCACCTCTCACACACAGCTGCAGTACTGTGCCTCTCACACACAGCTGCAGTACTGCACCTCACACACAGCTGCAGTACTGCACCTCACACACAGCTGCAGTACTGCACCTCACACACAGCTGCAGTACTGTTCCTCACACACACAGCTGCAGTACTGCACCTCACACACAGCTGCAGTACTGCACCTCTCACACACAGCTGCATTTTACGCAGAATGCACATCTCATGAATATATCATAAGGTAACATCAATGTGGTCACGCACATGCTCAGAAACACAGAGAAACACACACACAGAAACACATACAGCCCCACACACAGAAACACACACACAGAAACACACCCACAGCCCCACATACAGAAACACACAGGCACAAACACAGAAACACACAGATTCACAGAAACACACGCAGAAACACACACACGCACACACACACAGAAACACCTACACACTGTATCATGGACAGATACAATCGCACACAAACACAGTAACACACGCAGAAACACACAGATGCAAACACATTTGCGCAGGCATACAGAAACACACACAGAAATAAGACAAACACACAGAAACAAACACCGGCACAGGCTTACATAAGCACGCACACATAAACACACAGACACACATAGAAACACAAAGAGACACTCAGAAGCACACACACACAAACAAACACACTCACACAAACACACACTGCAAAATACACAGATACAATCACACACAAACACACGCACAAACACAAAACACATACACACAAACACAAACCAACAGACATACATATAAAAACACACAAAAACACTCAAACGCACACATACACAAACACACACATACTCAGTAACTTCATTGCAGTGTTACTGTAAGCCTACTTGTGACAATAAAGATTATTATTATTACACACATACACACACTCCACAAATCAGTCAGTGATATTGAGATGTCAATGATGACACAACGCAAAGATGGCTGTGAGTTAGATTCCATATCAGTTGCGAACAGCACTGTGGATGTACCTGCACCAGGGGCTGGTTTAGCACACTGGGCTAAATAGCTGGCTTTGAAAGCAGACCAAGGCAGGCCAGCAGCACGGGTTCAATTCCCGTACCAGCCTCCCCGCCGGAATGTGGCGACTAGGGGCTTTTCACAGTTACTTCATTGAAGCCTACTGGTGACAATAAGCGATTTTCATTTTTTTCATTTCATTTCATTCACAGGGACTGCAGCGGTTCAATAAGGCAGCTCACCACCACCCTCTCAAGGGCAATTCGGGCAGGGCAATAAATGCTGGCTTAGTCAGCAATGCCCACATCCCGTGGAAGAACAAGAAAAATCTACGTTCAGGATTAAAGATGAACAAATTTGTATTTTTCAAACACACCTGTTCAGAGTTTGTAAGTCCACTTCTTCGTTTCAAAACCGCCCTCGTGCTTATCAGGGAAATTAAACAGCGACCTTGATTCGATGCGGCGATGTGACAATATCTAGGGCGTCAGCTAAGAATTTACTTGGTAGGGTCGGTGGGTTGTCTGGAGGTTTGTGCATTCCATCTGGCACCTCGACCTCACCTATCCAAGTTGCTGTCAAAGTCTCACCATGTATGAGGTGTCTTCCCGATTGAACCTTCTCCATTTTGGCTCACCATCCAGCATCTCCCATGAGTCGGCAAGAATGTTTGATCAGCTGACGCATGCTTTGATCGCCTCCCGAATGCGTTTCTGCTGTTCTCCCGGACTCGAGTCACAAGTTCCCTCCACCTTCCCTGATCGGCCCTACTCTCACTCTGATCATCCTCTTATTTCTCACATAAATGTAGAACGCCTTGGGGTTTTCCCGAATCCTTCCCACCAGGGCTTTTTCCTGCCACCTTCCAGCTCTCCAAAGTCCATTTTTGAGTTCTTCCTGCCTACCTTGTAACCCTCTGGAGCCGTGCCAGATCCTTGCTTCCTCAACCTGATGTAAGCTTCCTTCTTCCTCTTGACCAGAAGCTCCACTTCTCTTGTCATCCAAGGCTCCTTCACCTTACCATTCCTTCCTCGTCTCAGTGGGATAAAACTATCCAGCACTCGCAGCAAGTGCTCCTTAAACAACCCCCACATTACTGTTGTGCATTTCCCTGAGAGCATCTGTTCCAAATTTATGCTCCTCAGCTCCTGTCTAATAGCTGTATAATTTCCCCTCCCCCAATTAAATACCTTCCCATACTGTATGTTCCTATCCCTCTCCATGACTATGGTAAAGGTCAAGGAGTTGTGGTCACTGTCACCGAAATGCGCTCCCACCGAGACATCTGACACCTGGCCTGGTTCGTTGCCCAGCACCAAATCCAAATATGGCCTCCCCCCCCCCTAGTCAGCCTATCGACATATTGAGTCAGGAATCCTTCCTGTACACACCTGACAACATCTGCTCCATCCAAACCATTCACACTTGATGTACCATCAATTGGACTCGAGTCATGAAGAAGTTCCATATATCAGGCTTTAATCAACTAGTTGTGTGCCCGGCAGTCGACTTACAGAGAAAGGCCGACTGCCGGGTCCTACGGGTTCTTATACCCCGCCTCGTGGGTGGGACTACTTGCCTCTCGGCCAATCGGTGGGTAGTCACATGACTAGCCTCACCCAATCAGCAGAGAGGCACATGACCGACCTGAGCCAATGGGCAGCGAGTGCTCTGCACCAATGGCAGATAGGTACCGCAAACCACCTAGTCGTACCACCACAACACTAATGAGGTTCCAGTCAATATTAGGGAAGTTGAAGTCACCCATGACAACAACTGTTACTTCTGCACCTTGTGTAACAGCAATGTAAAGAGCCATGAGGTTACCAGGGCGAGACAGATCTAAGTTAACGAAGGCAGAGGTTTTTTTGTTTTACAGGTGGAGTCTGTTCTAAAGGAGTTTTCGCTGCTTCCCCCCCCCCCCCCCCCCCCCCACTTCTTGCCGCTCTCTTCCCAACCTCCACCAATGACGCTGACTCCTGCTGGCACCGTTGGCCCACTCCACGTGGTTGCTCTTCACCGGCACGTTAAAGAGAGAAAGCTGGAAAGTTACGGGACAAACGTTTTTTGCTTATTGATAATTGGGAATAAGGGAGAGATAGAAAGCACGAGCTTGTGGGAAGATTGCTGCAAGAATATGTCATACCTGACTTGGCAACACAAGAATAACAAACAAACTTCATACCTAAATGATGAGAGACTATGGAGCCGGTCCGAGGTGCAGAGGCGATCCGGGTGTCCTAGTGCATGAATCACAAAAGGCTGGTATACAGGTAGAGCACGTAATTAGGAAAGCAAATAGAGTGTTATTGTTTATTCTGAGGGGAATTAAATATAAAAGTAGGGAGGTTACACTTCAGCTGTGCAGGGTGTGGTGAGACCACATCTGAAGTACTGTGCACAGAATTGGACTCCTTGGGCAGAATTCTCCGACCCCCCGCCGGGTCGGAGAATCGCCCGGGGTCGGCGTCAATCCTGCCCCCGCTGTGTCCTGAATTCTCCGCCCCCCCCCGAGATTCGGCGGGGGCGGGAATCGTGCCGGATGGCGCCCCCCCCCCCCGCGGCGATTCTCCGGCCCGCGATGGGCCCAAGTCCCGCCGCTGACGGGCCTTTCCCGCCGGCGTGGATTAAACCACCTCTGGTGCCGGCGGGAATGGCGACGCGGTTGGGCGCCGGGCTCCTGGGGGGGGGGGGGGGATCTGGCCCCGGGGGGGTGCCCCCACGGGGGCCTGGCCCGCGATCGGGGCCCACCGATCGGCGGGCGGGCCTGTGCCGTGGGGGCACTCTTTTTCTTCCACCTTCGCCATGGTCTCCACCATGGCGGAGGCGGAAGAGACCCCCCTCCCCTGCCACTCCGTCCCGCCGGGCCCCCCCGCCGGGTAGGGGAGAATCCCGGCCCTTATCTAAGGAAAGATGTAAATGCATTGGGAGCAGTTCAGAGAAGGTTTACTAGACTAATACCTGGAATGGGTGGGTTGTCTGATGAGGATAGGGAGGTTAGGATTATATTCACTAGTGTAGAAGAGTAAGAGGTGGCTTACGTGAAACCTTTATGGCCCTAAAAGGTATTGACTGGATGGATGTGGAGAGGATGTTTCCTCTTGTTGGAGAATCTAGAACGAGAGGTCACTGTTTAAAAATGAGGAGTTGCTCATGTAAAACAGAAATGGGAACTTTTGTTCTCTCGGGGCTGGGAGGGGGGGGGGGTCTTGTGAGTTTCTGAAACTTCCTTCCTCAAAAGGCAATGGAAGCAGAGTCGTTGAAACTTTTTAAGGCAGAGCTAGATAGATTCCCGATTGACAAGAGGGTGAAAGGTTATTGTGGGTAGGCGGGATGTGGGATCAGCCACGATCTTATTGAATGGCGGAGCAGGCTCGAGGGGCCGAGTGGCCTACCCCTGCTCTTAATTCGTATGCTCATGTGTAAGGATGATATCATAGCTGAACCCATACCTGCCCTCACCCCAAACTCCACACCCCACACCAGCTCACCTGCCATCAGGGATTGCAGGGCAATGGGCAGCGGAAGGCACTTTGGTTCACTCAGGGTCATGGAGACCAATGTCGGCACCCGGGATGCAGAAGTCAGGGGCTGAACCTAGCTTGGGCCTCCTTGGACTGTAGGATTACTACCACAGTAACCTGCATCCGTGTGTCAAGTGTGGGAGCTAACATCAACATAAACCCCCTACACCCCATGAAGGCAACTTTGCTTCAGAATTAATGTCAATGCAATACACAAGAAAGCCCCCCCCCCCCCACGCCCCCCACAACCCAGAAACGCACCCCATCACCAAACTGGCTGCCTTTAACCTGCAATTGTTAGCAATTCAGTCTCTTAATGACATTTTCACAATTTTTATTTATTCATTCTTGAGCCGGTTTAGCACGCTGGGCTAAATCGCTGGCTTTTAAAGCAGACCAAGGCAGGCCAGCAGCACGGTTCGATTCCCGTACCAGCCTCCCCGAACAGGCGCCGGAATGTGGCGACTAGTGGCTTTTCACAGTAGCTTCATTTGAAGCCTACTTGTGACAATAAGCGATTTTCATTCATTTCATTTCATTTATATGGGCATTGGTCGCAAGAACAATATTTAATCTTAAAGACATGCTGGCTTCTGCCTCAATCGCTAACTCTGGTCCCGCACTCCACAGCCTCTCAACCCTCATGTGTAAAAATATTGCGTCAGGCTCGTCATCCTCAGTTTCCTACATTTAGTGTCAGATTCATGTCCCCTTGTTCTAGACCCTCCATTTAATGGAGGCGAGGTTACTGTCTCGTCAGCCCATCTAACCAAAATGTTAAACTCCTCTATTGAGTTACCCCAGAATCCTGGCCGTTCTAGAGGAAATGGTCCAATATTACTATGTAGGCATCTACAAATAAAATGGTCAAAATTACATTTACTGTTCTTTGTCTATCTGCAAACATTTATGCCCGGTATTGTGATGCCAATTTGTCATAGACGTCTTTCTCTGAAATGTACCCGAACAGATTTTGCATATCGACACCTGTCTTTACTCTCAGTTCAGCTCAATGACCTGTGTACAGAAACAGGCGACCTTTGGACCAAGAATTCGCCATCCCTCCAATATCTGGGAGTCTCGGGTCATCTGTTCCTAACAGCTTTGTATTATTGGTCTTTGAATGGGTTCCAGGCCGATTTTCTTTTTTTGTATATAAATTTAAACTGCCCAATTCTTTTTTTTCCCCCAATTAAGGGGCAATTTAGCGTGGCCAATCTACCTACCCTGCACATCTTTTTTGGGCCGTGGGGGTGAGACTCAAGGGGCGAATGTGCAAACTCCACGGGGACAGTGACCTGGGGCCGGGATCGAACCCGGGTCCTCGGCGCCGTGAGGCAGCAGTGCTAACCACTGCGCCACCACGTCGCCCTTCCAGGTTGATTTTCTGTTTCCAAATCCTTACGTCGGATGTCGAAAGTTGAACCAAGGATCAATCTGTCCAAAAATATTCTCATTTTACCTTTCTACTGCAATACCGCAAATTCATGGTGCTAACGATCTGAGTAAGGTGTTAGTTCAACATGGAGACTAGTGATTGTAGTTCAATTACAAAACAAACCCTCTTAAATAACTCTCCGTCCCATGACTTAAAAATTAACTCTCAGGAAATGGCTGTGCTGATAGGTGCAGCATTTCAGACACAATGCTGGGTTACCTAGAGAAGATGGTGGTGAGCTGCCATCTTGAATCCCTGAAGTCCATGTGGTGATGCTGCTCCTGCTCAGTGCTGTAAGTTAGGTAGGAGAGTTCCAGGCTTCTGGCCCAGCGGCGATGATGGAATGGTTGTGTCCAGGTTGGGGTGGCGTGTGTCTTGAAGGGGACCTTGGAGGAATCATAGAATTTACAGTGCAGAAGGAGGCCATTCAGCCCATCGGGTCTGCACCGGCCCTTGGAGAGATCACCCCACTGAAGCCCACAGCTCCACCCTATCCCCGTAACCCAGTAACCCCACCCAACCTTTTTTTCGACACTAAAGGCAATTTATCACGGCCAGTCCACCTAACCTGCACATCTTTGGACTGTGGGAGGAAACCGGAGCACCCGGAGGAAACCCACGGGGAGAACGTGCAGACTCCGCACAGTCACCCAAGCCGGGAATCGAACCTGGGACCCTGGCGCTGTGAAGAAACTGTGCTAACCACTGTGCTACCTTGCCCCCCACTGGAGAGGGTGTTCCCCTCTTCCCTGCCGCGTTCATGGCCCTTCTTCTTGGTGAAGGTTGCCGTTTTGGGAGCGACTGTCGATAAAGCCTTGACAGTGCATCTTGTGGATAGGAGCGGAGGGGGGAGAGAGTCCACAGGCAGTATTAGAGGCAGGTACAATTTTGACTTTTATAAAGAACAAAGAACAATACAGCACAGGAACAGGCCCTTCGGCCCTCCAAGCCTGCGCTGACCATGGTACCTGCCTAACCTAAAACCATATGCACTCACGGCGTCCATATCCTTCCATTCCCACCCTATTCATATATTTGTCTAGATGCCCGTTAAATGCCCCTGTCGTACCTGCTCCCACCCCCTCCCCAGGCAGCGCGTTCCATATATTTACCACCCTCTGTGTAAAAAGCTTGCCCCGCGCATCTGTTCCAAACTTTTCCCCACACACTTTAAACCTATGTTGCCTAGTACTTGACTCTCCGACCCCAGGAAAGAGCATCTGACAGTCCATTAAAAAGCATTTAGACAGTTATATGGGTAAGATGGGAGGGATATGGGCCAAATGCAGGCAATTGGGACGAGCTGAGTGGTAAAAACGAGGCGGCATGGACAAGTTGGGCAGAAGGGCCTGTTCTCATGCTGTAAACCTCGATGACTCTGTGACTCTAGATTCATTTTAGTAGGAAGAACGTGGAGAGATGATTATAAAATAAGGGGTACAACTCTAACAGGGGTGCAGGAACAGCCAGCCCTCGAAGTACATGTGCCGAAGTCATTAAAGGTGCCAGAGCAGGTGGAGAGAGCAGTGACTAAAGCCTGTAGTACTCCGGGCTTTATTAATAGGGGCGTAGAACGCAAGAGCAAGGTGGTTATGCTGAATTTGTCACGAGTTCGGCCTGAGCTGGAGTATTGTGTTCAGTTGTGGGCCACACTTCAGGAAGGATGTGAAGGCTTTGGAGAGAGTGCAGGGAAGATTCACGGGAATGGCTCCAGGGATGAGGAACGTCAGTTATGAGGATAGATCGGAAAAGTCACGGCTGCTCTCCTGGAAGAAGGGTCAGGCCGAAAGGAGATTTGAGAGGTATTCAGAATGATGCGGGGGCCTGGACAGAGCAGGTGAGGAGAAACTGTCTCTCCCCCCCCGCCTCCCCTTCGTGAAAGGATGGAGAATGAAGAGGTAAGTGCCTCGTGTCTTTTATAGTCAAATCCCACCCCTGAGTGTCCTGCCTGCTTATTGGTCATATCCTGTTCTCTGTGTCCATTAGCTGCTTGTCTGTATATTATTATGTGTGTGTGTGTCATGACAGTACCCATTTAAAGTAAGTGGCAAAAGAAGCAAAAGCTACCTGAGAACAAGACTTATTCACACAGCAAATGGTTAAGATCTGGAATGCGCTGCCTGCGAGTGTGGTGGAGGCAGGTTAACACAAGGCATTCGAAAGAGGATTAGACTGTTATCTGGAACGGAGCAATGTGCAGGCTTACGAGGCAGCACGGTAGCATTGTGGATAGCACAATCGCTTCACAGCTCCAGGGTCCCAGGTTCGATTCCCGGCTTGGGTCACTGTCTGTGCGGAGTCTGCACATCCTCCCCGTGTGTGCGTGGGTTTCCTCCGGGTGCTCCGGTTTCCTCCCACAGTCCCACAGTCCAAAGATGTGCAGGTTAGGTGGATTGGTCATGATAAATTGCCCTTGGTGTCCAAAATTGCCCTTAGTGTTGGGTGGGGTTACTGGGTTATGGGGATAGGGTGGAGGTGTTAACCTTGGGTAGGGGGCTCTTTCCAGGAGCCGGTGCAGACTCGATGGGCCGAATGGCCTCCTTCTGCACTGTAAATTCTATGAAAAAAAAATTCTATGAAAAGGCAGAAGAATGGCAACTGGGGACCTGCTCATTCGGAGGGCTGGTGCAGACTTGATGGGCTGAATGGCCTCCTTTCGCACTGTATCAATTCTGTGATTCTCCCTCATGATGCTCCCTCTATGCAGAGCTCTGCTGTTTTCCCGCTTACTCGCGTTGTCCAGCTCAAACTAGAATTTCCCAGCTGTTTTTCTCTGATTACACTTTCCCTCCAAGTTTTGTATCACCTGTAAACTTCATAGAACAGTACAGCACAGAACAGGCCCTTCGGCCCTCGATGTTGTGCCGAACAATGATCACCCTACTTAAACCCACATACCCATAACCCAACAATCCCCCCCATTAACCTTACACTACGGGCAATTTAGCATGGCCAATCCACCTAACCCGCACATCTTTGGACTGTGGGAGGAAACCGGAGCACCCGGAGGAAACCCACGCACACACGGGGAGGACGTGCAGACTCCACGCAGACAGTGACCCAGCCGGGAATCGAACCTGGGACCCTGGAGCTGTGAAGCATTGATGCTAACCACCATGCTACCGTGAGGCCCCAAACTTAAACCACAACAGGGCACCTTTGGGTGCATGTTGTCTTTTCAGGCCAGGAGCAGTGGTGGTCCCAGCACTCATCCCCAACACACCTAATTGAGCGCTTCTCCTCACTGAAGTCACCCCCTCCAACATGTGCTGATTGTTTCCTAGCCCACAACCAGTTTCCTATCAGTTCTGGGGGGATTACCCTGCCCACAGCCTTTTCAATTAACAGCCTTTCATGTGGAATTTCTTCTCGAGCCTTTTGAAAGTTGAGGTACACCACATCATACGGCCTTTCACCGTCTGCTCGGCTTGTCACAATCTCAAAGAAATTGAGGAGATTTATTAGACAGGGTCCATGTTGACGGGCGATTGCCGGATTGTTAATGCGTTTACTCCTGCCGATTAGTTCCACCATTTTACAGGGAATGACGAAGTAGGATTTCTGAAACAGTGGGCTATAGCGAATCCACCGCTTTCCCCACCTTCTCTCCCTTTGGGAAAACAATAAACTTCTTCCCATTTCCCAACTCCTGTTGTTGTTCCGCCTGTACGGGCTGATATTAAATCTCAATAGTGGTGACCATGACAACTGTCGTTGATTCTCGTAAAAACCCATCCGGTTCACTAATGCCCTTTAGGGGAGGAAATCTGCCGTCCTTACCCGGTCTGGCCTACATGTGACTCCAGACCCACAGCGATGTGGTTGGCTCTTATCCGTCCTCTGAAATGGTTCAGCAAGCCACTCGGTGCGTGGGCACTGAGGGTTGGGCAACATATGTTGGCTTTGCCAGCTCACACCCCATGAAAGAATGAAAACAAGTCTCATTCTTTGGAACTCTCTCCCGAAAATTCTCTGTTTCTCTGAAAGCTTCCTTGGGACTGATCACCCTGAACGGCAGCACAGTGGTTAGCGCTGCTGCCTCACAGCGCCAGGGATCCGGGGGTCACTGTCTGTGCGGAGTCTGCACGTCCTTCCTGTGTCTGCGTGGGTTTCCTCCGGGAGCTCCGGTTTCCTCCCACAGTCCAAAGACGTGCAGGTTAGGTGGATTGGCCGTGCTAAATTGCCCCTTAGTGTCCAAGGGTTAGGTGGGGTTAGAGTGATAGGCCCAGTCCGGGACTGGGCCTGAGTAGGGATGCTCTTTGAGTGGGTCAGTGTGCAGACTAGATGGGCCAAATGGCCTCCTCCTGCACTGTATGCATCCTATGGCCCTATGACCAAGTCTCCCTAACATTCATCCTTTCCAGCCCTATGTACGCACACGTAATCCTGCTTCTCTTCATGGCCAATAGGGGCTGGTTTAGCACACTGGGCTAAATCGCTGGCTTTGAAAGCAGGCCAGCAGCACGGTTCGATTCCCGTAACAGCCTCCCCCAACAGGCGCCGGAACATGGCGACTAGGGGCTTTTCACGGTAACTTAATTGAAGCCTACTCGTGACAATAAGCGATTTTCATTTCATTTCATTTGAAATGCCAGTTCTGGATTTGCAGCGAGCTCCATGGCGTTTGGTGGAGTAGTTGCCTTGGCAATGTCTCCTTGTGTGTGCACATGCGGCAGACAATGCAAAGACAAAGTGGAGACGGAGCCAGAACATCCTGCCTGGGGGTTAGCATCACAAACTCCTCCACAGCTCCCAGCTGACAGCTGCTCTGCATTTACAATCATTTCCTGCTCACCACCTTCCTGCACCAACATCAGGGCCACTTCAAACCCACACGTTGTCCACGATCAACTGTTTAAAGTCACATCGTCAAACATTTGCAGGCTGATCGTGTTATCTTTTTCTTTAGCTTTGAAGCTCCGCGAGTCTCTCTTTCCTTTGACTGGAAATTTTTCCCCTGTGCGCATAAGTACTATTTTCCTGCAGACGTATGAAATCCTGTCTCTCTGGCTCCTCAGTCCTTCGTGGGAAATAAAAATATACCCGATTGTGACTTAAGAACATACAGTGCAGAAGGAGGCCATTCAGCCCATCGAGTCTGCACCGACCCACTTAAGCCCTCACTTCCACCCTATCCCTGTAACCCAATAACCCTCCTGACCTTTTTGGTCACTAAGGGCAATTTATCGTGGCCAATCCACCTAACCTGCACGTCTTTGGATTGTGGGAGGAAACCGGAGCAGCCGGAGGAAACCCACGCAGACACGGGGAGAACGTGCAGACTCCGCACAGACAGTGACCCAGCAGGGAATCGAACCTGGGATCCTGGGGCTGTTACCGTGCTGCCCCAAGAGCAGCTGAGGGTCCGACAAGGTCTTGGCTGTGAAGCCACAGGGGGAGAGGGAGAGGAGGCTCTGCTTTCTGAGGCCAGCTGTTTGATCAGATTGGGCCACCCCACAGGCATTCTGGCTGTTCGTGAGCCCCACAGTGCTAAGGCTGCAGAATCACAGAGCCTGTCACGGAGTGATCCCTGAGGATGTCACAGGTTAACTAAAATAAAATAAATGACCTTTATTGTCACAAGTCAGCTTACATTAACACTGCAATGAAGCCATTGGGAAAAACTCCCAGTTGCCACATTCTGGCACCTGTTCAGGTACACAGAGGGAGAATTCAGAATTCTCAGCTGGTACAGGAATTGCACCCGCGCTGCTGGCCTTGTTCTGCGTCACAAACCAGCTGTCTAGCCCACTGAGCTAAACCAGCCCTCTATCGATCAGGGAAAAATATGTGGTGTTGTCCCCTTGTTAGTTGGCGCACTCAATGTTACCCGATGCAAATTGCCACAGAGTTGGGCAAGAGGCTTCAGAACCTGCCGGCAAAGTACCACCCAGTGCCCAGAGCCTGCGACCAACCTGTGACAGTTGACATAGCAATTTGCAATGGTAAATGCTGTCAGGTGTGTGCAACAAAAATTGTGACAACAGGGAATAAGATTGTGTTCACAGGGTGTGAGCCTCCCACATATTCATTTAAATTAAATATCTTCATATTTAATTGGCTAAATCTAATCCTATTTAGGTAATTATCCTTGCGCGATGGCCATTAGTGCCCTAATAGTTCAATTTGGTTGGTGGTTTTGACAGTGCTGCTGAAACCAGTAAAAAACACCTCAGGCGTGCAACCGACTGAGTGCAGCTGCTTGTGCACCTATCGTACAGTCATTCCTTTGGAATGAAATATAATCACATGGAATGTGACTGTTGCTATGACCCAGGATCCAGGGAGCGGGGAAGAGTGTTCCAATATAGTCACGTTGGTCACTTTGTGGAGTCTTGTCCGTTAAGCCCTGTAATCCCTGTCAACAGCCCTATCTCAAAGTGGTTCTGGGCTCGGCAAAGGGTATTAGTCAAGGCGAGGACAGCATTAGGAAGGGTTTGAGTCTCCTCTCTTGCCCTATCCTCTTTTTCTTCCTCCTCCTTTCCCCGCTCATGCTCTCTGGAGCCTTCATTTGCTCTGTGTTTGATCATAAGTCTGGCAACTGATCCATGCTCACTGTACTTGATTGGTTAAGCCAGCTGTGGCCCGCGAGCCAAGGAAACAGACACCATTGAAGCTACTGTCAGCTGAGCTGGAAGCAAGATTGACTGCAGAGATAGTTTAAACGCGGGCATCACTGGCTGGGCCAGCGTTTGTTGCCAATCCCTAACAGCCTTGAGAAGGCGGCCAAAAGCCACAGGCCAAGTGGTTGTGAATAACACAGAGAACCGAGTGTCACCTCTGCATTGCTCTGAGTTATATAAATAGTGAAACACTCTACCTCTCCTCTCCCTGCCTCCCAACTGCCCCATCCTCTCCTCCTTTCCCAAGTATTCCTCAGCTCGGCCACCTCTGCCTATCAGATTTTCCCAGTAGGGCAGTACGGTAGCACATGTGGCTAACACTGTGGCTTCACAGCGCCAGGGTCCCAGGTTCGATTCCCGGCTTGGGTCACTGTCTGTGCGGAGTCTGCACGTTCTCCCCGTGTCTGCCTGGGTTTCCTCCGGGTGCTCCGCTTTCCTCCCACAGTCCAAAGAAGTGCAGGTTAGGTGGATTGGCCATGCTAAATTGCCCGTAGTGTCCAAAAAGTTTAGGTGGGGTTATGGGGATAGGGTGGAAGTGAGGGCTTAAGTGGGTTGGTGCAGCCTCGATGGGCTGAATGGCCTTCTGCACTGTCTGTTCTATGTAAAATCCACCAAGGTTATTGCCGTATCTTTCAGAGAGGCACCCATTATTACTTCCTTACTGTTAGGGACCCTGTCCTCCACTTCCACAAGTAACTTCTTGCTTTTATCGTTTCTCATCTCTACCCAAACCATTTCTATCCTGGTTTGCTGAACCGCGGGTCCTGATCTATGCCTTTTCCAGCCATGTCTCTGCAATGGCTATCAGGCGCCACTTATTTATTTCTATCTGTACCATCAGTTCAGCTGTCTTCTTTTGAATGCGACATGCATTCAGATACAGAGCTTTTTGTTTTGTGGGGTGGAGTTCTCCCATGCCCCCTGCCGGAGAGCACTATTGGGGTACAGGTGAAGGCCCCACTGGAATCTCGCCCATGCCCGATTCTCCGCGCTGTCAGTAGGAGAACACGCAGACCTGTGCAATAACGTGGGGTGTGGGAACCAGGACTTGTGTCTGGCTCTGGGGTTCGGGTTGGAGGCCGCCTGGACCCTGGAACATCACAGCAGTGGGTGGGAGGAGCTTCCATCAGTTAGATCTTCCAGGTTCTCCATCAAGGAGGTCCATCTTCCAGCCTCAGGGTGTTCCTGGAGCTCCATCTTCTTTCTTCAAAGGTGGGTCAGTGATCATAGAATTTACAGTGCAGAAGGAGGCCATTTGGCCCACTGAGTCTGCACCGGCTCTTGGAAAGAGCACCCTACCCAAGATCCACACCTCCACCCTATCCCCATAACCCAGCTGTTGGGCACCTTTTCAATATGGTGCCCAGATACCATGGAGCAGCACGTGCAATCAAGACTACCCACCATGGATTATGGCGCAAAATCCCTGCATTCATAACTAATGAGGTTGAGACAGAAAATATAGCGTGATTTCCCATCGGCTTCTGTGACGGGCAACACTCCCTGTCCCACATCCGCCACAGGACTTTGTCCCAATGGGAGAATTCTGACCATCCTTTTATTATTCTTCATCATAGAATTTACAGTGCAGAAGGAGGCCATTTGGCCCACTGAGTCTGCACCAGCTCTTGGAAAGAGCACCCTACCCACGGTCAACACCTCCACCCTATCCCCATAACCCAGTAACCCCACCCAACACTAAGGGCAATTTTGGACACTAAGGGCAATTTAGCATGCCCAACCCACCTAACCTGCACATCTTTGTGACTGTGGGAGGAAACCGGAGCACCCGGAGGAAACCCACGCAGAAACGGGGAGGATGTGCAGACTCCGCACAGACAGTGACCCAAGCCGGAATCGAACCTGGGACCCTGGAGCTGTGAAGCGATTGTTCTATCCACAATGCTACCATGCTGCCCTTTTAGGTTTGTACTTCCTGTCCTTTCCTGTCATGGCTTGTTTACCATTTCCCACATTTACATCTTCCCCTCTTGCCTTGTCTCTACTCTTCGATTTACTACATCTTCCCAAATATTATCCCTTGCCCCCATAGTCTAAACTCTTTGTACTCCCCTAGGTATGGGGCTTGTGAGAAGACTGGTCCCGGTATGGTGCAGGTAGAGACCATCCTAACGTTACTTTCCCCAGTACCAATGCTGGTGCCCCATGGGCTGGGGCCCCACCCCTCCCACACCAGCCTATGGGCCATGCAATCATTTTATGTACCCGATGCCAATTTGCCCGCGGTTCAAGTAATGAAAATGAAAATTGCTTATTGTCAGAAGTAGGCTTCAATTAAAGTTACTGTGAAAAGCCCCTAGTTGCCACATTCCAGCGCCTGGTATGGGAATCGAAGCGTGCTGCTGGCCTGCCTTGGTCTGCTTTAAAAGCCAGCGATTTAGCCCAGTGTGCTAAACCAGCTCCTGTAATAACCCAAGGATGATTACCTTGAGGCTCTGCTTTTTAATTTAGTGCCTGGCTCCTCATACTCTCTTTGCAGAACCTATCGTTCTTCCAATGTCGTTGGTACCTTCATGAACCATGACACACGGACCATCTCTCCCCCACTACAAGTTCCTCTCCACCCCGGGGGAGGTGTCCTGAAACATGGCACTGGGCAGGCAACACAGCTGTCGGAACTTACACTTTTTTGCTGCAGGGAAAAGTGTCAATCCCCCTCACTTTATTGTCCCCTACTGCCATTGCATTCCAGCCTCGCCACTCGAATGGCCTCCTGTACCACAATGCCACGGTCACCCACCGTGCGCCCCTCACTCTCATCCAAACAAGCTGAAAGAACCTCAGAGCTATTGGACAATTGCAAAGGCTGAGGCTCCTGCATTCCTGCCCTCTGGGTCCCCCTTGTGATATTATGAGAAATGTGCAGAACTGTAAGGGTTAATGTTATGTGCGAATCGACCACTAGAGGGAGCTAGATGCAGAACTATATAAAGCATTGATGCTAAGCCTTCTGGGAGAGTGTTGAGGAGAAGGCTAGAGTACAGACTGTAGGAAAGCTAGTGTGAGTGAGAGCAGATCATAGTTACTGTATTAGTGTAGAGATTAGTGGTAGATGAGTGTAGATTGTTAATTATATAGAGGTCAGGGGTCGAATTCAATTAAGTAGTGTGAATAAATCTTTAGCTTTGTTTAGTATAAAAGCTAGTTGTGGTCTTTGTGAACGCCAACCATCCCGGGGTCTGAACCACAAAGAACACCACACCCCTTACCCACCGCACTTGTAGTCACACCCCCCGGACCTTGAGCTTTCACCAAATCCGAAGACCCTAACCTACCCTAAGTGGTGTGACTGCCTCATGGTGACGTTCCCCCTCTCTGCTGATGTGCCACAGTGTCCACAACACAGCCTCCAGCTCAATGACTCTGAGCCGAATCTCCTTGATCCGCAAATACTTACTACAGACATGCTTACCCTGGACCACACTGGCAGCCAGGAACTCCCACATACTGCAGCTTTGATACACCTGCTGACTTGCCAACCTTAATGTGTTTTCATTGTTACTTAATTATGTCATCCACTTATTTATTTCCT
The DNA here is from genome assembly GCF_902713615.1 of Scyliorhinus canicula. Classification (NCBI taxonomy): domain Eukaryota; kingdom Metazoa; phylum Chordata; class Chondrichthyes; order Carcharhiniformes; family Scyliorhinidae; genus Scyliorhinus; species Scyliorhinus canicula. The sequence continues at coordinate 13,579,893 of NC_052146.1, forward strand.
TTTTTTAAACATCTTATTAACTATATCATTAGTCCCTGTGGTATTTTAAACCTTACGACTGGAATAGTCATTAACCATTTACCTTCTACTCACCCCAGCTAGCTCCTTTCCCTGTAGCACAGTGAGAATAATTCCGACAGGATGAACGGGAGAGTTTAATAATAATAATCTTTATTACTGTCACAAGTAGACTCACATTAACCCTGCAATGAAGTTACTGTGAAAAGCCCTTAGTCACCACATTCTGGCACCTGTTAGGGTGCACAGAGGGAGAATTCAGAATGTCCAATTCACCCAACAAGCACGACTTTCAGGACTTGTGGGAGGAAACCGGAGTACCCGGAGGCAACCCACGCAGACACGGGGAGAACGTGCAGATTCCGCACAGACAGTGACCCAAGCCGGGAATCGAACCTGGGACCCTGGCGCTGTGAAGCAACAGTGCTAACCACTGTGCTCTGTGCTACTCAGCCCTAGCAGCAGAGTGTTGTTACCCTGCCTGCCTATTTTTAAAATTCATTCAATGGATGTGGACTTTGTAGGCTAGGCCAGCATTTATTCCCTAATTACCCTTGAGAAGGTGGTGGTGAGCCACATTTTGAACCGCTGCAACCCATGTCGTCAAGGCATACTCAAGGTGCTGTTAAGAAGGGAGGTCTAGGGTTTTGAACCCAGTGACAGTGAAGGTACATCTACTGTGAAAATTCCCTAGTTGCCACATTCCGGTGCCTGTTCAGGTACACGGAGGGAGAATTCAGAATGTCTAAATTACTTAACAGCATGTCTTTCGGGACTTATAGTAATAATAATAATTGCTTATTGTCACAGGTAGGCTTCAATGAAGACCCTAGTTGCCACATTCCGGTGCCTGTTCGGGGAGGCCGGTACGGGAATTGAACCCGCGCTGCTGGCCTTGTTCTGCATTACAAGTCAGCTGTTTATCCCACTGTGCTAAACCAGCCCCTGTGGGAGGAAACCAGAGCACCCGGAGGAAACCCACGCAGAGGGGGAGAACGTGCAGCCCCCGCACAGCCAGAGACCCAGGCCAGGAATCGAACCTGGGACCCTGACGCTGTGAAGCAACAGTGCCAACCACTATGCTACCGTGCCTCTCTAATATTATTAAAGACTATTGATAGATTTTTTGATATTAAGGGAATCAAGGGATATGGGGATAGTGCAGGAAGGTGGGCTTGAGGTAGGAGATGAGCCGTTATCATGTAGAATGGGCGAGCAGGCTCAAAGGGCCGAATGGCCCGCTCCTGCTCCTTTTTCTTATTTTCTGATGTTCTCATGTCACTTGCCACTAGGAGGTGCAAGAGAGTTACTAACGTCTACCCACGGGGGACAGTAATTGGTGGCTGCTTCGTGTGGGCCCCAGTGGCAGAGCCGAGAAACAGGAACTGACTGTGTGGGACATGTGGCCTTCAGCCCACACTCTGCCACTTTGTGGTGCACTGTATTGATCTGAGAACCCACTGTACCATTTTGTGGCCATGTCTGCGTTGAGTTTATTAAACTCCTCTCAGGCTGGCCGCAAAAGAAGTTTCAACTGGCTGTGGCGTCACTGTGTTAGGGAAGGGTGGACGTTTGCCAGACATGTCTGGAGAAGCCTATCTATCACCCCCCGGATGGGTTTCCGTAGCCTGCCTCCCTCCCCTGAACCACAACATTTTCACCCTTATAACTTTGCCCTATTTTGATCCGTCTGTTGCTAAAAGCACTCCCAGCCACGATTATTCCAAGGCTCGTCAGTCCACCCTCCCATCCTCCATCCTGCATGAACCGGGTCATCCAACATTCTCCTGTCTGAATCCTATGCAGCACCAGTTGGCACATTATGGTCACTCCCAACCTCGTTGATCTACATTGGGTCCAAGTTCCTCAATGCCTCCAAATTAAAAAGCTTATCATCCTTTGTTCTCTCCATCGTCTTGCCCTCCCCTCGCTCTAAAGTTCACCCCAACCCTTTGTTTCTATTGGCTTTGGTCTCTTTTGGCTTTGGTCTCAACCAGGGGCTGGTTTAGCTCACTGGGCTAAATCGCTGGCTTTTAAAGCAGACCAAGCAGGCCAGCAGCACGGTTCGATTCCTGTACCGGCCTCCCCGGACAGGCGCCGGAATGTGGCGACTAGGGGCTTTTCACAGTAACTTCATTGAAGCCTACTCGTGACAATAAGCGATTTTCATTTCTTTCATTCTTGAAGCTGTTTAAACAAGTCGCAGACTTGCTTCACCCGAACATTGGCAGCCACTGTTTTATCGTGGTCACAGTCATATATTCCTAGTGGTACACATCTCCACCCATGTCGACGCTACCATCAAGAAAGCACAGCAGCGCCTATACTTAGAATCATAGAGTTTGCAGTGCAAAAGGAGGCCATTCAGCCCATAAAGTCTGCACCAGCCCTTGCAAAGAGCACCCTACCTAAGCCGCACACCTCCACCCCTATCCCCTTTACCCCTGTAACCCAACCTAACCTTTTTGGACACTAAGGGCAATCTATCATGGCCAATCCTCCTAACCCTGCACATCTTTGGACTGTGGGAGGAAACCCGAGCACCCGGAGGAAACCCACGCACACATGGGGAGAAGGTGCAGACGCCGCACAGACCGTGACCCAAGCTGGGACTCGAACCTGGGACCCTGGAGATGTGAAGCAATTGTGCTAACCACTGTGCTATCGTACTTCCTCAGGCAACTAAGGCAATTCGACATGTCCACATTAACTCTTACCAACTTTTGCAGATGCAAGCTTTGGGGGGTCAGGAGGTGAGTTACTGGGCACAGGATTCCTAGCCTTTGACCTGCCCTTGTTGGTGCAGTATTAATATGGCCAGTCTAGTTCAGTTTCTGATCAATGATACCCCAGGATGTTGACTGTGGGGGATTCAGTGATGGTAATGCCATTGAATGTCAAGGGGCGATGGTGAGATCCTCTCTTGTATGAGATGGTCATTGCCTGGCACTTATGTGACATTAATGTAACGTGCCACTTGTCAGCCCAAGCCTGAATATTGTCCAGGTCTTGCTGCATTTGGACATGAACTGCTTCATTATCTGAGGAGTTGTGAATGGTGCTGAACATTGAGCAGTCATCCGCAAACATCCCCACTTCTGAAATTATGACGGAAGGGAGGTCATTGAGGAAGCAGCTGAAGATGGTTGGGGCCTAGGACACTCCCCTGAGGAACTCCTGCAGTGATGTCCTGGAGCTGAGATGATTGACCTCCAACTACCACAACCATCTTCCTTTGTGCTGGGTATGACTCCCAACCAGCGGAGAGTTTTCCTCCTGATTCCCATTGACTCCAGTTTAGCTCGGGCACTTTGATGCCATGTTCGGTCAAATGCTGCCTTGATGTCAAGGGCAGTCACTCCCACCTCACCTCTGGTATTCAGCTCTTCTGTCCATGTTTGAACGAAGGCTGTAATGAGGTCAGGAGCTGAATGACCCTGGTGGAACCCAAACTGAGCGTCTGTGAGCAGGTTATTGCTGAATAAGTGTTGCTCGGTAAAACTGTTGATGACTCCTTCCATCACTTTGTTGATGATGGAGAGATGACTAATTGGGTGGTAATTGGCTGGGTTGGATTTGTCCTGTTTCTTGTGTACAGGACACACCTGGGCAATTTCCACATTGCCGGGTAGATGCCAGTGTTGTAGCTGTACAGGAACAGCTTGGCTAGGGTAGAGCAAGTTCGGGAGCACAAGTCTTCAGTACTATTGCCGGAATATTGTCGGGACCCAGAGCCTTTGCAGTATCCAGTGCCTTCAGCCATTTCTTAATATTCCGTGGAGTGAGTCGTATTTGCTGAAGACTGACATTTGTGATCCTGGAGGAGACCTAGATGAATCATCCACTTGGCACTTCTGACTGAAGATTATCGCGAATGCCTCAGCCATGTCTTTTGCACAGATGTGCTGGGCGTGATTCACGCCTGGATGTGGCAGGACTACAGAGCTTAGACCTGATGCATTGGTTGTGGGAAACGCTTGGCTCTGTTTATTGCTTTCTGCTTGTGCTGTTTGGCACACAAGTAGCCCTGTGTTGTAGCTTCAGCAGATTGGCACCTCATTTTTCAGTATGCTTGATGTTGCTCCTGGCATGCTCTCCTGCACTCTTCATTGATCCCCTGGCTTGGTGGTAATGGTAGAGTGGGGGATATGCCAGGCCATGAGGTTGCAGATTGGGTTAAATACAATTCTGCTGCTGCTGATGGCCCACAGCCCCTCATGGATGCCCAGTCTTGGGTTGCTGGATCTGTTCGAAGTCTATCCCATTTAGCAGGGTGGTAGTGCCACACAACACGATGGAGGGTATTCTCTACCCAAACCTCTCCACCTCCCTGACGCCCTTGAAAATCCTTCATCTTACTTTGATCCTGTTTGTTTCTCAGTTAGTTGTTTCCCATTATCTTCCCGTTCGGGTGGCCCAGTGGTTAGCACTGCTGCCTCACAGCACCAGGAACCCGCTTTGATTCCAGCCTTGGGTGTCTCTCTGTGTGGAGTTTGTGCTTTCTCCCTATGTCCGATTTATTGATATTTAATGTCATATGTATCGAAGTAGAGTGAAAAGTATTTTTCTGCGGCTGAGGGAACAGACACAGTACGTACATAGTAGACACAAGAATAATCAACAACATTGTCAAATGGTGCATCGACGAACAGTGATTGGTCACAGTGCGGAACAAGGGGCCAAACAAAGCAAATACATGAGCAAGAGCAGCATATGGCGTCGTGAATAGTGTTCTTACAGGGAGCAGATCAGTCTGAGGGGGAGTCGTTGAGGAGTCTTGTAGCTGTGGGGAAGAAGCTGTTCCTATGTCTGGATGTGCGGGTCTTCAGACTTCTGTACCTTCTGCCTGATGGAAGGGTCTGGAAGAGGGCAAAGCCTGGGTGGGAGGGGTCTCTGACAATGCCGTCTGCCTTCCTGAGGCAGCGGGAGGTGTAGAGAGAATCAATGTGGGGGTGGCAAGCTTGTGTGATGTGTTGGGCAGTTTCTTGCGATCTTGGGCCGTACCAAGCAGTAATGCAGCCGGGTAGGCTGCTCTCTATCGCACATCTGTAGAAGATTGTGAGAGTTCATGCGGACATGCCGAATTTCTTTAGCTTCCGTAGGAAGTAAAGACGTTGTTGGGTTTTCTTGACTGTTGCAATAACGTGAGTGGGCCAGGACACACTGTTGGTGATGGTGACCCCCAGGAAATTAAAGCTATCGACCATCTCCACTTTGGAGCCATTGATGCAGACAGGGGGGGGTTGGGGGGGCAGTGGGGGGGGGGGGGGGAGGGGGGGGAGGGGGGAGGGTCGTTCTACACTTCCTGAAGCCGATGATCATTTCCTTGCCGACATTCAAAGAGAGGTTGTTTTCGCTACACCACTGTGTGGGTTTCCTCCGGGTGCTCCGGTTTCCTCCCACAGACCAAAGGTGTGCAGGTTAGGTGGGTTGACCATGATAAAATTGCCCCGTAATGTCCAGGGATGTACAGGTTAGGTGGGGGGGGGGGGGGGGGGGGGGGGATGAGCCTAGGTGGGTCTTTCAGAGGGTCGGTGCAGACTTGATGGGCCGAATGGCTTCCTTCATCACTGCAGAGATTCTAAATGCATCTTTGCTCAACTCAACCACTCCCAGTGCTGGAACATTACACATTCTCACCCCCACACTTTGCTCAAAGAGGTTTGTCCAGAATCCCTTAGTGACAGTCTGATATCGGTGACCTTAACTTTGGTCTCCCAAACAAGTGGAGACATCTTTTCCACATCTACCCCCTTGAGAATTTCAAAGCCCCTCTACCGGGTCACCCTCAGATCTTCCATTTCTGCAGAAAGGAACCCCAGCCTGTTCATTCATTGCTGATTAGTGGAACATTATGGCATCATTTGGGGCAACGTATTTGGCTCTAGCTCCAGTGCCTCTAAAGCCTTAGGCAATATGGAAACCAAATCTAGATATAGTATTCAAAGTGCGATCTAGCAAAGCTACTTTATGAAGCTGACATGATTTCCCTACTTTTCAGTTATCTTCCTCTAAACATGAACTTTGCATTTTCCATGAACTTTGGTGCTACTTTTCGTGAGATGAACATCTGCACTTCCTTTTTCACCTCTCCCCCATTTCGACTCTCAGAGCTGAATTCTTCCAGTACTGACGATGTGCCACGGCCAGGGCTGGCAGCCACAGTTAACCCAAAGTGGTGGCCGTTGCTGAGACTGGAGGGCAAGGCAGATGGCACCTTCATGGCCAGGCACCTTTCAAAACCCAGCGATGTGCACTTCGGCAATCCAGGGTCAGGCTGGCGAATCCGGGTGATCAGGGGCGACAGAACGGGCATTCCGTATTCCAGTGGGGCAGCCCCTCAGCTGCAGGGTGGCCATTGCTGACAGGGGGCCTGCACGACGGGCCACGAACTGTCCATGGGCCTCTGGGACCCCCATTGAGGAGGCTGACCAAGGCTCAGGTACCCGTTGCCCCAAGCAGCCCTGGGCCCTTTCCAACCGGGCAAAATGCTCACGGGGGCACGGAGGGGCCCTTAATTAGGCACTTGAAATTAAATGAAAATCGCTCGTTGTCACGAGTAGGCTTCAAATGAAGTTACTGTGAAAAGCCCCTAGTCGCCACATTCCAGCACCTGTTCAGGGAGGCTGGTACGGGAATTGAACCCGCGCTGCTGGCCTGCCTTGGTCTGCTTTCAAAGCCAGCGATTTAGCCCAGTGTGCTACACCAGCCCCGGAAGAGGATCAATTGACTGCGCAGTGGGTGATTTTGTCGCTCAGCCTCTGTGGTGATTCAAGAAAAAACACTGGAATCTTCCATTGACAGCGAAGGGGGTTTGTTAACAGTCAGCACAGCAAACTACATAGAGGCACAGAAGAATGATGTGGTAGGTCCCAACTCTCCAACTCCGGGGTGTACACTGTCCGGGTCCCAGGGCCCCGCGCTTTCCCACTATTGGTCGGCTTTGCGCTGTGCTGTGTGATTGGACCCAAGCCAGGCATGTGGACCGCAAATCCCACCCCTTTATAGTGCAGGAGGAGGCCATTCGGCCCATCGAGTCTGCACTGGCCCTTACAAAGAGCACCCTCCCCCCTTGAGTCCCTCAGCACATTTTACAAAGTAAACTATACACAAGTGCTGTACACAGGGTCCAGAGACATAAGGGTCAAGAGTTCATGACACAATCAATCTGTCCAGGGGCCTTTGAAAGCTCGTGGACTGCCTTAGTTCCCCAGCCTGCTCCACTGTCTCCAAGATAGTCTTGTTGTCTGCAAGGAGACTCCACATCTTCCGTAGGGCTTCTCGCCTTGCCAGCTCCCACCTGGACTGCTGGCGGGGTTGACTCTGAAATGCCCGGTTCCCTCCTCTCTGGGGGGCTGACGGCTGGACTCATCTGTTCTGCCTCGGCACAGTCCTGCCATTGAAACTTACCTAATACGACACGATTGGCTTACGATCCGACCGGCTAACCAGAATGGACCGAGGAGACGTTTCCAACTAGACCCGGGTCACCCACCTGAAATGATCTGCCATGTTGTTGTGAAGAATGTGAAGAGCGACTGGTTTAGCACACAGGGCTAAATCGCTGGCTTTTAAAGCAGACCAGGGCAGGCCAGCAGCACGGTTCGATTCCCGTACCAGCCTCCCCGAACAGGCGCCGGAATGTGGCGACTAGGGGCTTTTCACAGTAACTTCATTGAAGCCTACTCGTGACAATAAGCGATTTTCATTTTTCATTTCAGAATGTTGATTTTCCTGGGAGGCCTGATGTACCTCCACCCTCCTCGCCAAATTTGGAAATATCAAGCCCAAACGAATTCTGAGGCGACCACCCGTGGGTGTCATGAAGGGGGGGGGGGTCGTGTTGTAGGATAAATGCCGTCCATGACTTACGAGTGGAACTTTTTAACACGCTATTTGGCGGCTAGTCCCACCGTTTCGATTTGGGCGTCATCTCGCTCAGTTTCTCAGTGAGCCCTTGAGGCAAAGGATGTTCTGCTCCGTCCTCCATCTTATGGGATAGAACTGAGCCTATCCAATATAGCGACAGGCCTCCTGTCAGAACAAGCCGGCTTCCCCGGGTTGAAATGAACAAGGAGGTTCCAAATTGCAGGGCTTGTTTTGCCAGGCAGAAAGCTTCCTCTTGCAGCCCCTTCCATTGCCAATGTTGGTGTTTCCGTAGCGACTGTCATGGCCAGGTCGGGAATGAACCTGCCATAATACTTCACCATTCCCAGGAAGGATTTCAGCGTGGAGACATTCCTGGCTGCTGGGACCTCTCATTTTTTGAGTGGGCGTAGACCTGTGGCATCCACTCGGAACCCCAGGTACGTGACTTCTGTAGCCTGGAAGGTACATCGCTCCCATTCAAGGCGGACGCCCACATCTCTGAATCTCTTCAATGCCTCTTCTAAACTTCCTGCGAAGTTCCAGTGATTAAAACATCGTCCAGGCAGTCCACGCTTTTGGGATACCCTGAAGGAGGTTTTCCACGGGATGCTGGAAAATAGCACAGGCCGAGGAAATGCCGAAAGAGGGCTGATGCACGATCAATCACTACTGAAGCGAGATTGTAGTCCAATTGAAGGCTTTCATGAACAAGTTGTTACCCCAGCAGCTCCGGTACAGAATGACTGCTGTGGGTGAAACACAGACTCTTGTACTCCGCCTGCTGGGCGGAACCAGCAGGCAGGTTCTACCACTCATACTACAGTATAAGGTACATCCCACCTAGGTACCGCGATACCACTAATATAGCCTGCCACAGTGGCCTCGTGTACTGGGATAGGCCCTTATGTGTATTGATCGTGGCAAACATTTGGGGCGCTTCATATGAAATGAAATGAAATGAAAATCGCTTATTGTCACGAGTAGACTTCAATGAAGTTACTGTGAAAAGCCCCTAGTCGCCATCATTCCGGCGCCTGTCCGGGGAGGCTGATACGGGAATCGAACCGTGCTGCTGGCCTGCTTGGTCTGCTTTAAAAGCAGCGATTTTAGCCGAGTGAGCTAAACCAGCCCCTGGTCTATGTGGAGGAGTGACGTTTGCCAGGACAGGGAGCCAAGGGAGTGGTGCTTGGGCAAAGTGTTCCAGTTCTAGTAATGAAGCAGGTGGTAGCATTCAGCTGGGTGTCATCTCTCTGCGTGTGTGTGGGTACGTGTGTGTGGGTACGTGTGTATTGCACCATCCATGTAGCAGAATGTGCCACGGTGTTCAAGGTGTGATCAAACAACATTAGGCGCTGAGCCACAAGAAAATATATCAGGGCAGGTGACTAAAAGATTAGTCAGAGGCAGTTGGTTAACAGCTGGTTTCACCTCAAGAACCTTTTAAAAATAAATTTCCTGAAACTCTTAGGTGCTGCAAGGTTAAAGATCTGGCATTACTGAGCCAAATGTTTGCCACATTGCCAAGTGTCTCCATTGGCACATTCTGCAGGTATATATGACTGAGGAGGGACCAGCTTAGGGTAGAGGTTTGGGGAATTGGGTACCTGGGTGGCCTGGTTGTTAAATTATACTCCCCGCATATTCTTATTGATTGGCCTGGTTTCAGCATGGGGTCGATGGGGCTGCCCTGTGGCCGCACTGCTTTAATGATTCTCAGTTCCTCAAATCACTTCAGCTCAACTTCAACATTTTGATGCAGGGCAAATGGTGTCGAGTCCGGGTTGACGGAGATTTTGGCCTTTGTGCCCGCGATCCGGCCTAACTCATCGTGGAACCTCGTATCCTCGCAGGACGTCTTGAGAAGGGCTCTTCGAAATGTTAAAGATTTCCAGCTCTGTTAGTTTAGATCGCTGTCACCAGTCCCTTCCCATCAGGCTTGGTCTGCGCCCCTCTCCGACAATCTGGGCTTCCTGTTCTTTGTAAGCTGCTGGCGTGCTGGTGGTCCCAAGTATTTCTGTGTCTGCCCCCCCCCCCGGCCGCGCGTGGGTCGACAGCTTGGCTGGCCATCATGCTGCCCAAATTCCGAGTCCGAACCCCTTCCCCCTTTTCCAATATAATCATAATCAGATGTCTGCTCCCCCACAGCGGTAACCGATGCCCCAGCACCGACCTCCATTTTCAAGGGTCTGCCATTATACTTGCAGGATTATTTCGATTGGAGCTGCCTGATTTACTTTGATGACATTTAGACGGTACATTTTGTGTTCGCCCTCCGAGTTCTTCTCCGCTTGCTTCGGTGGTGTCGTGGATTGCTGCTGTTTTTTTACGTTGGCGCGCTCCGTCCCGCACGGCAGGGTGCTTAGATAGGGCCTCTTCGATTGCAACGGAAACAGACAAACTCACGACAGTGGCAAGATTCCTGGGGGGGGGGGGGGGGGGGGGGGGGGGTAATGTTCCCCATGGCGATGGTCTCTTCTGGGTCCCCAGCAGCAGAGCTGAATTTGTACTGCTGTAGGACGATCGCCATCCTGGAGTTAAAATGCTCCTTGACCAAGGTAACTAACTGGTCGGCTTTATTTGAGTCGGGGGCCTCCGGAGACATCAGGTTTCTTGTCAGGTTGTAGGTATGAGGCCCACAAACCATCAAAAGTATTACCTTCTGCCTGTTGTCTCCCGCTATTTAATTCGCTGCGAACAGCGGAGCCATTCGATGCACTGGCTCCAGTCTTCGGCGCCTGGTCGACCATTTAACTTTCCGATCGTTGGCATTTTCACTCACTTTTTGGGTGCTCCTGTCGATGGGTCCTGATTCTCGTCTGTCTTTGGGGGCTTCTTCCTTCTCCCCTCGATTCACAAACTGCTGAAAACTACGATCGAACCATTTACCCCGTTGCCAGTGTGGTGACTCGAGACAATACATTGAAGACTTCCAGTAACAATAACGGGGATTCATTAACAATCGGCAAAGGTAACTATATACAGACAGAGAGCAGTGCTGGTTGGGTCTTGACTATTTTGCACCCAGGGACCCGCACTTTCTCCCTGTTGACGGGCTCCCAGGCGAATGGTCTTTAACTGGTCACATGGGCCACGCTACCACAGGCTCCCATCACTGCTAATATCTCACGGCTAGGAGAAGATTCCAAGCTCCCCTCCAGATGCATTCACCTGCCATATTCCCATCATCTCCAGATCCATGCAAATCGGCTGGGAAAATTCAACCCTTAGTTTTCAAAGGAATATGCCACCTCTTAATTTTAGAAGATGGCTGCTCTGAAAACTGACCGAAGTTCTGCTTAGTTCTGTTTCAGGTGCCAAGACGATAATCGCCCGTTACTGGTGGCCACACTGTGGAAGGATGCGATTGCACTGGAGAGAGTGCAGAAAAGATTCACCAGGATGTTGCCTGGGCTGGAAGGTTTCAGCTATCAAGGGGGACTAGATAGACTGGGGTTGTTTTCCTTGGAGCAGAGAAGGCTGAGAGGGGGGAACTGGACTGAGGTGTATAAAATTGTCAGGGACATAGATAAGGCGGACAAGAAGGAATGTTTCCCCTGAGCAGGACGGTCAACAGCCAGGGGGCATAGAATTAAGGTACATGAGATTTAGAGGGGATTTAAGGAAAAACTGTTTTACCCAGTGGCTGATGTGAATCTGGAACTCAGACTTTCTGGCACCCGAGATACTGGAGGGATTTGGTTCAGTTGCTTGGCTGATGGATAAAGGATTGGCCAAGGACAGTAGCCTGCCAGGCAACAGAAAGCAATTGGTTCCTGCCAGGTGGGGTTTTCAGAGGATCTAGCAGAAAGCTCCCGGATGTTGAGATGGGTCTACAGTGAAAATCTATTACAGGCTGAAAGCAAAGACATCAAACTGGAGGCCTTGTGGTGAATGTAACTCCGTAATTCACACTGTATTGTATATACATGAGACCATGCATTTGTAAGCGCAGTTGTGTTGCCCGACCACTAGGGGGAGTGGCGCTGGGAATGCTTAGGAGTTTGTACAGGGCTTCACCCTTGGCTCCGCCCATGACTCCTCCCCCTGGACTGCTGTATAAATACCAATGCTCAGAGCCAGTCGTTCAGTTCATTGAGAGTTCAACGCGGAACAGGCTGGCTCTGTTGTAAGTAGATTAAAACCACTGTTCATATCTTAAAACACGTGTCTAGTGAATTGATGGTTCCATCAGGCCTAGACTGAAGGACTGAAACTGGAAGACACCCATCTGAAACGAAGAATTTTCTCCTTTTACTTTTAGTATTATATTTGCACCCCCCTTTCCCCTCTGTGTTTGCCGCCTTGTATTTGTGTAGAGGGTGGGGTGAGTTAAAGAGGGGAGGGGGGGTCAGAATTAACCAGTTAATAATTAACCAGTTGTATTTTCTGCTTATTTAATTATAGTCATTGTTATTAATAAAGCTTAACTGTGTTTAAAATTACAAACCTGGTGACTGTAATTATTGGACAGCCAAAGACTTTGGATATTTTTAAAATTAAGTGTTAATTTCAGCTGTGTTGTGACTCTGGGTCACATGAGGCTGGAGCTGACCGTGTAACGCCCAGGGTGTCTCAACAAGATGACCTCTTGAAACACTGTAGCATACAAGGCCACGGGCCAAGTGCTGGGAAATGGGATTAGAGTAGATAGGTGCTTGATGATCGGTGCGGACACGGTGGGCCGAAGGGCCTCTTTCCATGCTGTGAAAACACTCCCGCCGCGATTTAACGGCGGTGTAGCACCCGGAGGGGACCCGGGCGCACCGGTTAAATCGCGGGAGACGCCAAAATCAGGATCCCCGCCGGGCAAGAATCAGTTCACAATCTAACCGCCTGCTCCTCGTGCCGGGTTCTGGATCCCGCCCTGACGTGGCGAGACACCAATTGACACCAAGTAAGACCAATCCCCATCTCATTAGTGAGATGGAAGCTCAATCTAACGGCCCCCCCGGGCTCAATCTAACTAGCCGGCTCCCCAGCGAAAGGTCACTCAAGTGCTTCCTTTTGTCAACAGGAAGGTCATTCAATGGCTACTGAGGAGAGCTGAGGAGGTGGGTAACCATTTCCATTCCGCAGCATGCAGCCGAGGGCACTGGAGCTGCTACCCCAGTGCTCAGGGATGTGGGGTGGGGGGGGGGGAACCCCAGCGGGGGATGGGTCTGGTTGGGGGGGCTGGGCGTCACAGGCCGGAGGTCGGAGGTCATCCCTGGGCTGGGGGGTTGAGGGCCTACAAGCCATCCTCCAATATTGTGGATACCCATATGAGGGGCAATCAAAGCTGCTGCCCGTCTGGCATACCAAACACTTCCAGGACAAACACTTCTTAGTTATATGCTGAAGGCCACTTTAATTCCCTTTGGCTGCGAGCACCATCCTAATAAGGAATTGGCCTTGTTAGCTGTGATCACTTCACAGCTGGCAGGTTGTGTTTGCTGTTTGCTCCTGCTGGTGGCTGCAGATGCCTGAAGGCTGCTGCTGCTGTTTCCTTCCTCTTCTGTAGCCGGAAAGGACAATTTTTTTTCTCAGGTACCTGGGTCCCGGAACACTGGGCTCAGGTGGACGTATGGGTCCAGAAGGTTTGAAGCAAGAAAACGCTGGGGGACCTGAGACACGACAATGATCCAAATGGGCCACCTGATGACTCAAGAAATGCTTTTCCGGATTGTTGATACTTTTGTTGCTGGGGGGTGCTGAGTGCTGCATGTAACTGGCACGTCATCGCGGATCAAACATGCTGGACGTCAAGGATGGTTAACTGCACCTTGAGCCCCAGTGGAATATGTGGACGCCAGGGTTTGGTTGCGGTGAGATTGGGTCGTGTGGGAGGGGCGGGCGCAGCTGCGGCTCCTGGGCGGAGAATGGCACTGATACGGGGAACAAGTCACACATTGACGGACAGAACATTTCTACGACAAAGTTCTGGACATGACGACACATTCTCAGGCTTATCCTCCGTTTCTGTTGAGGAACCTGCGAGGTGTCACACCGTGAGGGTGCGAGGTGCCAGCCGCTGACCTGCGGAGGGGGGAGGCCGAGCTCAGGGGGGGATGGCAGGCGGAACTGATACCAGGGGGCCAGTGTTACGTGACCCTTGCGGCCCAGTGGAGGTTGTTGGTCCCCTTTCGACACTGTGAGGCAGCTCCTGCTGGTCACCCCGCCCGAACTGACAACCGCTTCCCAGGCGGCGTTGGTGACCCCGTTACTGGTCCTCCGACCCCCCCCCCCCCCCCCCTCGGGGGAACAGGGTGTCCCGTCTCACCTCTACAGCGTCCAGTAGCCTGACCAGGTCGGCATCTCCGAAGTGTGGGGCAGGTCCGTGTGGTGCCATGCCTGTGTGCTGACTGGGAGTGAGTTCGGAGGGAGCGTTTCAAAGCAGCTCCCCCTTGTTAGCGGGGGTCTGCCGGGCAGGGGTCTGCCTAAACAGCTGAGGGGACAGTCAATACCGGCGCAAAGCCCGTGGGGCATCATTTTCAACACAGTACCGTGAAATACGGGCTGCAGTCTCGCGAGGTCGGCCGTTGCGCCCTACTACTCTATGACCAACAGGAAGAGAACTTTCTAGAAAAGACATGTGTTTCATACAGAATCTGGTGGTGTCAGGTTTTTTTTTAATCTGCTTCTGGTGTATGTGCACGGGGGTAGCGGGAGGGGCATGATTTCCTGTTTGTACAACAGTTGCAAATCAGTTTTTTGGTTCTGAATTTGCAGGTGTTCCAAACTGAAGGACAACTTCAACTCGCTCCAAGTTTACTCTGCTGAGGGGGAACCGCACTGACCAATTTTAGTATCGTGGTGATAAAAACAAACTGCTCAGTGCAACATCTGAGCTTGCTCTAGCCACCTCCACCCAACGCAATGCACATCCGCCAATCATTTTGCAGCGAAGGATATGTTCCATGTGCATCTTACTATGAGTAAGGCAGAGTTCAATCAAATTGGTTTCCAAAATATTGATCCGATCCAAAATGAATTGCACCAATAACGTAAAAGCTAATAAAGCTCATTTTGGATCCAGCCCCGTGTGTTACGCGAGTGCATTTCCAGAGGACGTCGTCATGGGCAGTGCTGCTCATCGCCACGGAAACAGTGGCAGACAACTCAAGACGCACTCTTGCCACATCATGGGCTGGATTCTCCGCATCCCAACGCTGATGGAAAAGGGACCGGCGGCAGTTGCCCGATTCTGCGGGACCCGAAAAGTGGCGTACTCCGGGGGGGGGGGGTTTAAGCCTGGCCAATCCACCTACCCTGCATATCTTTGGGTTGTGGGGGTGAAACCCACATAAACACGGGGGAGAATGTGCAAATTGCGCACAGTGACCTGGGGCCGGGATCGAGATTGGGTCCTCGCCGCCGTGAGGCTACAGTGCTAGCCATTCCGCCACCATTCCGCCCTGGTAATGGATACATTTATAAGCAATGCATTCAGAAATGATGCTTTCAAAATAAGCACATTTAGGAAAAGCACACTTATGAAGAGTGCACTTCGAAACGGTCTGTTTAAAAAATCTTTATTTATAATAACAATTAGCAAACAAAAGAAAACTCCATCATCTGCTCTCTGTTGTGGCATTAAATTCTCTCCATGATCCTTGATGTCCCACACATGTCCACACACATCAGTGATACTGCTTTATTTTTGCTGGTTGCATTGGAATATTTTTTCCCATTGGCGTCAGAGTGATTGAATCACCACCAGCCTTACTTTCCTCAATTGTTTCTCCTTCTCAAATTATCGAGGTATCACCTTTGCCAGTAACATCGAAAATCGGAGGAGGGCGGGCGCCCTTGCCTTTGCCTCCCTGATCGCCCGCCGTAGAATCCTGTTTGGCTGGCGGTCAGCAGCACCACCCAGAGCTGCAGACTGGCTGTCCGACCTCTCGGAATCTCTCCAAATGGAGAAAATCAAATTCGCCATCCGAGGGTCGGACGACGACTTCCACAGAACGTGGGAGCCATTCATGCAATTGTTCTGGGCCCTGTTTGTGGCCAGCGAACAAGAGGAAGAATAGTCGGGTGGCCAAGAATCAGGGGAAAATGGACGGGAATCGGGGGAAGGTAGCCGGCGGGGGGGGGGGGGGGGGGGGGGGGGCTACGGGTTCGTTAGGGGGGTTTGTTCTCATGGTTTTATGCTTATTTCTTTTTCTTGTTAATTTATTGTTTTTGTATTGGAGGGGAGGGGTTGCTGTTTTTCTCTGTTGTGATAAAATTTGTTGTTGAAAACTTGAATAAAAATTATTCCAAAAAAAATGGAAGGACAAAGCCGCAAGCGACAGTCTGATGGCAAGCTAAGGCCCCAAACCAAATTGTAAATAAATGCTAAATATGTGCCTCGGCCATATTGGGGAATGTAAAATATGTATGCCGGCTAAATGGGCGGCCACAGTTGTTATTATGAAGATGCTTGCCTGTAAATATACATGTTAATTTTTACGTGTTTTTTTTCTAATAATTTGTAATTTGTTGGATATAAAATATGAAAACTCAATAAAAAACATTTCCAAAAAAACATCGAAAATCGAACCAAGGCAACTTTCACTTCAGTACCTCTGCCCCAGTTTGATCTTCTCTCAAAGATAATAGAAAGTCTTATGTTCAAACAGTACTCACGTTTATATGGTACCGTCTAATCTGAAATGAAATGAAATGAAAATCGCTTGTTGTCACGAGTAGGCTTCAAAAATGAAGTTACTGTGAAAAGCCCCTAGTCGCCACATTCCGGCACCTGTTCAGGGAGGCTGTTACGGGAATTGAACTGTGCTGCTGGCCTGCTTTCAAAGCCAGCGATTTAGCCCTGTGCTAAACAGCCTCTGAATGAGCACATGCTTTTTGTTTTGTAAGCCTCTTACTGAAAAATGCTGTTGAAGCTCTAACGTCCTTAAAGATAAAAATAGACATGATAGAACAGTTTAATTATGGTTTGGTTAAATTGAATCCAAATTATTTTTCAATTTTGACCTGCATTTCAGCACAAAAGATCAAATTTACATTTTGGACAACACATTCAAATATGAAGGGGAGGAGGAACTTTCTTTTACTCAAAGTGTGGGGAACAGATTACTGGCATGAATTGGAGCACAGGAAACCTTAACAGGTTTCAAGAAGGAAGTAGACAGAGTCTTGTAAACAAATGGAACTCAGGGTTATTAGAAATGCATCAAGAGAGTTGTGTAGGTGGGCAGAATTGAGTGCCTCTCCCGGGACTGGTCTGGGAGGTTGGTGAGCTGAACGTGTGTGCAATCGATGGGAAGGTGCAGAGTAGAGTCCAGGGAGTGAAGGCGGAAGCCCAAGATCAGGCATCTGGCCTGGAGGCCACTTGAGGACCTACCCCGGCCACCACCGGTATTCACCAGTGGCAGACAGTGCCCTGACCCACCCAGTAAAAGCTGGTGTTTGGCTCCAGTCTCTGCAGTGGGTGTGGGTAAAGGTGGGGTGGGTAGTGTCCTTCTTGTTTGGGCACCTTGCGCTCCATCAATGGCAAGGCCGCCCCTACAGAAGAGAACCCCCATGCCCTCCACATTGACTGTGTAACACCTACACCCTGCCCTCGCTAAGGCCCGCCTGATTGGCCCAGCAGTCTCCACTGGAACACCATGGCTCCTAATCTCTGGCTTCCTGCAGTACCGGCAATGGCCACAGCACCCAGTGGAGTTACTGGGCCTGATGAGCTGCCCGTAATCTGATTACGTCCATGGGCCCATGCTTCCACACGAGCCATTTCCTGTTCCTTCTGTTCTCTGAACTTCTCCAGTGTCTCAATTTGCTTCTTTGGCCAGAATTTTTTTTTTAAATTTAGAGTACCCAATTCTATTTTTTTTTCAATTAAGGAGCAATTTAGCGTGGCCAATCGGTCTACCCTGCACATCTTTGGGTTGTGAGGGTGAGACCCATGGAGACAAGGGAAGAATGTGCGAACTCCACACGGACAGTGTCCCGGAGCCGGGATCGAACCTGGGTCCTCGGCGCCGTGACGTTATCTTTGACGAAATGGCCATAACGAGATTGGGTGCTGGGAGCTGGGCCAAACCACAGCAACTTGGGTTTGTTGATTGTCACGTGTACCGAGGTACAGTGAAAAGTATTTTTCTGCGAGCAGCTCAACAGATCATTAAATACATGAAAAGAAAATAAAAGAAAATACATAATAGGGCAACACAAGGCACACAATGTAACTACATAAACATTGGCATCGGATGAAGCACACAGGGGTGTAGTGTTAATGAGGTCAGTCCATAAGAGGGTCATTTAGGAGTCTGGTAGCTGCGGGGAAGAAGCTGTTTTTGAATCTGTTCGTGCGTGTTCTCAGACATTTGTATCTCCTGCCTGATGGAAGAAGTTGGAAGAGTGAGTAAGCCGGGTGGGAGGGGTCTTTGATTATGCTGCCTGTTTTCCCCAGGCAGTGGGAGTTGTAGATGGAGTCAATAGATGGGAGGCAGGGTCGTGTGATGGACAGGGCTGTGTTCACGACTCTCTGAAGTTTCTTGCGGTCTTGGGCTGAGAAGTTGCCATGCCAGGCTGTGATGCAGCCCGATAGGATGCTTTCTACGGTGCACCTGTAAAGGTTTGTAAGAGTTAATGTGGACATGCCAAATTTCCTTAGTTTCCTGAGGAAGTATAGGCGCTGTTGTGCTTTCTTGGTGGTAGTTTTGACGTGGGTAGCTCAGGACGAACTTGTGGTGATGTGTACCCCTAGGAATTTGAAACTGCTGACCATCTCCACCTCGGCCCCGTTGATGCTGACAGGGGTGTGTACAGTACTTTGCTTCCTGAGACCAGTGACCAGCTCTTTAGTTTTTCTGGCATTGAGGGAGAGATTGTTGTCGCTGCACCACTCCACTAGGTTCTCTATCTCCCTCCTGTATTCTGACTTGTCGTTATTCGAGATCTGGCCCACTATGGTCGTATTGTCAGCAAACATTCAGATGGAGTTGGAACCAGATTTAGCCACACAGTCATGTGTGTACAGGGAGTAGAGTAGGGGGCTAAGTACGCAGCCTTGCAGGGCCCCGGTATTGTGGACTATTGAGGAGAAGGTGTTGTTGTTCATTCTTACTGACTGTGGTCTGTTGGTCAGGAAGTCGAGGATCCAGTTGCAGAGTGAGGAGCCAAGTCCTAGGTTTTGGAGCTTTGATATGAGCTTGGCTGGGATTATGGTGTTGAAGGCGGAGCTGTAGTCAATAAATAGGAGTCTGATGCAGGAGTCCTTGTTGTCAAGATGCTACAATCAACTACAATCGAAGAGAGAAAATGCACTATCATCTAAACCTATCAGCTTGGTCTTCCAATGATTCCTCAATGATACGCTTACCTAACATCCCTTCAAATGCAATCATGCTATTGAACTATTTAATTACTGGTGAGACCATCAATTCACACGGAACACGATTGGAAGTAAACTGTGGTTTTAATAGTCTTACAACTGAGCCTGCCTGCGACCAGAAGAACTGAGGGCAGGCTCACACGGCTGCAGCACTTTATACTTCCGGTAGTGGGAGGGACCATGGGCGGAGCCATGGGCGGAGCCGAGGGTGGAGCCCTGTACAAGCTCCTCATCTCCCCCTATGGGCAGAGCTGTGCAACGGCTCACAGACAGAGCCCACAAGGACATAATACTATACAATACAATACAGTGTGAATTACATTCACCACATTCACCCCCTGTAAAAACATCAAGTCCGGCGGGGGTGACGGGTCTACAAGTTGAGCCGGTCCGGTGGCCGAGTCGTCCTTTGGGATCGGTGGAGCACCGGGGTTGCAGCCTCTTCGGGTGGCTGGGTGGTGACGGTCGGTGTGGGTATGGGGGTGGACTCCGGGGGTGTTTTGGTCCGAGCTCCGTTCCTGACCGGTGCGACGGGCGAAGGGGGGCGCAGGAAACCTATAGGCGTGGGGACGCAGAGTGTGGGGGGGTTGGGTGGGGTGTAGTGTGAGGGGTACCTCGGCAGTGGTGGTGGTGATGGTGGTGGATCCTGCAGGCGCCAGGTCCTGGAGGGAAACGGTGTCCTGACGGCTGTCGGGGTATTCAATAAAGGTGTAGTGTGGGTTCGAGTGAAGCAGTAGAACTCTCTCTACTAGTGGGTCCGTTTTGTGTGTCCGGGCGTGCTTCCGGAGGAGAACCGGGCCCGGTGTCCTCAACCAAGATGGGAGCGAAGCCCCCATGGTAGGGTCCCTAGGGAAAACAAATAGCCGTTTGTGAGGGGTCTGGTTGGTGGCCGTACACAGGAGGGACCTAATAGCATGGAGAGCGTCGGGGAGGACCTCCTGCCAGTGGGAGGTAGGGAGATTCCTGGACCGGAGGGTCAGTAGGACGGTCTTCCAGACCGTCGCGTTCTCCCTCTCCACCTGCCCGCTCCCCCTGGGGTTGTAGCTGGTAGTCCTGCTCGAGGCGATGCCCTTGTCGAGCAGGTACTGACGCAGCTCGTCGCTCATGAAGGACGAACCCCTGTCGCTGTGGACGTAGCTGGGGAAACCAAACAGGGTGAAGACACTGTGCAGGGCTCTGATGACTGTGTGGGAGGTCATATCGGGGCACGGGATAGCAAAGGGCAAGCGGGATAATTCATCTATGAAGTACATTGAGGAAGTACACATTTCGATTGGTTGAGGGGAGTGGCCCTTTGGACCACGACGCCAACCTCCACCGATTTCTCCAAACCGCCCAGAAAAGGCAGATTTTGGGCTTTGACGTAGTGGGCGAGCCATGTGACCCCCCCCCCCCCCCCCCCACCCCCACCCGGGTGGCAGAAGTCGTTGAGCTTCCCTGGTCGATATATGATATCATAATTATAGGTGGAGAGTTCGATCCTCCACCGCAAGATTTTATCGTTTTTTATTTTGCCCCTTTGCGAGTCGTCGAACATGAAGGCAACCGATCTTTGGTCGGTGATGAGGGTGAACCTCCTACCTGCGAGGTAGTGCCTCCAGTGCCGTACGGCTTCCACAATGGCTTGAGCTTCTTTTTCGACTGAGGAGTGTCAAAGTTCCGAAGCGGAGAGGGTTCGGGAGAAGAAGGCGACTGGTCTCCCTGCCTGATTCAGAGTGGCGGCGAGAGCGACCTCTGAGGCGTCCCTCTCCACCTGGAAGGGGACGGATTCATCCAGCGCCCGCACGGCGGCTTTGGCGATGTCCTCCTTGATGCAGTTGAAGGCCTGGCGGGCCTCTGCTGACAGAGGGAAGAGTGTGGCCTTAAATAGTGGGCGGGCTTTGTCCGCATACTGAGGGACCCACTGGGCATAATAAGAGAAGAATCCCAGGCACCTCTTGAGGGCCCTGGGACAATGAGGGAGAGGGAATTGTAAGAGGGAGCGCATACGGTCCGGGTCGGGGCCCAGGACTCCGTTTTCCATGACATAGCCGAGGATGGCTAGTCTGGTCGTGTGGAAAACGCATTTCTCCTTATTGTAGGTGAGATTGAGTTTCTGGGTGGTTTGGAGAAATCGGTGGAGGTTGGCGTCGTGGTCCTGCTGGTCATAGCCGCAGATGGTGACATTGTCCAAGTATAGAAACGTGGCCCGCAGCCCGTACTGGTCCACCATTTGGTCCATTGTTCGTTGGAACACTGAGACCCCATTCGTGACGCCAAAAGGGACCCGGAGGAAATGGAAGAGGCGGCCATTGGCCTCGAATGCCGTGTAGTGGCGGTCCTCCGGGCGGATTGGGAGCTGGTGGTAAGCAGACTTCAGATCCTCCCTGAAGAATATGCGGTACTGGGCGATCTGGTTGACCATGTCTGCAATTCTGGGGAGGGGGTACGCATCGAGGTGCGTGAACCGGTTAATGGTCTGGCTGTAATCAACCACCATCCGGAACTTTTCCCCGGTCTTGACGGCCACCACCTGAGCTCTCCAGGGGCTGTTACTGGCCTCTATGACTCCCTCACATAGGAGCCGCTGTACTTCGGCTCAGATGAATACTCTATCCTGCAGGCTGTACCGCCTGCTGCGGGTGGCTACTGGTTTACAGTTAGCCGTCAGGTTAGCGAAGAGTGGAGGGGGGTCGATTTTTAGAGTCGCTAAGCTGCATATAGTGAGTGGAGGTAGGGGTCCGCCGAAGCTGAGTGTGAGGCTCTTGAGATTACACTGGAAATCGAGCCTGAGTAAGAGTGGGGAGTACGTACAGCTGGAAATTAGAGTAGCTGGCGCCCTGAATCGTTAGGGTCGCGACGGTGCGCCCCTCTATTTGGACCGAGTGCGAGCCCGAGGCGAGGGAGATAGTTTGCCGTGCAGGGAAGATAGGGAGCGAACTGCATCTTACCAGGTCAGGATGTACGAAGCTCTCAGTGCTCCCAGAGTCGAAGAGGCATGGTGTCCTGTACCCGTTGATTTGAACGGACATCATCGAGCTCTGGAGGTGCTTCGGACGCGACTGGTCAAACATGACTGCGTTGATTTGTGGGTAGTCGGCGGCTCGATCAGCAGTGCCGGAGTGGCCCCGTGATGACTGTCCGCTGAGGTCGTAGTCGTCGAGATGAACTTCGGTTGATGACCAAGATTGCGCCCCCCGTTGGTCGCACGGGTGATGAAGAAGATGGCGTCCAAGATGGCCGCCCCCTTGGATCGCACGTGGCGGGCGGGAAGGAAGATGGCGTCCAAGATGGCAGCCCCCATGACTCGCACATGGCCGGCCGCGTGGGGGAGGATTGCCAAGGTGGCGACCCCCATGAGTCGCACATGTCGGGCGGAGGCGGAGTCAGCAGACACGCTGCAACATTGCGGGGTCTGCGGGCCTGCAAATTGGGGGATCGATTGTTCTGGACTGCGGGGGTGTTAGAGAGTTTCGATTTCGCCAGGCATACTCTGGCATAATGTCCTTTGCGACCGCAGCTGCTGCAGGTCGCGTTGCGGGCCGGGCAGTGCTGCCGTGGGTGTTGGGGCTGGCCATAAAAATGGCACGCTGGCGCTTCATAGTGGGTGGGTGGCCGCGCAGCGCAGACCTGGGGCAGTTACTGGTCGGGGGTCCACGATGGGGTCGCTTGGTCCGCGGGGAATGAGTTTAGACTGCGGAACACGACCTCCATAGTCGTTGCTAGCTCTACCGTGTCCTCCAAGTTCTGGGCCCCTTTCTCGAGTAGTCGTTGGCGCACATAGTTAGACCATAGCCCCGCAACGTATACATCACGGACAGCGAGTTTCATATGCAGGGAGGCCGTTACAGCCTGAAAGTTGCAGTCCCGAGCAAGGGCTTTTAAGTCGCGCAGAACGTCCTCTAGCGACTCTGCGGGGCGCTGGCGGTGGGTAGTGAAAATGTGTTGCGCGTAGACCTCGTTTATCGGCCGCACGTACAATCGGTCGAGCATAGCCAGGGCCTCAGTATAGGAGTCGGTACAATTGAGTTGCGTAGAGATGCGATGGCTCACCCGTGCGTGCAGTAGGCTGAGTTTCTGCTCATCTGTAGTCTCGGAGGTAGTCGATTCAGCCAGGTAGGCCTTGAAACACCGAAGCCAGTGTAGGAAGATTTCTTTCACCTCTGCAGCCTACGGGTCGAGTTCTAGTCGATCAGGTTTGAGGGCTGATTCCATAGTAGTTTTCTTCAAGTTTTCTAAGACTATTAAATTGATGAGACCATCAATTCACTCGGAACACGGGGTACTTCCGGTTGCGGCTATGCGGAGCTAAGCCGCACGTTTGGCAGCTCCCGCCAGGAACGGACTTTTGGGCTCTTTTTAGTGCCCCCAGGCGGTACTTTTTCGACGTTTCCTGACGTGGGAAGGAGTCAGCAACATTTCCCCAGCCGTATATGGCCTGGACCAGGAGTGGGGCGAGCAAGATAGCGGTGGCAGCGCCAAAGCAAAAGCAAGGGAAGAAGCACAAGATGGCGGCGGGCGGAGACCAGGCGGCATGGAGGCAGTGGGCGCAGGAGCAGCAGGAGACTCTCCAGCGCTGCTTCAGGGAGCTTAAAGCGGAGCTGTTGGAGCCGTTGAAGGCTTCAATTGATAAGCTGATGGAGACCCAGACGGCCCAGGGGGTGGCGATCCGAGAGATCAGACAAAAGGCCTCCGAAAGAGGGGACGAGACCTTAGGCCTCGCGGTGAAGGTGGAGATGCACGAGGCACTCCATAAAAAATGGCAGGAGAGGTTCGAGGAGATGGAGAACCGGTCGAGGCGTAAAAATCTGCGGATCCTGGGCCTTCCGGAAGGGCTGGAGGGGTCAGACATAGGGGCCTACGTGGTCGTCCTGCTGAATTCGCTGATGGGAGCTGGGTCCTTTCAGGGGCCCCTGGAGCTGGAGGGGGCCCACAGAGTACTGGCAAGAAGACCCAAGCCGAATGAGCCGCCACGGGCGGTGCTGACCGGGAGTGTGTGCTCAGGTGGGCCAAGAAGGAGCAGAGCAGCAGGCGGGAGAACCCGGTGGTACGGATCTACCAGGACTGGAGTGCGGAGGTGGCAAAGAAGAGGGCCGGGTACAATTGGATGAAGGCGGTGCTGCACAGGAAGTGAGTGAAGTTCGGCACGCTGCAGCTGGCGCGTCTGTGGGTCACCTACAAGGACCGACACTTTTACTTTGAGTCCCCGGAGGAGGCGTGGGCCTTTGTGCAGGCCGAGAAGTTGGACTCTAACTGAGGGTTGGGTGTCTGCATGTAACTGTGTTATATTTTGAGGGGGGGGTTCTCTGTTTCATGTTGGTTCTATGTTGGTTCTTTGTTGTTTTCAGGCTGGGTGGGGCACTGTTTTCTGCTTGGGTTTGTTGGATGGGCTCGAGGAGGGGGGCAGACCTGCAGTGTGGGGGGCTGATGGTGTGAAGGGGGATTGGGGCCCCGCTAGGGGACCGGGCCGGTAAAGGGAGCTGCTTTAGAGGAGGTGGGGTCGGGCAGGTGGAAAGCGTGGGCTTTTTCCCACGCTGAGGGTTGACAGGGTCGGGGCCAGAGCTGGGGAGCGCGGGCTTTTTCCCGCTTGAGAGCGGGAGGGGGAGGAGGAAAGCCTGCTGGTGAACACTGGGGAGGAGGGGAAGCCCCACGCTGGGAGGGGTCGGAAGAGTGGTGGGAGTGGCCGGGGTCAGCAGGAGTCAGCTGACTTGCGGGAGTGCAATGGAGGGAGCAACGTAGCTGGGGGGGGGGGTCCTAGCTGGGGAGGGGGGGAGAGAGGGGGGGGGTACCGGGTTGCTGCTGGAATGGCCAAGAAGGAGCAGGAATATGTAGAGGGGGTCGGGATGGGGGTCTGCCGCCGTGGAGAACGAGCCGAACGGGGGGGGGGCGCAGGCACGTGGCGGGCTGAGGAAGGGTAATGGCTAGTTGGTGGGGGAGGGGGGCAGGTAGCCCCCTGACCCGACTGATAACCTGGAATGTGAGGGGACTGAATGGGCCGGTCAAACGGGCCCGCGTGTTTGCGTACCTGAAGGGGCTGAAGGCGGACGTGGCTATGCTTCAGGAGAAGCACCTGAAGGTGGCGGATCAGGTTAGGTTGAGGAACGGGTGGGTAGGCCAGGTGTTTCATTCAGGGCTGGATGCAAAAAATGGGAGGGTTGGCGATCCTGGTGGGAAAAGGGTGTCGTTTCAGGCGTCAGACGCTGGTAGCAGACAGCGGCGGGAGGTATGTGATGGTGAGCGGCAAGCTGCAGGGGGAGCGGGTGGTGTTGGTCAATGTATATGCCCCGAATTGGGACGATGCGGGTTTCATGCGGCGCATGTTGGGGCGGATTCCAGATTTGGAGGAGGGGGGCCTGATAATGGGGGGGGGGGGGGGGGGGGGGGGGGGGGGGGGATTTTAACACGGTGCAGGATCCGCCACTGGATCAATCCAGATCCAGGACGGGTAGGAGGCCTGCGGTGGCTAAGGTGTTGAGGGGGTTTATAGACCAGATGGGAGGGGTGGATCCATAGAGGTTTGCGAGGCCGAGGGCCAGGGAATTTTCATACTTCTCCCATGTGCATAAGGCCTATTCCCTGATTGATTTTTTCATTATGAGTAGGGCGCTGATTGCGAGGGTGGAGGATGCTGAGTATTCGGCGATAGCCATTTCTGACCATGCCCCGCACTGGGTGGACCTCGAGCTGGGGGAGGAGAGGGACCAGCGCCCGCTTTGGCGCTTGGAGGTGGGGCTGCTGGCGGACGAGGAGGTGGGGGGGCGGGTTTGAGGATGTATCGAGAGGTACCTGGAGGCCAATGACAATGGGGAGGTCCGAGTGGGGACGGTCTGGGAGGCGCTGAAGGCGGTGGTTAGGGGGAAGTTGATCTCCATTCGAGCCCACAGGGAGAGGAGAGAGCAGAGAGAGAGGGAGAGATTGGTAGGGGAGATGGTGAGGGTGGACAGGAGATACGCGGAGGCAAGGGAGGAGGGATTGCTGAGGGAGCGGAGTAGTCTTCAGGCTGAGTTCAACTTGTTGACCACCAGAAAGGCGGAAGCTCAGTGGAGGAAGGCACAGGGAGCGGTGTATGAATATAGGGAGAAGGCGAGCAGGATGCTGGCACACCAGCTCCGTAAGCGGGATGCGGCGAGGGAGGTTGGTGGAGTTAAGGATCGGGGAGGAAATGTGGAGCGAAGGGGGGTAGACATTAATGGGGTCTTCAGGGACTTTTATGAGGAACTGTATCGGTCCGAACCCCCAGCGGAGGAGGGGGGGGATGGGGCACTTTTTAGACAGGCTGAGATTCCCGAGGGTGGAGGAGGGACAGGTGGAGGGACTGGGGGCGCCGGTTGAGCTGGAGGAGCTGGTCAAAGGGATAGGAAACATGCAGTCAGGGAAGGCGCCAGGGCCGGATGGGTTCCCGGTCGAGTTCTATAAGATGTATGCAGACCTGTTGGGCCCCCTGTTCGTTAGGACCTTCAACGAGGCAAGGGAAGGGGGGGCTCTGCCTCCGACGATGTCTCGGGCGCTGATTTCCTTGATCCTTAAGCGGGACAAGAATCCCCTGCAATGTGGGTCATACAGGCCGATCTCACTCTTAAATGTAGACGGCAAGCTGTTGGCGAAGATTTTAGCCATGAGGATAGAGGACTGTGTGCCGCAGGTTATCCACGAGGATCAAACAGGGTTCGTGAAGGGGAGGCAGCTGAATACTAACATACGGAGACTCTTGAATGTTATAATGATGCCGGCGGTAGAAGGGGAGGCGGAGATAGTGGTAGCACTGGACGCGGAGAAGGCCTTTGATAGGGTTGAGTGGTGGTACTTGTGGGAGGTGCTGGAAAGGTTTGGGTTTGGGGAGGGGTTTGTCAGGAGGGTGAGGCTATTATATGAGGCTCCGACGGCGAGCGTGGCCACGGATAGGAGGAGGTCGGAGTATTTTTGGTTATCCCGAGGGATGAGGCAGGGGTGTCCCTTGTTCCCCCTGCTTTTTGCGCTGGCAATTGAACCCCTGGCCATTGCGCTGAGGGAGTCGAGGAACTGGAGGGGGCTGGTGCGGGGTGGGGAGGAGCACCGAGTGTCGCTCTATGCGGATAACCTATGTGGCGGACCCAGTGGGGGGAATGCCGGAGGTGATGAGGATTCTCAGGGAATTTGGGGATTTCTCAGGGTACAAGCTCAACTTGGGGAAGAGCGAGCTGTTCGTTGTGCACCCGGGGGATCAGGAGGAGGGGATTGGTAGGCTCCCACTGAAGCAGGCAGGGAGGAGCTTTAGGTACCTGGGAGTCCAGGTGGCCAGGAGCTGGGGGGCTCTGCACAGGCTTAACCTCACAAGGCTGGTGGTGCAAATGGAGGAGGAGTTTAAGAGGTGGGACATGTTGCCGCTGTCGCTGGCGGGGAGGGTGCAGTCCGTCAAGATGACGGTGCTCCCGCACTTCCGGTTACGGCTATGCGGAGCTAAGCCGCACGTTCGGCAGCTCCCGCTTTCGTAGGACTTGTGGGCTCTTTTAAGGGCCCCAAACGGCGCTGATTGAACGATTCCTGGTGTGTAAAGGGGTCTGGAGCAATACGCCCCGGGATTTATGGTGCGGACCCAGAGTGGGGCGAGGAAAGAAACGGCAGCAGCTCCCCTGGAAAAGCGGGGGAAGGTGGACAAAATGGCGGCCGGTGGAGCCCCCGAGGAGTGGAGGCAGTGGGCGGAGGAGCAGCAGGCGGCCCTTTACGGAGCTGAAAGTGGAGTTGCTGGACTCTCTGAAGGTGACGACGAGTAAGCTGCTGGAGACCCAGACAACCCAGGGTGCAGCGATATTCGAGTTGCAGCAGCAGGCCTCTGAGCGCGAGGAGGAGGTTTCGGCCCTCGTGGGGAAGGTGGAGATACACGAGGCGCTTCATAAAAAGTGGCAAGATCGGTTCGAGGAGATGGAGCTTCGGTCACGGAGGAAGAACCTGCCAATCCTGGGCCTCGAGGAGGGGCTGGAGGGGTCGGACCTGCCGGCCTATGTGGCCGTGATGCTGAACTCGCTGGTGGGGGCAGGATCTTTCCATCTGCCCCTGGAGCTGGAGGGGGCCCACAGAGTACTGGCCAGGCAGCCTAAGGCGAATGAACCCCCGCGGGCGGTGCTGGTGCGGTTCCATCGGTTCAGTGACCGGGAGTGTGTTCTCCGATGGGCCAAGAGGGTGAGGAGTAGTAAGTGGGAGAATTCGGTAGTGCGTATCTACCAGGACTGGAGTGCAGAGGTGGCTAAGCGGAGGGCCGGGTTCAACCAGACGAAGGCGGTGCTCCACAGCAGGCAGGTGAAATTCGGCATGCTGCCGCATGCGCGCTTGTGGGTCACCTACAAGGACTGGCATTACTACTTTGAGTCCCCAGAGGAGGCGTGGGCCTTTGTGCAGGCTGAAAAGTTGGACTCAAACTAGGGATTGGGGACTGTGGGGGGTTTTTGTATCACTGTTTATGCTGTTGCTGGCTAATCTGTTTTTTCTTCTGCTTTCGGATGGTGTTGGTTTTGTGTTTTAAGGGGGGTGTTGGGGCCTGTGGTTGTTTTTTTTTGTTTGTCCGGGGTTGGTGGATGGACTGCTATTTGGGAGCTGCGTTGAGGGGGTGGGGTGGGGCAGTGGGAAAGCGCGGGCTTTCCTCTGGTTCCCCGCGCCGCGGGACGAGGGGGGTGGAGCTGGAGGTGAGGGGCGTGGGTATCAGTTCCGTTTTCCCGTGCTGGAGCGGTGCCAAGGAGCTGCTGCAGGGTGGGGGTGACCCCATATCGGGAGGGGTCGGATTTAGGGCGGGAGCTGCCGGGGTCAGCAGAAGTTAGCTGGCTCACGGGAGTACTATGGAGGGAGTGTCGCGGCTAGGAGGGGTCCTAGCCTGGGGGGGGGAATACCGGGTTGCTGCTGGGATGGCCAGGGAGGAGTTGGTGCGGGTCAGGGGGGGTCGGGGTGAGGTTCTATCGCCATGGGAAACGGGCCGAGTGGGGGGTTCTGGCCAGGGGCAAGCAGTCGATGGGCTATGGCTAGTCGGCTGGGGAGGGGGGGGGGCGGGGTGCCCCCTGATCCGGCTGATTACGTGGAACATGAGGGGGTTGAATGGGCCGGTTAAGCGGCCCGGGTGTTTTCGCATCTGAAGGGACTGAAGGCAGATGTGGCGATGCTCCAGGAGACCCACCTGAAGGTGGCGGACCAGGTCCGTCTGAGGAAGGGGTGGGTGGGGCAGGTTTTCCATTCAGGGCTCGACGCGAAGAACCGGGGGGTGGCGATCCTGGTGGGGAAGAGGGTGGCGTTTGAGGCGTCTGAGGTTGTGGCTGATAGTGGCGGCAGATATGTGATGGTGAGCGGTAAGCTGCAGGGGGAGAGGGTGGTGTTGGTTAATGTATATGCCCCAAATTGGGATGATGCTGGTTTCATGAGACGTATGTTGGGCCGCATTCCTGACCTGGAGGCGGGGGGCCTGATCATGGGGGGGGACTTCAATACCGTGCTGGATCCCCTACTGGATCGTTCTAGTTCAAGGACAGGCAGGAGGCCGGCGGCGATCAAGGTGTTGAGGGGGTTTATGGGCCAGATGGGAGGGGTGGATCCATGGAGGTTTGGGAGGTCGAGGGCTTGGGAGAACTCTTTTTTCTCCCACATGCACAGGGTTTATTCCCGTACTGATTTTTTTGTCCTGAGTAGGGGGCTGGTCCCGAGGGCGATTCTCTCCCCCCCCCCCCCCCCCACCACCACCACCACCAGCGGCTCCAACCATATTCAACTATAGCGATTTTGGACCATGCTCCGCATTGGGTGGATCTGGAGATGGGGGAGGTGCGGGACCAGCACCCGCTTTGGCGTCTGGACGTGGGGTTGTTGGCTGATGAGGAGGTGTGTAGGAGGGTCCGGGGATGTATTGAGAGGTACCTCGAGGTTAATGATACTGGGGAGGTCCGGGTGGGGATGGTGTGGGAGGCTCTGAAGGCAGTGATTAGGGGGAAGCTGATCTCCATCCGAGCCCATAGGGAGAGGGGGGAGAGGAGGGAGAGGGAGAGACTGGTGGGAGAGCTGCTGAGTGTAGATAGGAGGTACGCGGAGGCCCCGAAGGAGGGATTGTTGGGGGAGCGGCGTAGCCTGCAGGCCACGTTTGATTTATTGACCACCAGAAAGGCGGAGACACAGTGGAGGAAGGCGCAGGGAGCGGCCTATGAGTATGGAGAGAAGGCGAGCAGGATGCTGGCACACCAGCTTCGTAAGCGGGATGCGGCTAGGGAGATTGGCGGAGTGAAGGATAGAGATGGGAATGTGGTGCGGCAGGGGGCAGAGGTCAATGGGGTCTTTAGGGACTTCTACAGGGAACTGTACCGGTGGGGGGGGGGGGGGGGGGGGGGGAGAGAGAGAGAGAGAGAGAGAGAGAGAGAGAGAGAGAGAGAGAATGGAGAGCTTTTTGAACAGGCTGCGATTTCCAAGGGTGCAGGAGGAGCAGGTGGAGGGACTGGGGGCGCTGATCGAGTTGGAGGAGCTGGTTAGAGGGATTGGCCACATGCAGTCGGGGAAGGCGCCGGGACCGGATGGGTTCCCGGTTGAATTTTATAAAAAATATGCGGACCTGTTGGGCCCCCTGTTGGTTCGGACGTTTAACGAGGCATGGGAGGGGGGAGTTTTACCCCCGACGATGTCACGGGCGCTGATTTCCCTGATCCTGAAGCGAGATATGGACCCCTTGCTGTGCGGATCATACAGGCCGATTTCACTGCTGAATGTAGACGCCAAGTTGCTGGCGGAGATCTTGGCCACTAGAATAGTGGACTGTGTGCCGGGGGTGATACATGAAGATCAGACGGGTTTTGTGAAGGGGAGGCAGCTGAACACTAACGTGCGAAGGCTGGTAAATGTGATAATGATGCCGGCGGCAGAAGGAGAGGCGGAGATTGTGGTGGCATTAGATGCGGAGAAGGCCTTTGACAGGGTTGAGTGGGGGTACTTGTGGGAGGTGTTGGAGAGGTTCGGGTTTGGGGTGGGGTTTATTAAATGGTGAGGTTGCTGTACGAGGCCCCGATGGCAAGTGTAGCGACAAATGGGAGGAGGTCCGAGTACTTCAGGCTCTACCGTGGGACGAGGCAGGGGTGCCCCCTGTCCCCCTTGCTTTTTGCGTTGGCAATTGAGCCTCTTGCCATGGCACTCAGGGAGTCGAGGAGGTGGAGGGGTTTGGTGCGGGGTGGGGAGGAGCACCGAGTGTCACTTTATGCAGATGACTTGTTGCTGTATGTAGCAGACCCGGTGGGGGGAATGCCGGAGGTGATGGAGATTCTTGCTGAGTTCGGGAGTTTCTCGGGATATAAATTGAACCTGGGCAAGAGTGAGCTGTTTGTTGTACACCCGGGAGATCAGGGGGAGGGGATTGGTAGGCTCCCGCTAAAGAGGGCAGTGAGGAGTTTTATATACCTGGGGGTTCAGGTGGCTAGGAGTTGGGGGACTCTGCACAAGCTCAATTTTACTAGGTTGGTGGAGCAGATGGAGGAGGAGTTTAAAAGGTGGGACATGCTGCCGTTGTCGTTGGCGGGTAGAGTACAGTCCGTTAAAATGACGGTGCTCCCAAGGTTTTTGTTTTTGTTCCAGTGCCTCCCCATTTTCGTTCCAAGGGCCTTTTTTAGGAGGGTGAACAGCAGCATTCTGGGATTTGTCTGGGCGCAAGGGACTCCCAGGGGAAGGAGGGTCTTTTTGGAGCGGGGCAGGGATAGAGGGGGGGCTGGCGCTGCCCAACCTCTCTGGGTACTATTGGGCGGCTAATGTCTCGATGATACGCAAGTGGGTAATGGATGGGGAGGGGGCAGCATGGAAACGGATGGAGATGGCGTCCTGTGGAGGCACGAGCCTGAAGGCACTGGTAACGGCACCGTTGCCGCTCCCTCCAACGAGATACACTACGAGCCTGGTGGTGGCGGCTACCCTCAAAATTTGGGGGCAGTGGAGGCGACACAGGGGGTAAGTGGGGGGCTCGGTGGAGGCCCCGCTGCAGGGGAACCACCGGTTTGTCCCAGGGAACATTGATGGCGGGTTCCTGGGGTGGCACAGGGCGGGCATAAGGAAGTTAGGAGACCTGTTCATTGACGGGAGGTTTGCGAGCCTGGGTGAGCTGGAGGAGAAGTTTGAGCTCCCCCCGGGGAATATGTTCAGGTACCTTTAGGTCAAGGCGTTTGCTAGGCGGCAGGTGGAGGGGTTCCCTTTGCTGCCCCCGCGGGGGGTAAGGGATAGGGTGCTTTCGGGGGTGTGGGTCGGGGATAGGAAGGTGTCTGACATCTACCAGGTGATGCAGGAGGTGGAGGAGACGTCGGTAGAGGAGCTGAAGGCTAAGTGGGAAGTGGAGCTGGGGGAGCAGATTGAGGAGGGGACATGGCCGAACGCCCTGGAGAGGGTGAACTCCTCCTCTTCATGTGCGAGGCTTAGCCTCATCCAGTTCAAGGTACCGCACAGGGCTCATATGTCCGGGACAAGGATGAGCAGATTTTTTGGGGTGAGGACAGGTGCATTAGGTGTTCGGGGAGTCCAGCGAACCATGCCCATATGGTCTGGGCATGCCCGGCACTGGGGGAATTCTGGCAGGGGGTGGCGAGGACGGTGTCGAGGGTGGTAGGGTCCAGTGTCAAGCCAGGCTGGGGACTCGCGATATTTGGGGTTGGGGTGGAGCCGGGAGTGCAGGAGGCGAAAGAGGCCGGTGTTTTGGCCTTTGTGTCCCTAGTAGCCCAGCGGAGGATCTTGTTGCAATGGAAAGATGCGAGACCCCCAAGCGTGGAGACCTGGATCAATGACATGGCGGGAATCATTAAGCTGGAGAAGGTCAAATTCGCTCTGAGGGGGTCGGTACAAGGGTTCTTTAGGCGGTGGCAGCCTTTCCTCGACTATCTGGCTCAACGATAGGGAACTAGGTCAGCAGCAGCAGCAACCCGGGGGGGAGGGGGGGAAAGGGGGGGGGTGGGTTTCAGGGGAGCATTATCTATGTTAATTTAATTTATTTTTAATTTATTTTGTTGATCAATTGGTTTGGGGGGGTGGGGGGGGGGTTCGTGATATGCGTTGTTACGGATGCGGGGGGTGTTTATTATTGTTATTATTATTGTTCTGTTGTTATACATTTTTCAAAAATTTCAATAAAAATTTTTTTTTTTTTAAATGTCGGTGCTCCCGCGATTTCTGTTCCTGTTCCAGTGCCTCCCCATCCTTATCCCAAAGGCCTTTTTCAGGCGGGCTAACAGGAGCATTATGGGGTTTGTGTGGGTGCACGGGACCCCGAGGGTGAGAAGGGTGTTCTTGGAGCGGGGCAGGGATGGGGGGGGGCTGGCGCTGCCCAACCTCTGTGGGTACTATTGGGCTGCCAACGCAGCGATGGTGCGTCAGTGGATAATGGACGGGGAAGGGGCAGCAAGGGAGAGAATGGAGATGGCGTCCTGTGTGGGCACGAGCCTGGAGGCGCTGGTAACAGCGCCGCTGCCGCTCCCTCCAACGAGGTATACCACGAGCCCGGTGGTGACGGCTACCCTCAGAATTTGGGGGCAATGGAGACGGCACAGGGGGGAGGTGGGGGCCTCGATGGGGTCCCCGATACGGGGGAACCACCGGTTTGTCCCAGGGAGAATTGATGGCGGGTTCCTGAGTTGGCACAGGGCAGGTGTTAGGAGGTTGAGGGACCTGTTTGTAGATGGGACGTTTGCGAGCCTGGGTGAGCTGGAAGGGAAGTTCGGGCTCCCCCCGGGGAACACCTTTAGGTACATGCAGCTAAGGGCGTTTGTCAGACGGCAGGTGGCGGAGTTCCCTCTGCTGCCGCCGCGTGGGGTCCAGGACAGGGTGCTCTCGGGGGTGTAGGTTGGAGAGGGGAGGATCTCGGCAACATACCAAGTGAAGCAGTAGGTAGACGAGGCCTCGGTGGAGGAGCTGAAGGGTAAATGGGAGGAGGAGCTGGGTGAGGAGATTGAGGAGGGGACGTGGGCGGACGCCCTAGGAAGGGTGAACTCCTCCTCTTCTTGTGCGAGGCTTAGCCTCATACAGTTTAAGGTGCTGCATAGGGCTCACATGACCAGGACAAGGATGAGCCGGTTCTTTGGGAGTGAGGACAGGTGTATTAGGTGCTCAGAGAGCCCAGCAAACCATGTCCACATGTTCTGGGCATGCCCAGCGCTGGGGGAATTTTGGAAGGGTGTAGCAAGGACGGTATCGAGGGTGGTAGGATCCAGGGTCAAACCGGGCTGGGGGCTCGCAATATTTGGGGTTGCAGTGGAGCCGGGAGTGCAGGAGGTGAAAGAGGCCGGTGTTCTGGCCTTTGCGTCCCTAGTAGCCTGGCGGAGGATTCTTCTTCAGTGGAAGGATGCGAGACCCCCAAGCGTGGAGACCTGGATCAACGATATGGTGGGGTTTATTAAATTGGAGAGGGTGAAATTTGCCCTAAGGGGATCGATGCAGGGGTTCTTCAGGAGATGGCAACCATTCCTAGATTTCCTGGCAGAACGGTAGGAAAAGGCCGGCAGCAGCAGCAGCAGCAACCCGGGGATGGGGGGGGGTGTCTCTTTGTTCTGGGCTGAAGGGACGTGTATATTTGTTCTTTGCTAACGACGGGCGTTAATTTACTTCTTCCTTTTTGTATACACGGTGGGGGGGGGGGGGGGGGGGATTTGTTCTTTCTTTTCTCAGTATTTTTTGGTATTGATATTTTGTGAAAATTAGAACTGAGAGCAGGCTCACGGCTGCAGCACTTTATACTTCCGGTAGTGGGAGGAGCCATGGGCGGAGCCATGGGCGGAGCCCTGTACAAGCTCCTCATCTCCCCCTGTGGGCAGAGCCGCACAACGGCTCACAGACACAGCCCACAAGGACACAATACTATACAGTGTGAATTACATTCACTACATTTACATAAAAACGGTATGAAATGAAAACAGAGGATGGTAGAAACACTCAGCAGGGCACGGCAGCCGTTGTGGAGATTGGCAGAGAGAGAGAGAATGAAAAGAGTAATGGGGGAATCATTAACCCCCTTTATGAAAAGGGGAGAGTGTGAGTGAGTTGAAGGAGTGTGGGGTCAATAATGGAAAATTGTGTTGTGTCAATCAGGCTGCCCAGCAGGTGAGCTGTGCAGGTAAAGGAATTCTACAATACGATCCTATGGTTAAATTCGCCGAGATCTCCTCAATCCTGGGATTCCCCCGGACCCTGCCAACATATCCTCGCCACCTCCTTCTTAATCATCTGGCAAGGCTTTCAGGTCGATCAACTTTCACGAGAGCCGGGATGTGTGAAGAGATTTAACAGCTTTCAAACATTTGCCGGGGCAGCGTCCGTCAATACTGCTTGTCAAAGTAACATCGTTTTCCACGGATGTTTACTTTTCCAAAACTTCAAAGCATGTTTACGAGTGACAAAAATAAGTATTTTGATAATGCAGAGAATTCTGACAGGTCAATGAGAATGGAGAACGGATTAAATTTTGAAACACATACCCATGCAGATCGCAGATCAACTTCTGATGAAACGCAATCGCTCGCTGAATGTAGCAAAATGGTTGCAAATATTGCAAGCAGATGTTTGCTGGGTCTTGCTGCATCAAGCAGTCTCGGCTGCGTGGCGTTGCTCATGCACGGCATAAACCAGGCAAAAAAGGACTTTGCCAAGTACCTCCGACATTGTGTTCTTTCATTTCTCAACAAGCAGATGAATCCAAGTTTTAATGCTGCCAACCTCAGTCCGTGTGTGTGGCGATGCTTCGCCTTATAAAGGCAGTGCGTAATTGAGTCACACCCTGCTGAAAAGTTCCACGTTTAAAGCCACTCAGTACAGAGTTAGCTGGACTCACTCAGGATCCCTGTGCCACACCTTTAGTTTTTTTTAATTCACTTGCGGGATGTGGGCGTTGCTGGTTAGGCCAACATTTATTGCCCACCCCTACATGCCTTTCAGGAGGTGGCGGTGAGCTGCATTCCTGAACCACTGCAGTCCTTCAGGTGTAGTAGGTACACCCACTGTGCTGTTAGGGAGGCAGTTGCAGGATATTGCCCCAGCAACAGTGAAGAAGCAGTGATGTATTTCCAATTCGGGGTGGTGTGTGACTTGGAGGGGGGGAGGACCTCCAGGTAGTGGGGTTCCCAGGTATCTGCTGCTCTTGTCCTTCTAGATGGTAGTGGTTGTGCATTTGGAAGGTGTTGCCGAAGGAACCTTGGTGAGTTACTGCAGTGCATCTTGTAGATGGTACACCCGGCTGCCTCTGTTCATCAGTGGTGGAAGGTTTGAATGTTTGTGGAAGGGGAGCAATCAAGCTGCTTTGACCTGGATGGTATTGAACTTCTTGAGTGTTGTTGGAGCTGCACTCATCCTGCCAAGTAGAGAATATTCCATTACACTCCTGACTTGTGCCTTGTAATGATGGACAAGCTTTGGGGGGTCAGCAGGTGAGTTACCCACCATAGGATTCCTATCCTTTGATCTAGTAGCCACAGTATTAATATGGCTAGTCGTTCAGTTTCTGATCAATGGTAACCCCCAGGATGTTGATTGTGGGGGATTCAGCAATGGTAATGCCATTAAATGTCAAGGGGCGGTGGTTAGATCCTCTCTTGTAGGACATGGTCATTTCCTGGCACTTGCGTGGCGTGAATGTAACTTGCCACTTGTCAGCCCAAGCCTGGATATTGCCCAGGTCTTGCTGCATTTGGACCTGGACTGCTTCATTATCTGAGGAGACGTGAATGGTGCTGAACATTGTGCAGACATCTCCACTGCTGACCTTACGCTGGAAGGCAGGTCATTGATGAAGATGGTTGGGTCTAGGACACTACCCTGAGGAACTCCTGCAGTGATGTCCTGGAGATGAGATGATTGACCTCCAACCATCACAAACATCCTCCTTTGTGCCAGGTATGACTCCCACCGGCGGGGAGTTTTTCCCTGATTCCCCATCTGTGGAGGTTGGCCAAGAACGGGCCATGACCGATCCCGAACCTGTTGAGGGTGGACCACTCCTTTCTTGGATAGTTGAAACCAGGCAACTATTGGGTTGGGTTTGAGACCAAGTATTTGTTTGGCATGTCCAATGATTGCCATTCTTTTGTCCAAGTGGCATTTGCATTGAAATCCTGTCTGGGAGGGTTTTTCCAGATGAGCCTTCTTGACAAAGTTGCACCTTGGGTGAGCTCAATCGGCGGAGGGCGGCACGGTAGTGCAGTGGTTAGCACTGCTGACTCACGGCGCCGAGGACCCCGGTTTTGATCCCGGCCCTGGGTCACTGTCTGTGTGGCATTTGCACATTCTCCCCCTTTCTGCCTGGGTAGCACGGTAGCATTGTGCATAGCACTGGCATTGCGAACTCTTCCTCTCATTTAGTGGGTAGTTGCTAGTTGGCAGGGAGCGATGTTTGCCAGGACTGGGAGCCAAGGGAGTGGTGTTGATCGCAGGGTTCCAATAATGAAGCACGTGGTAGCATTCAGCTCGGTATCAACTCTGTGCTTGTGTGTGCTTGTGTGTATGTGTGTCGCACCATTCATGTAGCAGAACGCGCCAAGGTGGTTCAGGGTGTGCTCAAACAGAAATAGGCACTGTGCCACAAGAAAATATATCAGGGCAGGTGACTAAAAGATTGGCCAGAGACAGTGGGTTAACAACTAACAATATACTTATTATGATCTTCTAACCCTAAAGACACAAGTGGCACAAAATGAAACAATTTTCATTTCAATTCTGCGCATCTACTTTAATATATTTCTCTCTATTGATATCTAAGCTCAATCTACGTACTTTTAAAACAATTCATTGTACGGAATGTAGGAGTCACTGGTTAGGCCAGCATTTTATTGCCCATCCCTCGCTGCCTTCAGACAATAACTCTTAGGAGCTGCAAGGTTAAAGGTTTGCCATTTCTGACCCAAATCCTTGCCACGTCGCCAAGTGTCGCCGTTGGCACATATCATTTCCATATATAAAAATGAACACTCCACACAACCTGACTTGGAAATATATCGGCCGTACCTTCACTGTCGCTGGGGCAACATCCTGGAATTCTCTTCCTGACAGCACAGTGGGTGTACCTACATCTCAAGGACTGCAGCGGTTCAAGAAGGCAGCTCACCACCACCTTCTGGCTGGATGACCCGCTATTACAAAGATAAGAATAGGTGGGGTTGGGGTGTGGGCGGGGGGTGGTGGGGGGGGGGGGGGGGGGATGCTGTTGGGGAATGGTATTGGCGTATCAGCCTATATTGTCACTATTGGTTTGTATTTAATCTGCTATAGTTCCTCTCCCAAGCAAATATTGTTCCATTGTTTCTTAAATTGCTTTGATGTTTATTCAGACTTGACTGTCCCTCGTCATTACGATCAACAGGGATTTTGACCAACTTTATTGTATTTTGGAATAATGTTACGTCGGTTGGAATGACAGAAGCCCTAGCCACTGAACCCCAAGGCACTCCGCTCTGTACGCCCAGCACTCTGCTGGGACACCAGCTCAGTGGACCCACCAGCACTGATCCCCTGGACACTCCACTCAGTGCACTGTGTCAGCGCCAATTCTTGGGACACCCCACTCTTGTACCCTCACCGTTCCATTCTGTCAGCTCTGAGCCCTGTGCATACCCTTCTACAGATCCAAGGGATACACCCCACTCAGTATATCTCTGATCATAGAATTATGGAATCCCTACAGTGCAGGAGGAGGCCATTCGGCCCATGGAGAATGTACTGACCCCCTGAAAGCGCATTCCACCCAAACATATTCTCCATTTTATCCCAATAACCCCTTGACCTAACCTTCACATCTCGTTTTTTCAACACCAAGGGGCAATTTATCATGGCCAATGCACCTCACCTGCACATCTTTGGACTGTTTCCCGAGGGCCATGTCAGCTTGGCCACCACGAAGGAAAACACACGCAGCTACGGGGAGAATGTGCAAACTCCACGCAGACAGATACCCAAGGCTGGGATTGAACCCGGGTCCCTGGCGCTATAAGGCAGCAATGCTCACCACTGTGCCACTGTGCCGCCCTAGAACTGTTCTCCTTCGAGAACAGTTGGTTACATGGGCAGGGTGGGTATAGAGGGAAATGGGCCAAATGCGGGCAAGTGGGACTAGCTTAGTGATAGAAACGGGGCGGCATGGGCAAGCTGGGCCGAAGGGCCTGTTTCCATGCTGTAACATCCATGACTCCAGGAGAAGCTAACAGGAAGTTGGATGGAGATGTTCAAGTTGATCAGGGGACGGGACGTAGTTGAGAGGGAGAAACTATTGCAGCTGGTAAAAGGATCGAGCACGAGAGGGAACAGATTTAAAGTGATTTGCAGAAGAAACAAATGTGATAAAGAACAAAGAACAATGCAGCACAGGAACAGACCCTTCGGCCCTCCAAGCCTGTGCCGATCATGGTACCAACCTTGGCCAAAATCCTCAGCGCTTCCTTGTGCCGTATACCTCTATTCCCATCCAACTTTTTCACACGAGTGAATTTCATGATTCCATGTAAATTCTCTGAGTGGTTTGGGCTTGGATTTCGCTGGCCGGAGATGTGGTGGAAGCGGGGTCAATCGAGGCATTCAAGAGGGCATTAGATTGATTATTTCAATAGAACAATGCACCGGGGTACGGGGTAAAGGCCGGGAGAATGGCTCAAAGTCATGGGGCGAGATTCTCCGCAAATGCGGAGAATGGTAAAGGCTGCCGTGGGACAGGCCGTGACCAGGGCCGGCTCAAGGTTCCGGCAACTCGGGCAGTCGCCCGGGGCGCCATGTGCTAGGGGGCGCCATCAACGAGTGCGTGACCGGCGTCGGAGACCTGCCGACAGAGAGACCGGCCCGCCGATCGGTGAGTCCCGATCATATACCAGGTCACTCCGACACCCCCCCCCCCGAATGGGGCCGAAGTTCAGCTTGCCCGGGGCGCCAGCAACCCTAGGGCCGGCGCTGGCCATGACCCACGGCAGCCTTCACGCCCACTTCCGGGGCCGATTCCCCCCCCCCCCCCCGGGCGGGGCTAGGAGCGCGTCCCCGTGCGTCACGACGGTCGTCAAGGCCGCACGTCAAGTGTCACGCCGGCTGACGCTGCCGATGACGTTGGCCGTGCATGCACAGGTTGGACAACGGCAACCCACGCATGCGCAGTTGGCGTCTTTTCCCTCCGCCGCCCCGCAAGACGTGACGGCTTGATCTTGCGGGGCGGCGGAGGGAAAGGAGTGCATCCGTGACACACGGCCCGCGATCGGTGGGCACCGATCGCGGGCCTATGCCCCACTTGGCACGGCCGTGGTACTGCCGTGTCAATCGGACCCCCAGATCCCCCAAACGGGCATCTGCCGCCCGTTTCACGACGGCAGTGAGCAGGTGTGTTTGCTGTTGTGTTGAAACGGTTGTGAAGGGCCGACCGCTTGGTAAAATACGGCGAGCGGCGATTCGTGGCGTGGGTCGGGCGTGGGGGGAGGGGGGGAGAATAGCGGGAGGGAGTGAAAAATGTCGGCAGGCCCTCCCGCTATTCACCCACCCGGCGTGGGCGAGCAGAGAATCGCGCCCATGATGATACTCGCTTAGGGTGCCAGTGTAGACACTATGGGCCAAATAGCCTCCTTCTGCGCCGTAATGGATGGAGATGGAAATGGATGGAGATGGCGTCCTGTGGAGGCACGAGCCTGAAGGCACTGGTAACGGCACCGTTGCCGCTCCTTCCAACGAGGTACACTACGAGCCCGGTGGTGGCGGCTACTCTCAAAATTTGGGGGCAGTGGAGGCGACACAGGGGGTAAGTGGGGGGCTCGGTGGAGGCCCCGCTGCGGGGGAACCACCGGTTTGTCCCAGGGAACATTGATGGAGGGTTCCTGGGATGGCACAGGGCGGGCATAAGGAAGTTGGGAGACCTGTTCATTGACGGGAGGTTTGCGAGCCTGGGTGAGCTGGAGGAGAAGTTTGAGCTCCCCCCGGGGAATATGTTCAGGTACCTTCAGGTCAAGGCGTTTGCTAGGCAGCAGGTGGAGGGGTTCCCTTTGCTGCCCCCGCAGGGGGTAAAGGATAGGGTGCTTTCGGGGGTGTAGGTCGGGGATGGGAAGGTGTCTGACATCTACCAGGTGATGCAGGAGGTGGAGGAGACGTCGGTAGAGGAGCTGAAGGCTAAGTGGGAAGTGGAGCTGGGGGAGTAGATTGAGGAGGGGACATGGGCGGACGCCCTGGAGAGGGTGAACTCCTCCTCTTCATGTGCGAGGCTTAGCCTTATCCAGTTCAAGGTACTGCACAGGGCTCATATGTCTGGGACGAGGATGAGCAGGTTTTTTGGGGGCGAGGACAGGTGCATTAGGTGTTCGGGGAGCCCAGCGAACCATGCCAATATGTTTTGGGCATGCCCGGCACTGGGGGAATTCTGGCGGGGGTGGCGAGGACAGTGTCGAGGGTGGTAGGGTCCAGTGTCAAGCCAGGCTGGGGACCCGCGATATTTGGGGTTGGGGTGGAGCCGGGAGTGCAGGAGGCGAAAGAGGCTGGTGTTTTGGCCTTTGCGTCCCCAGTAGCCCGGCGGAGGATCTTGTTGCAATGGAAAGATGCGAGACCCCCAAGCGTGGAGACCTGGAGCAATGACATGGCGGGATTCATTAAGCTGGAGAAGGTCAAATTCGCCCTGAGGGGGTCGGTACAAGGGTTCTTTAGGCGGTGGCAGCCTTTCCTCGACTTTCTGGCTCAAAGATAGGGAAGTAGGTCAGCAGCAGCAGCAACCCGAGGGGGAGGGGGGGAAAGGGGGGAGGGTTCACGGGGTCATTGTTTATGTTAATTTAATTTATTTTGTTGATCAATTGGTTTGGGGGGTTGGGGGGGGGGGGTCGTGATATGCGTTGTTACGGATCCGGGGGGTGTTTATTATTGTTATTATTATTGTTCTGTTGTTATACATTTTTCAAAAATTTCAATAAAAATTATTATTTTTTTAAATGACGGTGCTCCCGAGGTTTCTGTTCCTGTTCCAGTGCCTCCCCATCCTTATCCCGAAGGCCTTTTTCAGGCGGGCTAACAGGAGCATTATGGGGTTTGTGTGGGTGCACGGGACCCCGAGGGTGAGAAGGGTGTTCTTGGAGCGGGGCAGGGATGGGGGGGGGGGAGGCTGTGGGTATTATTGGGCTGCCAACGCAGCGATGGTGCGTAAGTGGGTAATGGACGTGGAAGGGGCAGCATGGAAGGGGATGGAGATGGCGTCCTGTGTGGGCACGAGCCTGGAGGCGTTGGTAACGGCGCTGGTGCCGCTCCCTCCAACGAGGTATACCACGAGCCCGGTGGTGACGGCTACCCTCAAGAATTTGGGGGCAATGGAGACAACACAGGGGGGAGGTGGGGGCCTCGATGGGGACCCCGATACGGGGGAACCACCGGTTTGTCCCGGGGAGAATTGATGGCGGGTTCCTGAGTTGGCACAGGGCAGGTGTTAGGAGGCTGAGGGACCTGTTTGTAGACGGGAAGTTTGCGAGCCTGGGTGCGCTGGAAGGGAAGCTCGGGCTCCCCCCGGGGAACACCTTTAGGTACATGCAGGTAAGGGCGTTTGTCAGGCGGCAGGTGGCGGAGTTCCCTCTGCTGCCGCCACGTGGGGTCCAGGACAGGGTGCTCTCGGGGGTGTAGGTTGGAAAGGGAGTATCTCGGCAACGTACCAAGTGATGCAGGAGGTAGACGAGGCCTCAGTGGAGGAGCTGAATGGTAAATGGGAGGAGGAGCTGGGTGAGTAGATTGAGGAGGGGACTTGGGCGGACGCCATAGGAAGGGTGAACTCCTCTTCTTGTGCGAGGCTTGGCCTCATACAGTATAAGGTGCTGCATAGGGCTCACATGACCGGGACAAGGATGAGCCGGTTCTTTGGGAGCGAGGACAGGTGTATTAGGTGCTCAGGGAGCCCAGCAAACCATGTCCACATGTTCTGGGCATGCCCAGCACTGGGGGAATTTTGGAAGAGCGTAGCAAGGACGGTGTCGAGGGTGGTAGGATCCAGGGTCAAACCGGGCTGGGGGCTCGCAATATTTGGGGTTGCAGAGGAGCCGGGAGTGCAGGAGGCGAAAGAGGCCGGTGTTCTGGCCTTTGCATCACTGGTAGCCTGGCGGAGGATTCTTCTTCAGTGGAAGGATGCGAGACCCCCAAGCGTGGAGGCCAGGATCAACGATATGGTGGGGTTTATTAAATTGGAGAGGGTGAAATTTGCCCTAAGGGGATCGATGCAGGGGTTCTTCAGGAGATGGCAACCATTCCTAGATCTCCTGGCAGAACGGTAGAAAAAGGCCGGCAGCAGAAGCAGCAGCAAACCGGGGGGGTGGGGGGGGGGGGGGGGGGGGGTGCGTCTCTTTGTTCTGGGCTGAAGGGACGTGTATATTTGTAACGACGGGCGTTAATTTACTTCTTCCTTTTTGTATACACGGTGGAGGGGGGAGTTTGTTCTTTCTTTTCTCAGTATTTTTTGGTATTGATATTTTGTGAAAATTTGAATAAAAATAATTTTTTAAAAATTTCTTTTAATAAAAAACTTCACTCGGGACACGATTGGAAGTAAACTGTGGTTTCAATAGTCTTACAACTGAGCCTGCCTGCGACCAGAAGAACTGAGAGCAGGCTCACGGCTGCAGCACTTTATACTTCCGGTAGTGGGAGGAGCCATGGCCGGAGCCACGGGCGGAGCCCTGTACAAGCTCCTCATCTCCCCTGTGGGCAGAGCCGCGCAACGGCTCACAGACACAGCCCACAAGGACATAATACTAGACAATACTATACAGTGTGAATTACATTCACTACATTTACATAAAAACGGTATGAAATGAAAACAGAGGATGGTAGAAACACTCAGCAGGGCACGGCAGCCGTTGTGGAGATTGGCAGAGAGAGAGAGAATGAAAAAGAGTAATGGGGGAATCATTAACCCCCTTTATGAAAAGGGGAGAGTGTGAGTGAGTTGAAGGAGTGTGGGGTCAATAATGGAAAATTGTGTTGTGTCAATCAGGCTGCCCAGCAGGTGAGCTGTGCAGGTAAAGAAATTCTAAAAACGATCCTATGGTTAAATTCGCCGAGATCTCCTCAATCCTGGGATTCCCCCGGACCCTGCCAACATATCCTCGCCACCTCCTTCTTAATCATCTGGCAAGGCTTTCAAGTCGATCAACTTTCACGAGAGCTGGGATGTGTGAAGAGATTTAACAGCTTTCAAACATTTGCCGGGGCAGCGTCCGTCAATACTGCTTGTCAAAGTAACATCGGTTTCCACGGATGTTTACTTTTCCAAAACTTCAAAGCATGTTTACGAGTGACAAAAATAAGTATTTTGATAATGCAGAGAATTCTGACAGGTCAATGAGAATGGAGAACGGATTAAATTTTGAAACACATACCC
Organism: Scyliorhinus canicula; assembly: GCF_902713615.1. Taxonomy (NCBI): domain Eukaryota; kingdom Metazoa; phylum Chordata; class Chondrichthyes; order Carcharhiniformes; family Scyliorhinidae; genus Scyliorhinus; species Scyliorhinus canicula. The sequence goes on from NC_052146.1 coordinate 13,624,382, forward strand.
ATGCAGATCGCAGATCAACTTCTGATGAAACGCAATCGCTCGCTGAATGTAGCAAAATGGTTGCAAATATTGCAAGCAGAAGTTTGCTGGGTCTTGCTGCATCAAGCAGCCTCGGTTGCGTAGCTTCGCTCATGCACGGCATAAACCAGGCAAAAAAGGACTTTGCCAAGTACCTCCGACATTGTGTTCTTTCATTTCTCAACAAGCAGATGAATCCAAGTTTTAATGCTGCCAACCTCAGTCCGTGTGTGTGGCGATGCTTCGCCTTATAAAGGCAGTGCGTAATTGAGTCACACCCTGCTGAAAAGTTCCACGTTTAAAGCCACTCAGTACAGAGTTAGCTGGACTCACTCAGGATCCCTGTGCCACACCTTTAGTTTTTTTTAAATTCACTTGCGGGATGTGGGCGTTGCTGGTTAGGCCAACATTTATTGCCCACCCCTACATGCCTTTCAGGAGGTGGCGGTGAGCTGCATTCCTGAACCACTGCAGTCCTTCAGGTGTAGTAGGTACACCCACTGTGCTGTTAGGGAGGGAGTTGCAGGATTTTGCCCCAGCAACAGTGAAGAAGCAGCGATGTATTTCCAATTCGGGGTGGTGAGTGACTTGGAGGGGGGGGAGGAGGACCTCCAGGTAGTGGAGTTCCCAGGTATCTGCTGCTCTTGTCCTTCTAGATGGTAGAGGTTGTGCATTTGGAAGGTGTTGCCGAAGGAACCTTGGTGAGTTACTGCAGTGCATCTTGTAGATGGTACACCCGGCTGCCTCTGTTCACCAGTGGTGGAAGGTTTGAATGTTTGTGGAAGGGGGAGCAATCAAGCTGCTTTGACCTGGATGGTATTGAACTTCTTGAGTGTTGTTGGAGCTGCACTCATCCTGCCAAGTAGAGAATATTCCATTACACTCCTGACTTGTGCCTTGTAATGATGGACAGGCTTTGGGGGGTCAGCAGGTGAGTTACCCACCATAGGATTCCTATCCTTTGATCTGGTAGCCACAGTATTAATATGGCTAGTCGTTCAGTTTCTGATCAATGGTAACCCCCAGGATGTTGATTGTGGGGGATTCAGCAATGGTAATGCCATTAAATGTCAAGGGGCGGTGGTCAGATCCTCTCTTGTAGGACATGGTCATTTCCTGGCACTTGTGTGGCACAAATGTAACTTGCCACTTGTCAGCCCAAGCTTGGATATTGTCCAGGTCTGGCTGCATTTGGACCTGGACTGCTTCATTATCTGAGGAGTCGTGAATGGTGCTGAACACTGTGCAGACATCTCCACTGCTAACCTTACGATGGAAGGCAGGTCATTGATGAAGATGGTTGGGTCTAGGACACTACCCTGAGGAACTCCTGCAGTGATGTCCTGGAGATGAGATGATTGACCTCCAACCATCACAAACATCCTCCTTTGTGCCAGGTATGACTCCCACCGGCGGGGAGTTTTTCCCTGATTCCCCATCTGTGGAGGTTGGCCAAGAACGGGCCATGACCGATCCCGAACCTGTTGAGGGTGGAACACTCCTTTCTTGGAAGGTTGAAACCAGGCAACTATTGGGTTGGGTTTGAGACCAAGTATTTGTTTGTCATGTCCAATGATTGCCATTCTTTTGTCCAAGTGGCATTTGCATTGAAATCCTGTCTGGGAGGGTTTTTCCAGATGAGCCTTCTTGACAAATTTGCACCTTGGGTGAGCTCAATCGGCGGAGGGCGGCACGGTTAGCACTGCTGACTCACGGCACCGAGGACCCGGGTTTGATCCCGGCCCTGGGTCACTGTCTGTGTGGCATTTGCACATTCTCCCCCTTTCTGCCTGGGTAGCACGGTAGCATTGTGCATAGCACTGGCATTGCAAACTCTTCCTCTCATTTAGTGGGTAGTTGCTAGTTGGCAAGGAGCGATGTTTGCCAGGACTGGGAGCCAAGGGAGTGGTGTTGATCGCAGGGTTCCAATAATGAAGCACGTGGTAGCATTCAGCTCGGTATCAACTCTGTGCGTGTGTGTGCTTGTGTGTATGTGTGTCGCACCATTCATGTAGCAGAACGCGCCAAGGTGGTTCAGGGTGTGCTCAAACAGAAATAGGCACTGTGCCACAAGAAAATATATCAGGGCAGGTGACTAAAAGATTGGCCAGAGACAGTGGGTTAACAACTAACAATATACTTATTATGATCTTCTAACCCTAAAGACACAAGTGGCACAAAATGAAACAATTTTCATTTCAATTCTGCGCATCTACTTTAATATATTTCTCTCTATTGATATCTAAGCTCAATCTACGTACTTTTAAAACAATTCATTGTACGGAATGTCGGAGTCACTGGTTAGGCCAGCATTTTATTGCCCATCCCTCGCTGCCTTCAGACAATAACTCTTAGGAGCTGCAAGGTTAAAGGTTTGCCATTTCTGACCCAAATCCTTGCCACGTCGCCAAGTGTCGCCGTTGGCACATATCATTTCCATATGTAAAAATGAACGCTCCACACAACCCGACTTGGAAATATATCGGCCGTACCTTCACTGTCGCTGGGGCAACATCCTGGAATTCTCTTCCTGACAGCACAGTGGGTGTACCTACATCTCAAGGACTGCAGCGGTTCAAGAAGGCAGCTCACCACCACCTTCTGGCTGGATGACCCGCTCTTGTTTTCTCTATTCCAAACATGTTCACTGGTAAATGGTTGTGGAGTTTGCCCACACATTGATTAGGGGCTAGAAGCGCGGCCCCGTGCGTCACGGCGGTGCGGCCTTGACGACGGTCGTCAAGGCCGCACGTCAAGCGTCACGCCGGCTGACGCTGCCGATGACGTCGGCCGCGCATGCACGGGTTGGACAACGCCAACCCGCGCATGCGCAGTTGCCATCTTTTCCCTCAGCCGCCCCGCAAGACGTGACGGCTTGATCTTGCGGGGCGGCGGAGGGAAAGGAGTGCGTCTCGCACGGCCCCCTTGGCACGGCCGTGGTACGGCCGTGCCAATCGGACCCCCAGATCCCCCAAACGGGCATCTGGCGCCCGTTTCACGACGGCAGTGAGCAGGTGTGTTTACTGTTGTGTTGAAACGGTTGTGAAGGGCCGGCCGCTTGGCCCATCGGCCTCGGAGAATCGCCGCTCGCCGTAAAATACGGCGAGCGGCAATTCGTGGCGTGGGTCGGGCGTGGGGGGAGGGGGGAGAATAGCGGGAGGGCGTGAAAAATGTTGGCAGGCCCTCCCGCTATTCACCCACCCGGCGTGGGCGGGCGGAGAATCGCGCCCATGATGATGCTCGCTTAGGGTGCCAGTGTAGACACTATGGGCCAAATAGCCTCCTTCTGCCCCGTAATGGATGGAGATGGAAACGGATGGAGATGGCGCCCTGTGGAGGCACGAGCCTGAAGGCACTGGTAACGGCACCGTTGCCGCTCCCTCCAACGAGGTACACTACGAGCCCTGTGGTGGCGGCTACCCTCAAAATTTAGGGGCAGTGGAGGCGACACAGGGGGTAACTGGGGGGCTCGGTGGAGGCCCCGCTGCAGGGGAACCACCGGTTTGTCCCAGGGAACATGGATGGCGGGTTCCTGGGGTGGCACAGAGCGGGCATAAGGAAATTAGGAGACCTGTTTATGGACGGGAGGTTTGCGAGCCTGGGTGAGCTGGAGGAGAAGTTTGAGCTCCCCCCGGGGAATATGTTCAGGTACCTTCAGGTCAAGGCGTTTGCTAGGCAGCAGGTGGAGGGGTTCCCTTTGCTGCCCCTGCGGGGGGTAAGGGATAGGGTGCTTTCGGGGGTGTAGGTCGGGGATGGGAAGGTGTCTGACATCTACCAGGTGATGCAGGAGGTGGAGGAGGCGTCGGTAGAGGAGCTGAAGGCTAAGTGGGAAGTGGAGCTGGGGGAGTAGATTGAGGAGGGGACATGGGCGGACGCCCTGGAGAGGGTGAACTCCTCCTCTTCATGTGCGAGGCTTAGCCTTATCCAGTTCAAGGTACTGCACAGGGCTCATATGTCTGGGACGAGGATGAGCAGGTTTTTTGGGGGCGAGGACAGGTGCATTAGGTGTTCGGGGAGCCCAGCGAACCATGCCCATATGTTTTGGGCATGCCCGGCACTGGGGGAATTTTGGCAGGGGGTGGCGAGGACGGTGTCGAGGGTGGTAGGGTCCAGTGTCATGCCAGGCTGGGGCTGGCGATATTTGGGGTTGGGGTGGAGCCGGGAGTGCAGGAGGCGAAAGAGGCCGGTGTTTTGGCCTTTGCGTCCCCAGTAGCCCGGCGGAGGATCTTGTTGCAATGGAAAGATGTGAGACCTCCGAGCGTGGAGACCTGGAGCAATGACATGGCGGGATTCATTAAGCTGGAGAAGGTCAAATTCGCCCTGAGGGGGTCGGTACAAGGGTTCTTTAGGCGGTGCCAGCCTTTCCTCGACTTTCTGGCTCAAAGATAGGGAAGTAGGTCAGCAGCAGCAGCAACCCGGGGGGGAGGGGGGGAAAGGGGGGAGGGTTCACGGGGTCATTGTTTATGTTAATTTAATTTATTTTGTTGATCAATTGGTTTGGGGGGGGTGGGGGGGGGGGGTCGTGATATGCGTTGTTGCGGATCCGGGGGGTGTTTATTATTGTTATTATTATTGTTCTGTTGTTATACATTTTTCAAAAATTTCAATAAAAATAATTTTTTTTTTAAATGACGGTGCTCCCGCGATTTCTGTTCCTGTTCCAGTGCCTCCCCATCCTTATCCCGAAGGCCTTTTTCAGGCGGGCTAACAGGAGCATTATGGGGTTTGTGTGGGTGCACGGGACCCCGAGGGTGAGAAGGGTGTTCTTGGAGCGGGGCAGGGATGGGGGGGGGGGAGGCTGTGGGTATTATTGGGCTGCCAACGCAGCGATGGTGCGTAAGTGGGTAATGGACGGGGAAGGGGCAGCATGGAAGGGGATGGAGATGGCGTCCTGTGTGGGCACGAGCCTGGAGGCGTTGGTAACGGCGCCGGTGCCGCTCCCTCCAACGAGGTATACCACGAGCCCGGTGGTGACGGCTACCCTCAAGAATTTGGGGGCAATGGAGACAACACAGGGGGGAGGTGGGGGCCTCGATGGGGACCCCGATACGGGGGAACCACCGGTTTGTCCCGGGGAGAATTGATGGCGGGTTCCTGAGTTGGCACAGGGCAGGTGTTAGGAGGCTGAGGGACCTGTTTGTAGACGGGAAGTTTGCGAGCCTGGGTGCGCTGGAAGGGAAGCTCGGGCTCCCCCCGGGGAACACCTTTAGGTACATGCAGGTAAGGGCGTTTGTCAGGCGGCAGGTGGCGGAGTTCCCTCTGCTGCCGCCACGTGGGGTCCAGGACAGGGTGCTCTCGGGGGTGTGGGTTGGAAAGGGAGTATCTCGGCAACGTACCAAGTGATGCAGGAGGTAGACGAGGCCTCAGTGGAGGAGCTGAAGGGTAAATGGGAGGAGGAGCTGGGTGAGTAGATTGAGGAGGGGACTTGGGCGGACGCCATAGGAAGGGTGAACTCCTCTTCTTGTGCGAGGCTTGGCCTCATACAGTATAAGGTGCTGCATAGGGCTCACATGACCGGGACAAGGATGAGCCGGTTCTTTGGGAGCGAGGACAGGTGTATTAGGTGCTCAGGGAGCCCAGCAAACCATGTCCACATGTTCTGGGCATGCCCAGCACTGGGGGAATTTTGGAAGAGCGTAGCAAGGACGGTGTCGAGGGTGGTAGGATCCAGGGTCAAACCGGGCTGGGGGCTCGCAATATTTGGGGTTGCAGAGGAGCCGGGAGTGCAGGAGGCGAAAGAGGCCGGTGTTCTGGCCTTTGCATCCCTGGTAGCCTGGCGGAGGATTCTTCTTCAGTGGAAGGATGCGAGACCCCCAAGCGTGGAGGCCAGGATCAACGATATGGTGGGGTTTATTAAATTGGAGAGGGTGAAATTTGCCCTAAGGGGATCGATGCAGGGGTTCATCAGGAGATGGCAACCATTCCTAGATCTCCTGGCAGAACGGTAGAAAAAGGCCGGCAGCAGCAGCAGCAGCCCGGGGGTGGGGGGGGGGGGGGGGGGGGGGGGGGGGGGGGGGGGGGGGGGGTGCGTCTCTTTGTTCTGGGCTGAAGGGACGTGTATATTTGTAACGACGGGCGTTAATTTACTTCTTCCTTTTTGTATACACGGTGGAGGGGGGAGTTTGTTCTTTCTTTTCTCAGTATTTTTTGGTATTGATATTTTGTGAAAATTTGAATAAAAATAATTTTTAAAAAATTTCTTTTAATAAAAAACTTCACTCGGGACACGATTGGAAGTAAACTGTGGTTTCAATAGTCTTACAACTGAGCCTGCCTGCGACCAGAAGAACTGAGAGCAGGCTCACGGCTGCAGCACTTTATACTTCCGGTAGTGGGAGGAGCCATGGCCGGAGCCACGGGCGGAGCCCTGTACAAGCTCCTCATCTCCCCTGTGGGCAGAGCCGCGCAACGGCTCACAGACACAGCCCACAAGGACATAATACTAGACAATACTATACAGTGTGAATTACATTCACTACATTTACATAAAAACGGTATGAAATGAAAACAGAGGATGGTAGAAACACTCAGCAGGGCACGGCAGCCGTTGTGGAGATTGGCAGAGAGAGAGAGAATGAAAAAGAGTAATGGGGGAATCATTAACCCCCTTTATGAAAAGGGGAGAGTGTGAGTGAGTTGAAGGAGTGTGGGGTCAATAATGGAAAATTGTGTTGTGTCAATCAGGCTGCCCAGCAGGTGAGCTGTGCAGGTAAAGGAATTCTAAAAACGATCCTATGGTTAAATTCGCCGAGATCTCCTCAATCCTGGGATTCCCCCGGACCCTGCCAACATATCCTCGCCACCTCCTTCTTAATCATCTGGCAAGGCTTTCAGGTCGATCAACTTTCACGAGAGCTGGGATGTGTGAAGAGATTTAACAGCTTTCAAACATTTGCCGGGGCAGCGTCCGTCAATACTGCTTGTCAAAGTAACATCGGTTTCCACGGATGTTTACTTTTCCAAAACTTCAAAGCATGTTTACGAGTGACAAAAATAAGTATTTTGATAATGCAGAGAATTCTGACAGGTCAATGAGAATGGAGAACGGATTAAATTTTGAAACACATACCCATGCAGATCGCAGATCAACTTCTGATGAAACACAATCGCTCGCTGAATGTAGCAAAATGGTTGGAAATATTGCAAGCAGAAGTTTGCTGGGTCTTGCTGCATCAAGCAGCCTCGGTTGCGTAGCTTCGCTCATGCACGGCATAAACCAGGCAAAAAAGGACTTTGCCAAGTACCTCCGACATTGTGTTCTTTCATTTCTCAACAAGCAGATGAATCCAAGTTTTAATGCTGCCAACCTCAGTCCGTGTGTGTGGCGATGCTTCGCCTTATAAAGGCAGTGCGTAATTGAGTCACACCCTGCTGAAAAGTTCCACGTTTAAAGCCACTCAGTACAGAGTTAGCTGGACTCACTCAGGGTCCCTGTGCCACACCTTTAGTTTTTTTTAATTCACTTGCGGGATGTGGGCGTTGCTGGTTAGGCCAACATTTATTGCCCACCCCTACATGCCTTTCAGGAGGTGGCGGTGAGCTGCATTCCTGAACCACTGCAGTCCATCAGGTGTAGTAGGTACACCCACTGTGCTGTTAGGGAGGCAGTTGCAGGATTTTGCCCCAGCAACAGTGAAGAAGCAGCGATGTATTTCCAATTCGGGGTGGTGAGTGACTTGGAGGGGGGGAGGACCTCCAGGTAGTGGGGTTCCCAGGTATCTGCTGCTCTTGTCCTTCTAGATGGTAGTGGCTGTGCATTTGGAAGGTGTTGCCGAAGGAACCTTGGTGAGTTACTGCAGTGCATCTTGTAGATGGTGCACACGGCTGCCACTGTTTGTCAGTGGTGGAAGGTTTGAATGTTTGTGGAAGGGGGAGCAATCAAGCTGCTTTGACCTGGATGGTATTGAACTTCTTGAGTGTTGTTGGAGCTGCACTCATCCTGCCAAGTAGAGAATATTCCATTACACTCCTGACTTGTGCCTTGTAATGGTGGACAAGCTTTGGGGGGTCAGCAGGTGAGTTACCCACCATAGGATTCCTATCCTTTGATCTGGTAGCCACAGTATTAATATGGCTAGTCGTTCAGTTTCTAATCAATGGTAACCCCCAGGATGTTGATTGTGGGGGATTCAGCAATGGTAATGCCATTAAATGTCAAGGGGCGGTGGTTAGATCCTCTCTTGTAGGACATGGTCATTTCCTGGCACTTGTGTGGCACAAATGTAACTTGCCACTTGTCAGCCCAAGCCTGGATATTGCCCAGGTCTTGCTGCATTTGGACCTGGACTGCTTCATTATCTGAGGAGACGTGAATGGTGCTGAACATTGTGCAGACATCTCTACTTCTGACCTTACGATGGAAGGCAGGTCATTGATGAAGATGGTTGGGTCTAGGACACTACCCTGAGGAACTCCTGCAGTGACGTCCTGGAGATGAGATGATTGACCTCCAACCATCACAAACATCCTCCTTTGTGCCAGGTATGACTCCCACCGGCGGGGAGTTTTTCCCTGATTCCCCATCTGTGGAGGTTGGCCAAGAACGGGCCATGACCGATCCCGAACCTGTTGAGGGTGGACCACTCCTTTCTTGGAAGGTTGAAACCAGGCAACTATTGGGTTGGGTTTGAGACCAAGTATTTGTTTGGCATGTCCAATGATTGCCATTCTTTTGTCCAAGTGGCATTTGCATTGAAATCCTGTCTGGGAGGGTTTTTCCAGAAGAGCCTTCTTGACAAAGTTGCACCTTGGGTGAGCTCAATCGGCGGAGGGCGGCACGGTAGTGCAGTGGTTAGCACTGCTGACTCACGGCGCCGAGGACCCGGGTTTGATCCCGGCCCTGGGTCACTGTCTGTGTGGCATTTGCACATTCTCCCCCTTTCTGCCTGGGTAGCACGGTAGCATTGTGGATAGCACTGGCATTGCGAACTCTTCCTCTCATTTAGTGGGTAGTTGCTAGTTGGCAGGGAGCGATGTTTGCCAGGACTGGGAGCCAAGGGAGTGGTGTTGATCGCAGGGTTCCAATAATGAAGCACGTGGTAGCATTCAGCTCGGTATCAACTGTGTGCGTGTGTGTGCTTGTGTGTATGTGTGTCGCACCATTCATGTAGCAGAACGCGCCAAGGTGGTTCAGGGTGTGCTCAAACAGAAATAGGCACTGTGCCACAAGAAATATATCAGGGCAGGTGACTAAAAGATTGGCCAGAGACAGTGGGTTAACAACTAACAATATACTTATTATGATCTTCTAACACTAAAGACACAAGTGGCACAAAATGAAACAATTTTCATTTCAATTCTGCGCATCTACTTTAATATATTTCTCTCTATTGATATCTAAGCTCAATCTACGTACTTTTAAAACAATTCATTGTACGGAATGTAGGAGTCACTGGTTAGGCCAGCATTTTATTGCCCATCCCTCGCTGCCTTCAGACAATAACTCTTAGGAGCTGCAAGGTTAAAGGTTTGCCATTTCTGACCCAAATCCTTGCCACGTCGCCAAGTGTCGCCGTTGGTACATATCATTTCCATATATAAAAATGAACGCTCCACACAGCCCGACTTGGAAATATATCGGCCTTACCTTCAATGTCGCTGGGGCAACATCCTGGAATTCTCTTCCTGACAGCACAGTGGGTGTACCTACATCTCAAGGAGGACTGCAGACAGATACCCAAGGCTGGGATTGAACCCGGGTCCCTGGCGCTATAAGGCAGCAATGCTCACCACTGTGCCACCGTGCCGCCTTCGAGAACAGTTGGTTACATGGGCAGGGTGGGTATAGAGGGAAATGGGCCAAATGAGGGCAAGTGGGACTAGCTTAGTGATAGAAACGGGGCGGCATGGACAAGCTGGGCCGAAGGGCCTGTTTCCATGCTGTAAACATCTGTGACTCCAGGAAAAGCTAACAGGAAGTTGAATGGAGATGTTCAAGTTGATCAGGGGACGGGACGTAGTTGAGAGGGAGAAACTATTGCAGCTGGTAAAAGGATCGAGCACGAGAGGGAACAGATTTAAAGTGATTTGCAGAAGAAACAAATGTGATAAAGAACAAAGAACAATGCAGCACAGGAACAGTCCCTTCAGCCCTCCAAGCTTGTGCCGATCATGGTACCAACCTTGGCCAAAATCCTCAGCGCTTCCTTGTGCCGTATACCTCTATTCCCATCCAACTTTTTCACACGTGTGAATTCCATGATTCCATGTAAATTCTCTGAGCGGTTTGGGCTTGGATTTCGCTGGCCGGAGGTGTGGTGGAAGCAGGGTCAATTGAGGCATTCAAGAGGGCATTAGATTGATTATTTCAATAGAACAATGCACCGGGGTACGGGGTAAAGGCCGGGAGAATGGCTCAAAGTCATGGGGCGAGATTCTCCGCAAATGCGGAGAATGGTAAAGGCTGCCGTGGGACAGGCCGTGACCCACGGCAGCCTTCACGCCCACGTCCGGGGCCGATTCTCCTCCCTGGGCGGGGCTAGGAGCGCGGCCCCGTGCATCACGGCGGCGCGGCCTTGACGACGGTCGTCAAGGCCGCATGTCAAGCGTCACGCCGGCTGGCGCAGCCGATGACATCGGTCGCGCATGCGCAGGTTGGACAATGCCAACCCGCGCATGCGTAGTTGCCGTCTTTTCCCTCAGCCGCCCCGCAAGACGTGACGGCTTGATCTTGCAGGGCGGCGGAGGGAAAGGAGTGCGTCCGTGACACATGGCCCGCGATCAGTGCCCACCAATTGCGGGCCTATGCCCCCCTTGGCACGGCTGTGGTACTGCCGTGCCAATCGGACCCCCCTGATCCCCCAAACGGGCATCTGGCGCCCGTTTCACGACGGCAGCGAGCAGGTGTGTTTGCTGCCGTGTTGAAACGGGCGTGAAGGCCCAGCCGCTCGGCCCATCGGTCTCGGAGAATCGTCACTCGCCGTAAAATACGGCGAGCGGCGATTCGTGGCGTGGGTCGGGCGTGGGGGGGGGAGGGAGAATAGCGGGAGGGCGTGAAAAATGTCGGCAGGCCCTCCCGCTATTCACCCACCCGGCGTGGGGGGCGGAGAATCGCGCCCATGATGATACTCGCTTAGGGTGCCAGTGTAGACACTATGGGTCAAATAGCCTCCTTCTGCGCCGTAACAATTCAGTAAGATACTTCTGGGTCATTCACCGGCCAGATTCACATGGGAGGACTCCAATGCGATGTGAGAGGGAAGCAGCACAGGAGGAGGAATCCCTCAGCAAATACCCCACCAAATGTGGAGGGAGGAGGAGTGGCAAATGGAAGCAATGCAAAAGCAGCCAAATAATTTATTGAGCAAAAACGCTTGTGAAAATTATACATCCGAGTCACACAGCTTTTTCCGATCTGCCTAATTACAGTTTGACCCCTCAAGTTTATCAGTTTCAGCTCTGGGAGTCTGATTTGCACACACTACATTTAAAGCACTTATATGTGAAGTATAATTGCCCTTTAATCCCATTAAGTGGTCTGATTGTCAGTCATTATGTTTTGAAGGTAATTCCTCATCTGGCAATGTTGTATCATGTATGCTGAGGAACGGGTTCAGCCCTTATGTGATTTAAATGAATGAGGGAAAGGTACAAGTTCCGAACAAGCAGAGCGCTGATCCCACAGTAACTAAGCAGATGTCTCACTTGCCGATGTGTTTTATCGCCCTCACCCTCATTGCCAAGCACGTTTTGGAACGTCCTCCTAATCCCGAGCCAGTCCCCGATCAACTTAATGGGAACCTTAATGGCCGTCTGCTTTAAATTAATCCATCTTTCCCCAACTTGGGTGTAAATAATTAGAAGATGCACTTAAGTTTTGACTGTCCTCTGGACTCAACCCTTCCCCGTCACTGTGACCTCTTCTGAGTCCCAAGGCCCTCTGAGGTCTCTACGCCCCTCCACTTTCGGCCTCTGCATCACTGATTCTCATCATTGCCCCTTTGGAACTGTCCCTTCAGTTATCTTGGTAGAAGAAAGAGGCAGCACCTCCTGCAGTGTAGCACTGCTAGTGTCAGCCTGAAGTATGCCTTCAACTCTCTGGAGTAGGACTTGAATTCAACGCTTTCTAACTCTTGGATTGGATTGGATTGGTTTATTGTTATGTGTAGTGAGGTACCGTGGAAAGGATTGTTCTGCGTGAAGTTCAACCAGATCATTCCGTACATGAAAGCAAAATACATAATAGGGCAAACATAAAATACACAAAGTAAATACATAGACACAGGCATCGGGTGAAGATGTGTGAAGAGGTCAGTTCAGTCCATAAGAGGGTCATTTCCCGTACCAGCCTCCCCGGACAGGCGCTGGAATGTGGCGACTAGGGGCTTTTCACAGTAACTTCATTGAAGCCTACTCGTGACAATAAACAATTTTCATTTTCATTCAGGAGTCTAGTCACAGCGGGGGAGAAGCTGTTTTTGAGTCTGTTCGTACGTGTTCTCAAACTTTTGTATCTCCTGCCCGGTGGAAGAAGTTGGAAGAGTGAGTAAGCCGGGTGGGAGGGGTCTTTGATTATGCTGCCCGCTTTCCCCAGGCAGCGGAAGTGTAAATGGAGTCAATGGATGGGAGGCGGGTTTGTGTGATGGACTGGGCTGTGTTCACAACTCTCTGTAGTTTCTTGCACTCTTGGGCTGAGCAGTTGCCATACCAGGCTGTGATGCAGCCAGATAGGATGCTTTCTATGGTGCATCTGTAAACGTTGGTAAGAGTCAATGGGGACATGCCGAATTTCCAGTTTCCTGAGGAAGTATAGGCGCTGTTCTGCTTTCTTAGTTGTAGCATCAACGTGGGTGGACCAAAGAACAAAGGAAAGTACAGCACAGGAACAGGCCCTTCGGCCCTCCAAGCCCGTGCCGACCATGCTGCCTGACTAAACTAAAATCTTCTACACTTCCTGGGTCCGTAACCCTCCATTCCCATCCTATTCATGTATTTGTCAAGATGCCCCTTAAACTTCACTATCATCCCTGCTTCCACCACCTCCTCCGGCAGCGAGTTCCAGGCACCCACTAACCTCTGTAAAACTTGCCTCGTACATCTCCTCTAAACCTTGCCCCTTGCACCTTAAACCTATGCCCCCTAGTAATTGTCCCCTCCACCCTGGGGAAAAGCCTCTGACTATCCACTCGGTCTGTGCCCCTCATAATTTTGTAGACCTCTATCAGGTCGCCCCTCAACCTCCGTCGTTCCAGTGAGAACAAACTGAGTTTATTCAACCTCTCCTCATAGCTAATGACCAGGATGGATTGTTGGTGATGTGCGCACCTCGTTATTTAAAGCTTGTCAACCATCTCCACCTCGGTCCCATTGATGCAGACAGGGATGTGTACGATACTTTGCTTCCTGACGTCAATGACCAACTCTTTAGCTTTGCTGACCTTTAGGGAGAGATTGTTGTCGTTGCACCACTCCACTGGGTTCTCTATCTCCCTTCCGTAATCTGGAATCGTCGTTATTCGAGCTCCGACACACTACGGTCGTGTCGTCAGCAAACTTGCAGATGGAGTTTGACTAGGACTTGACTGCAGGGCCTTCTAACTCTTGAGGTGTCAGTGCTGCCTACGGAGCTACATTGGCACGGCAAGGACTGGGCAGGGCTTTGATTGACAGTGAATGGATAGTCTGGAGGGGAAATGCAAAGAGGTGATTGCCTTATCCAGCTGCACTCTGTAAACGAAGGCATTAAAATAATGACCAAATTGATGGGTAACTGGACACTGTTAATTCACAAAGAGCGACAGCATAGCCCTGCACAAATCTATGCCTTCAGGAGGAAGAACAAGACAAATAAAACCAAACAAAAAATGAACACCAGCTGTGAAGTGATTAATCAATTATTACCACCCCCGACAAGCTCCACCAGCCTAGTTTTCCAACTGTACTCGGCCGTCCTATATTTAACGCCTCCTTGCAAAATCTGAAGGTGGCCAGAGTTTTATCGTACGGCCAAATCCTAATAAAAATAAAAATCAATACAATATTACCAAAGAAATCAGCTCTTAAAAGGTAAGCAATGAAATTGTAACTAAATAATAAATGCCTTTCACGCTGGCTGCCTGCATTCATTTGCAAAAAAAAATTGAGCTCGAGCCTGTAAACGCGCGTAAAGTGAGTCCAGCGTAAGCTTCACTCTGATTAACATGGACACTCTGTGCTTAACCGATCCAGCTGTTCAGGGACAGAGGGGTTGTGGGGCGGAGTGGGGCGGGCGGGTGAGGGGGGGACCTTTTCAGTCAGCTCTCTCCCAGCGTACACAGCACTGTGATCAGCCCAGTTACAACCATCGTTTGGACGACTAACAACTCGCCCGGTCGAAGCAGTGCGGGGGACGGGGACGTCCGTCCCCGTCCCCCGCACTGCTTCGACCGGGCGAGTTGTTAGTCGTCCAAACGATGGTTGTAACTGGGCTGATCACAGTGCTGTGTTTATTTAAATTTAAATTGCCCTCTTTAAGAACGTGAGAATCTATCTGGGGATTTGCACCCGTCCCCTACCCAATCCGATCAGTCGATCCTTTATGAACTATCTGCTAATGCTTCTTAAATTATATGTAGGTCAGTGGGGACATTTTCAGTATCAGACGTCCAGGAAGTGCTGTTCAATATGGAGTGCGGATGGAATCCCTGAGGGACAGACTTTACACAGATGTCACACCACGACACCAGGCTGTCCGGGTCAACCAGATACTTGATGGGGAAGAAGCATTGCAGCTGACAATTTATTTTTCAGCCCTTCTCCAGAACGTGTTTGTGATAGGGGGCCTCACGGTAGCATGGTGGTTAGCATCAATGCTTCACAGCTCCAGGATCCCAGGTTCGATTCCCGGCTGGGTCACTGTCTGTGTGGAGTCTGCACGTCCTTGCGTGGGTTTCCTCCGGGTGCTCCGGTTTCCTCCCACAGTCCAAAGATGTGCGGGTTAGGTGGATTGGCCATGCTAAAATTGCCCGTAGTGTAAGGTTAATGGGGGGATTGTTGGGTTACGGGTATACGGGTTACGTGGGTTTAAGTGGGGTGATCATTGCTTGGCACAACATCGAGGGCCGAAGGGCCTGTTCTGTGCTGTACTGTTCTATGTTCATACACGCTTATTTTCACTGTGAATAGGTGACTTACACTTATTTAAATGTACATTTAAGTTTGTGCACATGTATGTTTATTTATGTACACACGTGCATGGGGGTGGTCTCGGTTTACGTGGGTGGATGTGCAGGAGGACATGCGAAATAGTAGTGGGAGTCGGCCTTTTGGCCCCTCCAGTTTGCTGACCCTTGGTCTCACATTCCTGCTTGGTTTCCACATTGATTCCCCAGTAGAGTAAAAAACCTCTATTGATCTCAGCCCTGGGTGCGTTTGTGTGTGTCGAGTTGTGTGTATATGTGCCTGGGTGTGTGGATGTGTCTGCGTCTGTGTGTGGGGTGTCTGTGTGTGGCTCTGTGTGGGAGGGTGGGTGTGTGCATATGAGGCGTGTGTGAGCGCATGTGTCTGTGTAGCGCTAACAATTATACTCAAAGACGAGAGAGTAGTACAATAGAGGCTTTATTGCTGTGCGATGCTATTCCTCTATCTGCAACTGTAGACTAGGGTCTGAGTGACTCACATGCATATTTATACACAAGCTCCCTGTGGGCGGAGCTAGCCGGCAGGGGCTTACCGGAGGAACCTGTATTAGAGGTACAGCCATACATCCCCCTACTGCAAGTACACATCACTACAGTGGTTATATCACCACAGTCTGTCTGTGTACAGATGTGTCCGTGTGTGTGGGGGCATATGTGGTCTATTCGGTATGTGGGTGTGTCTATTTGTCCGTGTGTGTTTCCGTGCGGGTGGGCATGTGTGTTTGTGTGTGTTCGTTAGAGTGTGTGGTTGTAAGTGTGAGTTTGTGTGTGTTTCTGTGGGTATATGTGTGTGTATATGTCTGTGAGAGTTTGTTGTTATGTGTACGTGTTTATGTGGGTTTGTGTGTCAGTGTGTCTGTGTATGTCTGTGAGAGTTTGTGGTTGCGTGTATGGGTCTGTGTATGTGTCTGTGTATGTCTGAGAGTTTGTGGTTGTGTGTATGGGTCTGTGTATGTGTCAGTGTGTCTGTGTATGTCTGTGAGAGTTTGTGGTTGTGTGTATGGGTCTGTGTATGTGTCTGTGTGTGTCTGTGAGAGTTTGTGGTTGTGTGTATGGGTCTGTGTATGTGTCTGTGTGTGTCTGTGAGAGTTTGTGGTTGTGTGTATGGGTCTGTGTATGTGTCTGTGTGTGTCTGTGAGAGTTTGTGGTTGTGTGTATGGGTCTGTGTATGTGTCTGTGTGTGTCTGTGAGAGTTTGTGGTTGTGTGTGTGGGTCTGTGTATGTGTCAGTGTGTGTCTGTGAGAGTTTGTGGTTGTGTGTATGGGTCTGTGTGTGTCTGTGAGAGTTTGTGGTTGTGTGTGTGGGTCTGTGTATGTGTCAGTGTGTGTCTGTGAGAGTTTGTGCTTGTGTGTGTGGGTCTGTGTATGTGTCAGTGTGTGTCTGTGAGAGTTTGTGGTTGTGTGTGTGGGTCTGTGTATGTGTCAGTGTGTGTCTGTGAGAGTTTGTGCTTGTGTGTGTGGGTCTGTGTATGTGTCAGTGTGTGTCTGTGAGAGTTTGTGCTTGTGTGTTGGGGTTTGTGTGTGTTTTGGTTTTGTGGGTGCGGGTTTATGTGTGTGTGTGGTTGTATATATGGGTTTCTGTAGTGCGTGTTTATGGGTATCAGGGTTTATTTGATTGTCTGAGGTTGTGTGTCTGTCTATGCGGATCTGTGTATGTTTTTTAATGGGGGTGTGGTTTATTCTAACATTGCTATTTGTGGGAGCTTGCTGTGCACAAATTGTTTGCCGTGCTCCCCACATGACAGCAGTGACAGCCCTTCATAACGTACTCTGAAAGTGCTTTGGGGGCTCCCGAGGATGTAAATATAATAAACAGGGAAGGCTTTCTCTCACATCTACCCAGACCTCCAGTGCTGAGAGTTAGTTACATCTGTCATCCATAAACCTTTCCTGTTTGTTTTTAAACTTCTAGAAAGTTCCTCATTTTCAAATGTGTGAACCTTACTTCCGAGACGCCTTGCGAAATGAAGGAGAGCGTGGGTCATTTGGAGAGGAGGCCATTTCTTTTTGGCTTCCGGCCAATTCCACTTGAGTCCCTGAAAGGGTTAAACACTCACCGGCGGGCCTGAGCGATTCCTTTAGAAATCCTGCTCCTGGTTTCCAAGGCAACTGGGTGTATTAATACCAGTGACGGGAGAAGAGGAGCCTGAAATCCCTGCACACTTGTGAATGGCTATTCCCCTGTCCGAAACCAGCTTCCCTTCTCGGTGGATTAAACTGCAGGGTGCTGGCATGTTTAATATTCTACTTTGGTCAACAAAAAAATGACTGGAAAACTGCCAGGTTCAGGAGAGACTAGCACATATGGGCAATTGCGGTATCAATTTTAGTACTGTTAACAAAACTGGCATGAACACATATTTTTGCGTTGGAAATGCTCTGAAGAGGGAGTACAGTTCCAACACACTCTTGACCAGGTTGTTTGTTTGACAGAAGGGTGTGCGTGGGGAATGAGGCAATAAGGGAATAGCTTTGCCCCGATCTGAGTGCCGGTATTAAGCTTTGAACGTATTAGTTTCTATCACCAGTGGAGCGAGGAGGCCCGTTTTCTTTCTTAAAACGAGCCAGGATGCGGATTTTTAATTTTTTTTTCTCGTGTGAAGGCGCGATCCTGTGGGATACCACTCGGAACTAACTGGAAAACGAGCTGTGCGTTAAATGAGAATGAAGTACATGTTTCAGCACAGCGGGGCGGCTTGGAAACCTCTATTGAAAGTGTATCAGCTCGGCTGATGTTGGGTGGAATTGTGTGCACTCACTGTAATGTGGCACTGAACCGCCCACGATAAACACTGGGAACATGTTTCACGCAGATGTGCCAAGGTCCTTTCGTACCACCATTCAATTCGGAATTTCAGCAAAGAATCTGAGCTCTGTGGCTAACGAAGAGGGGGAATAGAGAACTTGCATTTACATGGCGCCTTTCACAACCTCAGGACTTCCTGAAACACTTAACAGCCAATTTTGCACTTTTTGAATTACAGTCACTGCTGTGGTGCGATGGCCAATTTGTGCACAGCAAGCTCCCACACACACACACAGCAATGTGATGATAACACCCACCCTTCGCTCTTGGAAACAGCGCAGTGGGAATTTTCGCACCGGCCTCAGAAAAGGCCTCAATTTAATGTCTAATTTGATAGTCAGCACTTTTATTCAGCATTCTCCCGTGCACCGGAAGTGCCCACCCAGAATTGTGGGCTCCCCTACCTGGAGCGGGACGCAGGACGCGGGCCCACTGCCTGCTGACTGAGTGGCTGGACTGCTACCCACCGAGTCGTGGTTGGGTTTATGGCACAGGGAGCTGGCTGTGTTCGGCCTCTCTGCGAGTGAAGCCACGCGGACATCGCTCACTGCTGGGCTTGACAGTCCCTTGCTGACTGCGGATGTGCTGATTCCCCGGTCAGTCTGTCACGCGGACAGGCGCTGTTTATACACTCTCCTGCTCGGAAGTATTTTGTTGGCCGTAAAGGGTTATGGGGCATCTCGGGGTCATGCAAGGGACTCATGAATGGAAATCTTTTCTGAATTAGCAAAGGTGTGTTAGCTGAAAGGGCGGCCTGGAACAGAGCTTTAGGATAACATCCCAAACATTCTGCACATACTGTGCCTCTGACTCAATAATGAGTATAAATTAGGCACATCAAGTACAGTAGCAACTAGGTGATATTACAGAACCACTTAATAATATAATTGGAGGATATGAGTTGCTTGGGCACTTTATGGGAATCAAGCGCAACTTACATTTACAACTTACTTTTTTGTATGCGTGCCTTTGCATTGCGTGCGTGTGCAGCATGTGTTTATGTGCGCTCGTGTATTTGTGCGTGCCTATGTATGTGTGTCCACGTGTCAATTCTGGACTGGCAGTGCGCCAAGGGAAGCTGCCTGCCCAGGGTCTTTCCCTTGGCAGCATTCCCAGCTCTCCTCATAATCGAAGCCATTCACAGCCTCACAGAAGTGTGGGCTTGTTTACATGACTGGGGTCAGAGAACAGGCAACAATATGGCACTCTCCGCACGCCACGTAACCGCGTCCCCCCCCCCCCCCCCCCCTCCCCCTCCCTCCCTCCCCCACTCCTACCCACCCCACCACCTTAAGGGATTCTCGTGGAGCGAGGCACCACATTAACACTGCTCCTTTTATGATGCTGTGCTTTGATCCCAGCCGTGGGTGAAATCTGAATACACCAGCGAATTGCTATGGCAACCGGCCAGTAACTGGTGCACGACGAAGGGGAAAAGTCCACATGGTTCCAGTCTGCTGGGAAAACGTTTACAGTGTTTATTAATACATGCGCTGATGCCAAGTCTAACACTGTCTCCTATTGCTAGCGGATAAAAGGGCCCACGCGCCAGCCACGTGCTGACGCTGTGACTTTGAGAAGAATACAAAATATAATCCCCCCTCCCCCTCCCCCACCCAACCCCCACCCCCCCACACTCCCGCCACACAATCCAGTCTTACGGCTGGATCAAAATAAAAATAGAACTGCGCGCGCCTCTTGTGGTTCAGCTCTAGGCACTGCAAGCTATTTTGCTTTTTTTTTTTAAATCCCGTCTCTCCGAGCTCGCTGTCTGCCTGGTTATGGATGGCGCTTCCAGTATATCAGGAAATTAAAAATAGCCGGAGAGAGAGAGAGAGAGTGAGAGAGACATAATGACGGATGGAGGGCTGGCTGCAATCCAGAAGAAGACACTGCTCGCATGGTCTTTCGACAAAGCCTCGCACCAAAGCCAGGCATCCATTAGTAAGGTCACGGGGAGTTTAGGACAGAGCTTAACCCTTTAGGAGCACGGCAGTCTGCGAATAGAGTTCTGACCATTCCCCGCCCTGAATACTGTTGCAATATTCCTGGCTTACCTCACTGTGCCCGAGTGAATAACCAGATATGGTTGCAGAGTGAAGCATTTCAGCAAATAAGAATTTTCATTTATAAAGCACCCATTAGGGGCTGGTTTAGTTCAGTGGGCCAAACAGCTGGCTTGTAATGCAGAACAAGGCCGGCAGCGCGGGTTCAATTCCCGTACCGGCCTCCCCGAACAGGCGCTGGAAAGTGGCGACTAGGGGCTTTTCACAGTAACTTAATTGAAGCCTACTTGTGACAATAAGCAATTGACATTACATGACGTTATGACAGGCAGCAGGGTGGCGCAATGGTTAGCACTGCTGCCCCACGGCGCCGAGGTCCCAGGTTCGATCCCGGCTCTGGGTCACTCTCCGTGCGGAGTTTGCACATTCTCCCCGTGTTTGCGTGGGTTTCGCCCCCACAACCCAAAGATGTGCAGGGTAGGTGGGATTGCATCGCAAAAGCGGCAGCCCCCCCCCGATTTCGGCGTCATCGGGGATTTTCCTCCCCGTCTCCGAACGTGATTTTGGCGTCTGGGATCAGAGAATCCAGTCCCATCCGTTTCTCGGCACTGCGGGTGCTGGGAAACACGCGGCTAAACCCGCTCCCTCAGGAACTTTGCTCCCTTTTGGAAAGATCGCGCCCATGGTTATCAGGCAGTGGAACCATATTCACAAGCGCTGAGTTTCAAAGCTTCACCGCTCCAAACGGCATTAAACACATTGGAAGTGTTTCACACTAAGTAGACGTGGAGGGACAGGTCGTTCATAAACACATGGACCACTTGAGAGTAGAGACGCTCCAGTGGTTTGTGTTCCCATCAAGAAATGTTCTAAACCCGTCAGCTCCGATGTACCTGCTATCAACATAACTGATGCCTCTTTGGAAGTAAATACTGATGAATCGCCTGTGCAGAAGAGGCACCGTTATTGCAGTTCCTGTTAACCTCGATCCGCTGGAAGCATCTCAGACAACAGAATTACGTCGGCCTACAAGGAACAGAAAACCCCCTGAAAGACTTGATTTATATTTGTCCAATTCATGTGCAATATTTAGTCAGTCTTTAGCATGAGTGAATTCGTTATTGAAGATTGTATAAAGGCGTTAAAGGGGGAGGGATGTGGTGATTGTCCTTTGAGGGCAACACAGCAGAGTAAGGGTCACATGGCCTGGGTGACCAATGTTGGCTCGTGTGGAATCTCCCCATGGTGAGCCAGGCCACTAGGCAAAGAGACATTTTGGGAGCTGGCAGCAGGCATGAGGCTACTGTATAATCTTATCAATAAATACCTTTTATGTTAATTAATGAAGTCTATGAAAGTGCATCTTTACACCACCCTCTGGCCACTAATTGGCAGTTCCAGGGACAAGCATATTGAGTGACGATTTCCCACAGTGTGGGCTACTGACCCCTATTTGAGCGTGATAATGAGGGTTCAGGAGGTTCCATTTGAAAGATCGCACTTTCAACAGCGCAACATTCATAGAATCATAGAATTTACAGTGCAGAAGGAGGCCATTCAGCCCATCGAGTCTGCACCGGCTCTTGGAAAGAGCACCCTACCCAAGCCCACACTCCACCCCATCCCCGTAACCCAGTAACCCCACCCAACGCGATGGGAAATTCTGGACACTAAGGGCAATTTTGTCATGGCCAATCCACCTAACCTGCACATCTTTGGACTGCGGCAGGAAACCGGAGCAGGCACGGGGGAGAACGTTCCGACCTCTGTACAGCAACCCCAAGCCGGGAATCGAACCTGGGACCCTGGAGCTGTGAAGCAATTGTGCTAACCACTATGCTACTGTGCTGCCCAATATTGCACTGGGAACGACGGCCTCACTTTACGCACTGAAGTCGCTGGATCTGCACGCCACGTGTTCCAGGGTGTTGAGATAAACATCTCAGCGGCTTCAAAGGTGAAATGGAGGTTATTGGTAACAGAAACACCACACTCTGGATCTCAGCCTGCAAAAGAAATACTGCCACTTGGCCATTCTCTCTACTTCTGACTCATGCAATCAGCAAGTTGATAGCTATTTGACCTCATGAACTTCCAGCCTGCCTTGTGCAACACTCACCGACGGTAGGAGTTAGAGAAAGAGCCTTATCTGAGAAGATTATCCTCGAGCCGTCAATGTGCTTGATTTTGAAGCATGTGGATCTGGAATGGGCTGTCTGAAAGGGTGGTGGAGGCAGGTTCAATTGTAACTTTCAAAAAGAGAACTGGGCAAATACTTGAGAAGGCAAAATTGGCTGGGCTGCGGGAAAACATGGGACCCACTCTTTCAAAGAGCCGGCACAATAACAATGGGGCCAAATGGCCTCGTTGTGCACTGTGAGAATCCATGATTATCAATGAGGCTGCCACATTCTCTGAGAAAAAAAGACTAACGCCACATTAACCACAATTCCCAGCAGTTACCATGACAGTCATTACATTTTGATGTAGCGACTGTTTTTAATTCAGAATGTCCAATTCACCGAACAAGCACGTCTTTCGGGACTTGTGGGAGGAAACCTGAGCACCCGGCGGAAACCCACGCAGACACGGGGAGAACGTGCAGACTCTGCACAGACAGTGACCCAAGCCAGGAATCGTACCCGGGACCCTGGTGCTGTGAAGCGACAGTGCTAACCACTGTGCTACCGTGCCACCCATATTTCGGCAGAGTGGCAGCAATCCTGTACAAAGCATGTGTCCCACAAATATTCGTGAGTTAAATAATAGGTTTATCTGTTTCAAAGGGAGGAATATTTACCAAGTTACGCGGAGCGATCCCCACTCTTTATAGATAACGCCATGGAATTCTGAAGGAATATTGGACAACAGTAACAAACAGAGCAGCAGTGAGCCCCCACCTCGACAGCCAGAGCTCCAGGTCAGAACATCGGAACAACATTTATTCTTCAAGCAACATCAATAAAAACAGATTATCTGGCCATTACCACATTGCTACCTGTGGAATCTTGTTTGCAAACTGGTTACCGCATTACCCTCATTACAACACTTCAAACGTCCATCGTTGTCTGTAAACCATCTGAGAGATACCGAGGCAATGGAAAGTGTGATATAAACACAGGTCCTTTCTTCTGCCAGCCCTTGTCCCCATTCTGTCCATTCATACTTTCCCGACTTGATCTGTGGCAGCCCGATGGGGCCCCAACTTAATGTCTTGTTGAAAAGGTGACAATTCTGACAATGCAGAAGCTGTCCTGATGCTGGGCCCAAAGATCTGTGGGTTTAGCCTGTGTATACCCAGCAGTAAATTGGCCAAGGGCGTGGAGGTGCCGTCTACGGGTGCTCCGGTTTCCTCCCACAAAACCACGTGCTTGTTAGGTGAATTGAACATTCTGAATTCCCCCTCAGTGTACCCGAACAGATGCCGGAGTGTGGCGACTAGGGGCTTTTACAGTAACTTCATTGCATTGTTAATGTAAGGCTACTTGTGACACTGATAAAGATTATCATTATTATTATTCAGTGCAAACGCCACACGGACAAGATCGGAATCGAACCCGGCGCTGTAAGGCAGTACATATGAAAAATGAAAATGAAAATCGCTTATTGTCACGAGTAGGCTTCAACGAAGTTACTGTGAAAAGCCCCTAGTCGCCACATTCCGGCGCCTGTCCGGGAAGGCTGGTACGGGAATCGAACCGTGCTGCTGGCCTGCTTGGTCTGCTTTAAAAGCCAGCGATTTAGCTGAGTGAGCTAAACCAGCCCCTGGTACATATCGTACACACAGCTAACCACTGTGCCACCCTGTCCATTGTCACATACACTGCTGCCATTGGAATCTTGCTGGGTGCAAATTGGCTGCCACGTTTCCTACATTACAACAGTGACCACCTTTCAAAGCCCATCTACCCCAACTTTCAAACGTCACCTGCCCTACACGTGGCAGAGTCGACAGATTGGGCATTGGGCTTGAAATGAAATGAAAATGGCTTATTGTCACAAGTAGGCTTCAAATGAAGTTACTGTAAAAAGCCCCCTAGCTTATCAGCCATTTCAGAGCCCATTGAACCTGGGTGGAAGCAACCTTGACCCCGAGGCATTGCTGAAGAAGAAGAGACACTTAAAAAGAACCGAATTGGCTGTCAAAGGCTTTCAGATGTCAAAAGTGAAATATAAAAGAAAGTCTTTATTTCTTATTCTTTCTTCTTTCAGTCGCTCTGGTCTAATATGCCTGAAACCAGTCTCCATGAGAGAGTAAGATCAACTCGAGGCAAAATGTCCAATTTTCTTCATGGTTCATTCATTTAACAGACAAGTAAGGGACTTTTCTCTATTCATTTCTTTCAGCCTCATGGATCACACATTAAAGTAAATGTGAAAGATAAAAGACATGTTGGACATGGATTGGATTTGAATTATTGTCACGTGAACTGAAGTACAGTGAGAAGTATTGTTCTGCGTACAGTCCAGACAGATCGTTCCATACATGAAAAAACATAGGATATACACAGGCATTGGGTGAAGCATCTGCAATGTAGTGCTACTCAGTAGTGAAGATGTGTGGAGAGACCAGGTCAGTCCATAAGAGGGTCATTTACGAGTCTGGTAACAGTGGGGAAGAAGCTGTTTTTCAATCTGTTCGTGCGTGTTCTCAGACTTTTGTATCTCCTGCCCGATGGAAGAAGTTGGAAGAGTGAAAAACCCGGGTAGGAGGGGTCTTTGATGCTGCTGCCCGCTTTCCCAAGGCAGCGGGGGCGGGTGCAGACAGGGTCAATGGATGGGAGGCAGGTCCATGTGATGGGTTGGGCTGTGTTCACGGCTGTCTGTAGTCTCTTACGATCTTGGGCCGAGCAGTTGCCATACCAGGCTGTGATGCAGCCAGATAGGATGCTTTCTCTGGTGCATCTGTAAGAATTGGTAAGAGTCAATGTGTACATCCCTTAGTTTCCTGACAAAGTATAAATGCTGTTGTGCTTTCTTGGTTGTAGCGTCGACGTGGGTGGACCAGGACAGATTGTTGGTGATGTGCACACTTAGGATTTTGAAGCGGTCAACCATCTTCACCTCGGCCCCGTTGATGCAGACAGGAGAGATTTTCCTCGTTGCACCATGCCACAAGGTCCTCTATCTCCCTCCCTCGTTGTTCGAGATCTGACCCACTTTAGTCGTGTCATCGGCAAACTTGTAGATGGAGTTGGAGTCAAGTTTTGCCACACAGTCATGTGTGTACAGGGAGTATAGTAGGGGGCTAAGTACGCAGACTTGTGGGGCCCCAGCATTGGGGACTACTGAGGGGGAGGTGTTGTTGTTTATCCTTACTGTTGGCAAAGAAATAAAAAGGCTTTCAATTATGTAATGCCTGTCATTAAGAATCTTCTGAAGCAGATCACAGCAGGGTAGCATGGTGGTTAGCATAAATGCTTCACAGCTCCAGGGTCCCAGGTTCGATTCCCGGCTGGGTCACTGTCTGTGTGGAGTCTGCACGTCCTCCCCCTGTGTGCGCGGGTTTCCTCCGGGTGCTCCGGTTTCCTCCCACAGTCCAAAGATGTGCGGGTTAGGTGGATTGGCCATGCTAAATTGCCCGTAGTGTCCTAATAAAAAAGTAAGGTTAAGGGGGGTTGTTGGGTTACGGCTATAGGGTGGATACGTGGGTTTGAGTAGGGTGATCATTGCTCGGCACAACATTGAGGGCCGAAGGGCCTGTTCTGTGCTGTACTGTTCTATGTTCTACAGCCGATGAAGGATTTTTGGTGTAATCACTGCTGTAATGTAGGGAATGCAGCAGTTAATCTTCTTGCAGCAAATTCCCACGAACAGTCATGTTTCCAAGACCAAATGACTTGTTTTACGGCGCTAGCTGAGGAATGTGTATTGGTCAACTGCCCCCACTCTTCCACAAAATGGGGATCTTTTCTGTCCACCTGGAAGGGCAAACGAAGCCTCAGTCTCGCAATTATACAGGACCCTGGTGAGGCCACATCTGGAGTATTGTGTGCAGTTTTGGTCTCCTTCTCTGAGGAAGGATGTTCCTGCTCTCGAGGGAGTGCAGCGAAGGTTTACCAGATGATTCCAGGGATGGCGGGACTGACGTATGAGGAGAGACTGACCAGGTTGGGATTGTTCTCGCTGGAGTTCAGAAGAATGATGGGGGGATCTCATAGAGACTTATCAAATTCTAACCGGACTAGACAGGGGAGATGCAGGGAAGATGTTACCAATGATGGGTGTGTCCAGAACCAGGGGTTACAGTCTGAGGATTCAGGGTAAACCATTTCGGACAGAGAAAAGGAGACATTTCTTCACCCAAAGAGTGGTGAGCCTGTGGAATTCATTTACCACAGGAAGTAGTT
Organism: Scyliorhinus canicula; assembly: GCF_902713615.1. NCBI lineage: Eukaryota > Metazoa > Chordata > Chondrichthyes > Carcharhiniformes > Scyliorhinidae > Scyliorhinus > Scyliorhinus canicula. Next base: position 13,650,677 of record NC_052146.1, read on the forward strand.
GATGCTAAAACATTGAATATATTCAAGAGGCGGCTACATATAGCACTGGGGGAGAATGGGATCCAAGGCTATGGGGGGAAAGCAGGATTAGGCTATTGAGTTGGATGATCAGCCATGATCGTGATGAATGGCGGAGCAGGCTCGAAGGCCCAAAAGGCCTCCTCCTGCTCCTATCTTCTATGTACGTATCAATGTATGTATCTAACAGCATTGCCAACAGAACACCGCCCCCTCAGTACAGCACTGGCAATGACAGCCTGTCTGATGTGCTCAATGCCCTGGAACGGGACTTGAATCCACTCAACAGTGGCAACTAAGCCACAACGAGTGGGCTTGCCGTGTCGGGGGGGTCACTGCATTACTAAGGCCTAATAATATATATTTGTTTAATGTCATGCTTCAGCCTTGTGATCTTGCGTATTTATCAAAGACAGACGTGGTGCAGCTGAAATAAAAAGGGGCCTCCGTAGACAAAATGGCCTCTAAGTGCGGAGAGCCAAGTACAGCTTACTAGCTTTCATCTCACTGTGATGAGCTGTCCCAGTGTCTCAGTGGCTATATGTGCTGTGTTCGCATACTAAAGCACATATATTTGAGGTGTACCACAATCAGTTGCAGAATAAAGTTCCCCTTTGAAACAAGCATTTGCCTTCACAGCCCACATCTCTGAAGGGTCTCACTTAAGTTTCCACTTTACACATCAATGGTTCCCAATGGCTGTTTGTGTGATATTCAACATCTATTTGGGTTGAACTGTGGAGATTACATTTTTTTACCCTCAGACCACCCTACTGCAAAGGAGACTCACCACATTCCTTTGACTTAGAACATAGAATAGAGAACATTACAGCGCAGTACAGGCCCTTCGGCTCTCGATGTTGCGCCGACCTGTGAAACCAATCTAAAGCCCATCTACACTATTCCCTTATGTCACCACCCTCTGTCTTCTTACAGCTAGCCAATTTCTGATCCAAACCGGTAAATCACCCTGAATCCCATGCCTCCGTATTTTCTGCAATAGCCTACCGTGCGGAACATTATCAAATGCTTTACTGAAACCCATATGTTTATCCAATGACCATTTAAATGCCCTTAATGTTGGCGAGTTCACTACTGTTGCAGGCAGGGCATTCCACACCCTTACTACTCTCTGAGTAAAGAACCTACCTCTGACATCTGTCCTATATCTATCTCCCCTCAATTTAAATCTATGTCCCCTCATGCTAGCCATCACCACCTGAGGAAAAAGGCTCTCACTGTCCACCCTATCTAATCCTCTGATCATCTTGTATGCCTCAATTAAGTCACCTCTTAACCTTCTTCTCTCTGATGAAAACAACCTCAAGCCCCTCAGCCTTTCCTCATAAGATCTTCCCTCCATACCAGGCAACATCCTGGTAAATCTCCTCTGCACCCTTTCCAATGTTTCCACATCCTTCCTATAATGCGGTGACCAGAACTGCACGCAATACTCCAAATGCGGCCGCACCAGAGTTTTGTACAGCTGCAACATGACCTCATGGCTCCGAAAATCAATCCCTCTACCAATAAAAGCTAACACACCGTACACCTTCTTAACAACCCTCTCAACCTGGGTGGCAACTTTCAGGGATCTATGTACATGGACACCGAGATCTCTCTGCTCGTCCACACTACCAAGAATCTTACCATT